>NW_015627629.1:1941064-1945752 GCF_001515625.1 Sinocyclocheilus rhinocerous
ATTTTTTTATATTTCAATGCCAAGGTAATGGAATACTGGTTATCTAGGAATATCAACCCAAAAGCATGGAGAAATGGACTAGTCTCTTACTTGGCTGTTGTCTTTTTAATCCAGTCCTCACACTCAATGCCTCCACAGAAGGGAATCTGCACAATCTGGGAGAATTTATATGAATTAGGCAAATTTCTGGTTTTGATGGGGAAAAAAAAGGAACCAAAGAGCTCTGGATCCACATTGTTTACTTACTCTTCCCTGGTCCAGATCTTTCTGGAATTGCTCCATTGTATCAGCCACAACCATGTGTTTGTGCAAATCATCAGAGGCCCTGTGACAAGTTCAAAAATCATAAGTCATCCTGCATTTGATGGAAATGTCAGAACTCTAATGTGGTAGAATGCAGGTGCTTGTACTGTTTAAAGAGGTTGTTCTGGATCTCTTCCAGAAGGTTTAGGATTTTCTTCTCAGCGTCAGCCTCTGGCACAGTGAGCTTTTCTCCCGTGTCTCTTCTTACTGCTACAAACCGGCCCTGTTTTAAGTCCTTTGGCCCAACCTCCAACCTTATGGGCACACCCTGCATTCAGACAACGCAAAGAAAGAAAAATGAAGTCAGACATAAAGCCTTTGTGCATTAGTGTGTGATTATGCTGTGAGAGAGAACCTCCATACCTTCAGCTCCCAATGATTGAACTTCCAGCCAGGCGAGTAATTATCACGCAGGTCTGCCTTGACTCTGATGTCGGCCTTCTCTAGTTTAGAAAGATATTTGGAGCACTAAGCCTCCACAGTGGTGGTGTAGTCTCCTCCTGCAAACTTCTCCTTCTCGGTTTTCTTGCCCTTGACCACAGGGATGGCCATCAGCTCCTGGTAGACCCGAGCATACAGGTCTAAAATCTGCAGAACCTGCGCACATAACAGATAAGAGTGGGAGGGTCAGAAACATGGTACAAATTACTTCTGTATCTGCATGGAAATAGTAAGTTGTGAGTGAGGTGTGATAGATCACATCTAACCTCCTCTGCAGCTTCCTCTTTAGTGGCAAACGCTGTGTGTCCCTCCTGCCAAAGAAACTCTCTGGTCCTCAGGAAGGGCTGGGGGTGTTTGAACTCCCAACGCTAAGAAAAGCAAAAAGCAGAATGAAGACATGGGCCCTTAATTTAGATGTGTTTGCAAAAGTGTGCTACTGAGGCTAAAACTGACCACGACGTTGCACCACTGGTTGAGTTTGATTGGCAGGTCTCTGTGTGACTGAACCCACTTGGCATAGGCAGGATACATCACTGCATCAATGAAAGAAGAAATTGAATTAATTAAATGGATAATAAAAAGATGATAATCCAGTCCATTTAAGATACAGCTGCAGTTGCTCACCTGTCTCACTAGTGGGACGCACAGCGATGGGCTCCGCCAGCTCTGTCTTTCCTGATCTTGTCACCCAAGCAACCTAAAGACATTTTTCTTTGAGTTGTAGTTCTCTTTTCCACACATTGATAAGTCCAAATATTACATTATATGATCCACCATAATGATCTCATTTCAATTATCCACTATAAAAAGTATGCATTTATTTAATCAAACATTATGCAAAAATAATAATATTGTGAAATAGTTAAATTTTTTTTTACATGTTTTAAAATGTAATTTATTCCTGTGATAAAGCTGAATATTCAAAAGCCATTACTCCAGTCTTTAGAATCACAAGATCCTTCAGAAATCATTCTAATACGCTGATTTAGTATACAAGCAAAATATTTTTTATTTTTATCAATGCTGAAAACAGTTGTGCAGCTTCATTTTCGTGAAAATGTGATACATTTACATTATAAATGTCTTCGCTGTCATTTTTAATCAATTTATTGCTGAATAATATTAATGAAGTATATATATATACGTATCAAAAGTATCTCTAGCCTAGTGGCCTAGTGTTGCTCATATCCTTTCATTCCCATCTCCTCACCTCTGGAGCAAAATCTGCAATGTGGGTCTTCTCTTTCTCCAGGGCAGCCTGAGAGACAAACATGGGGAAGTAGCAGTTCTCCACACCCAGCTTCTTGATCTCCCGGTCAAAGAATTCTTTGATAGCCTCCCAGATAGAGTAAGACCAGGGCCTCAACACGTAACAGCCACTGACGTCGTAATACTCGATCATCTCAGCCTTGGTGATCACCTGAAAACAGCAAAAATGATGATTTTTACACAGCTGAAAAACAAAAACATTTACAAAATCATGTGAACAAAGTGTACCTGCGAGTACCACTCAGCCAGGTTTTCCTCTTTCTTTGCCTCCAGTCCCAGCCTACATTTGAAAAACACAGTAAGTGTATGAATGTACTGTCCCTGCTTGCAAACACCACATTTCCTAAATGCAAAACTGAAATGTTCATAAACACAGCTTACAGTCTGAAAAAGACATTCAGACACAACAGAGTGTGTTTGGGGTTTAGTCTTGGAGGACAAAACCAGTTGTGGCAGTACTAAAACAACTGCAAAACTTTCTCAAGTCTCCATTCAAAGAGTTATCAACATCTTGTGGAACCACAAAGGGCATTTGACAGCTCAGCGCTGCGATTTTGCCACTCACCGTGTCTGTTTCTTTGGCCCCTGGCCATCTCCTGCTCCACTTGCTCCAGAGTCTTGAACTTGAGGTTTCTCTCCTCCTTTCTGTTGCTTGCGTCCTCCTCCTCCTCCCTGCTTCTCAGACTTGTTCTCTCGGTCCTTGCGGCTCTTGTCTTCTCCTCCCGTGTTCCCTGAGGATCCTGGGGTGGTCACAGGCTTGTACTCCTCACCAGTGAGGGCTTTATACTGACCCTTCAGTTCAAGCAGAGTCTTCACTGCTTTATCAACTTGCTCCTAAATACAGATTAGAATCACATGAGCACAAAAATAAGGCCAGATTAATAATTAAATATTGCAAACAAATGCAAACCAACCTTAGGAGCTTTCTCTGCTTTAAACCGTCTCACTTGCTCCCCCTGCTGGGCTATGTCTGCAAACAGTGCTTGAGCCTGAGGGGAGGAGCTGGATTGAGGTTGGGAGGAGCTAGATTGGGGTGGGGCAGGGCTAGATTGTACAGGGGCGGGGCCTGAAGATGGAGGCACACCTGCTTTGTATTCCTGTCCAGTTTGCTGCATGTACTCTGCTTTAAGACTGAGCAACTCCTTCACAGCAGCATCTATCTGATCCTGTAAAAATATGAGCAATTGTTGAATACTATTTACAATCATTTTAAAATCAGATCCTTAAAAATTCAGAGCAAAACTGAAATAAGTCAAAACCTTGGGTGCTTTTTCTGTTTTCAATTTCCTCACAAGTTCTCCCTGTTGAGAGACGCGATCATAAATAGCCTTAGGAGAGCTGTCGGAGGAGCCAGACACTGCAGCAGGCTGAACTGGAGTCAATGGAGATGCACCAGCAGGTGGAACTCCGGGTTTGTAGTCCTGCCCTATCACCTGCTTATATTCTTCCTTCAGAACCAAAAGCTGCTTCACTGCAGCATCAATCTGGTCCTGGGGAGAAAAAAAATTATGCTTCTTTATTTAGAAGTAAATTGCAAATTACACACCATGATTTCTGAAATCACTATAGCAATAAAGAAATTAAATACAATAATAGTAGTAGTAGTAGTAGTAGTAGTACTGCTTATATTCTTCCTTCAGAGCCAAAAGCTGCTTCACTGCAGCATCAATCTGGTCCTGGGGAGAAAAAAAATTATGCTTCTTTATTTAGAAGTAAATTGCAAATTACACACCATGATTTCTGAAATCACTATAGCAATAAAGAAATTAAATACAATAATAGTAGTAGTAGTAGTAGTAGTAGTAATAATAATAATAATAATTTGTTTAAAATAGATTATGCATATATAATAGGGCTGTGCGATATTGAAAAAAAATGCGATACGCGATACCTTGTTAAAACTGCGATATTCAATATGCGATACGATATTGCTTAAAGTGTGAAAAATCAATTTAAATTATATTTTAATATATTTAAAAATGAAAATTATATAACCAATTTGTTTCACATTCTTTCTTGGAGAAGAAAGAATCACTACAACTTCTGAAAGTGACCAGCAGTATTTTAGCAGTACATAAAAAGTAATGTCACAAATCAGAAAATGTAATTTTAACATCAATGTGAATGACAAAAAAATGAATGACACTAATTTTATATCATTGTGACTGCTTTCCATACACTTTAAGTACTTCATATACCACAGCAAAAACTATAGTCTGAAAGTGAAGTGAACAGTCAGTAAAAAAAAGAAAGAAAAAGGGGAAAAAAAGAACAAATACACAATTTACAAGCATAGATAAAATAAACAGTAGTATTCAGGTACAGAAATTTAATAATTAAGTGTAAAATAACACTGCATTGTGTTCACTGTATGAATTAAATTTAGATTAATCTTTGTTATAGCTGTTTTGTTGTTTGATTAACATTAGTGACATATTCAGCAGCACGTATTTATAGGCTGCTGTCCCTTTAAATCCGACTGCACGGATCCAGTATAATGATAACGATTTCTTTCTCAGCTGTTTACATGAATTTAAAACACAACTGACTGCGTTTACGAGAATGATCGTCGAGACGGGTACTATTGACATAATTCTGTGTGTATGTGTCTGTTCAAACATAAGGAGGAGATGCGAAAGACGAATCAACTCGGTCTGAAACGCGTCTCTCTGTGT
>NW_015627629.1:1946694-1949908 GCF_001515625.1 Sinocyclocheilus rhinocerous
TTATTTATATATATATATACTGTGTGTATATATATATATATATATATATATATGCATACTATTTATTTATGTATATTTAAATATAATATTTAAAAGATACAGAAACTGAATAAAATAAATAAAAATCTTAGGGGGAAAAATGTATCCTGAAGAAAACATTAAATACTCCAATCTATAGAAAATAGATGTAACTATTATCTCACTTTTGGTGCTTTTTCTGCTTTCAGCTTTCTGATCACCTCCCCCTGTTCGGACACACGCCCATATATGGCAGCAGGGGAGGAGTCAGGTAAAGGGGCTGGCTGCGGGGGAGATGCTGTGGGAGGAGCCATGCCTGGTTTGTATTCTTGACTAGTGAGCTGTTTAAACTCAGCTTTAAGAGCCAAGAGCTGTTTCACTGCAGCATCTACTTGCTCCTGTAAAATAAGGAAGACAATGGTCAACAATTACTTCAATATTTATCACAGTTATAGACAGTTCTAAACTACTAACAGACATGATGTCTGATGTCATGATGTCCTGCTGTATACTACTTACACCTTCTAAAGTTGTGGCCACATTTACCGCTGTTCTGCAGAAGTTTGTGGCATTTCAATAGAAAACTGTATGATCAAAAGTTTTGTGTGAGGGGAAAAAAGTTCCCCACACAGATTTCACTTGTGTTCAAGTTTGTCAAGCAAATTCCTGATCAAGAGAAAGCAGCTTGGTTTGAAAGTTACTTTTGTGTGACACTACATAGAAGATGCTATACTATTAAAGGGATAGTTCCACCAAAATTAAATTCTGTTGTTCCAGGCCTGTATGAATTTCTTTCTTCTGCTGAACACAAAATAAAATATTTTGAAAAATGTTGGTAACCAAATAATTCCACTGACTTCCATAGTATTTTTTTCCCCTCCATACTATGGAAGTCAATGAGGGCCAACAACTGTTTGGTTACCAACATTCTTCAAAAAATGTTTTTCCTGCATAATTTTGAGAATGTGCCCACACCTTAAGACAGGATCCCAATGAAGCAAACCCTTATAAGCAAGTGAAAATGCTTAGAATGCAGAAGTGTGGCTAGAAAATGCTGTCTAGGTAGGCAGCTTGCTAGGTTATGCAACAGTGACTGAAACAGACCTTGGGTGCTTTTTCAGCCTTCAGTTTACTGACCACCTTGCCCTGCTCAGCAACACGAGTGTATGGACAACCGGTGGAGGCAGGGCTTGGACTTTCTGCTGCAGCGGTGGGGGCGGAGCTCTTCGGTGCTGGAGCAGATGTGGGTGGAGCCATGCCAGGATTGTACTCCTGTCCGGTCAGTTGTTTAAACTCGGATTTCAAGGCCAAGAGCTGCTTTACAGCAGCGTCCACTTGCTCTTTAGGGGCCTTGTCTGTCTTGAGCTGCCTGACCAGGTCTCCCTGAGCCACAAGGCTGGAGTACAGGACGGAAGAGTCTCCTGGTGCGGCTGGCGCTGGGCTGGACACAGGAGCCTGCTTGGCTTTGCTCAGAGGAACAGACTCTGCCTTCACCTGAAGGAAGAACAATATGAATAGAGCGATCATTTTCTTCAACATTTGAAAACAAACTAATTAAGAGAACGAATAGATGTTTCAGTTTAGTGCTCACAGGTTTAGCAGCTGTCTGGCTCTTGCTCTTGTCCTTGGAGCCAGCAGTGGGCATCTCTTTTGTGTGTCCATCTGGGATGTACAGCAAGACACAGGGACTCTCCTTGCAGCTGTGGGGGCTGAACAAAGAGGTCAAATTACAAACAGAGCATAAAAACAGAAAATGTATTATTCATAAGACTCTGTGTTGAACGGATTAGAGGTGTAACCTGATTGGCTCATAAGGCTGATCACAGATATAGAAACCTCGTCTCTGCAGCTGTATGATGTCACCTTTCTTCAAGTCCTTCAGGCAAGGGTCTCCTAGCATCTTCTCCTCTATCTGGAAACAAAATATTCATTTTAATACATATCAACATTAAAACAATATATACAAAAGCTTTCAAGACTTTAGTGTTTTTGTTAAGAAATTAATACTTTTATTCAGCAAGGATGCATTGATCAAATGTGACAGTAATCACAAATTATGTTACAAAGTATTTATATTTCAAATAAATGCTGTTCTTTTAAACCTTCTACTCAAAAGATCCTAAAAATGTATTATGGTTCCCACAAAAATATCAAGTGTCACAACTGTTTTTAACATTGATAATAATAAATCTTCTTGAGCACCAAATCATTACATTAGAATGATTTCTGAAGGATCATTTGACACTGAAGACTAGCTTAATGGCTTCTGAAAATTCAGCTTTGCATCACAGGAATAAATACAATTTATAAATATATCAAAAGAGAAAACAGCTATATTTAAATTACATATTAAATTATTGTTTTTACTGTATTTGACCAAATAAATGTAGCCTTGGTGAGCATAATAGACTTCTAAATGTTTTTGTATTTTTGCATCTTCTCATGTAATGTAGTACCATTCATAAATGTTATGCAAATCAAGTGTGTAATTATGATGAACATACAGTAAGACTAATATAATTCTATCTTGACTATTTGTCTCATTGCAAAAAGACATTTATGTATTTTGCATTTATGTATTATAGATTTATATTCACAAATGAATGTAGCCAAGAACAGAACAGAACATTACTACCCAGACAACACCCCAACAGACTTGAGTACAACACCTTGCTGTTCTTGTTGATGTAATCCTTGAAATCGTCATCCTTGCCCAAAACCGGCTTGGTAATGAGGTGCTGGTAGTTGACGCAGACAGTGGGCACGAGTGGAGCGCAGCTGGATTCAGCGAGCCAGGTGATCTTAGTAGTCTTTTTATAATCAGTGTTCTCTAGGTTCAGATGACCATCCAGAGACGTGATCGCTCCACTGGCATCCCTAAAGACAGCAAGACAGAAACTACATGTAACTGCACATATACATTCACACACATATCTTTTTTAAAAGAAATATATTTTTACAGCAATGACACAAAATTGAGCTTAATGACAGCTTAAAGACATTGTGATGCCTTAAAAAAAAATATATATATATATATTTTTTTTTGTGTGTGTATTATTTTAGTATTTTATACATTGTAAATAATTTTGGGACTTTTATTTTGAAGTCATGATCTAATAGCGCTAATGCCCACATGATTTGACATGTTCAGAGAGAGAGAGAGAGAGAGAGAGAGAGAGAGAGAGAGAGAGAGAGA
>NW_015627629.1:1950051-1967619 GCF_001515625.1 Sinocyclocheilus rhinocerous
GAGAGAGAGCAAAGCTCTCAGCGTAGCTAATAAATGCAGTTTAGCCTTGGAAAAAGTTTTACTAAGTAATCTACACATTTATTTGATTATAACTAAGTTTATGATTGTTTGAATATACCAAGTGATTAACTGACTTCATTTAATATTGAAATAAACATATATTTACTTTTTTTTCCAGTTTTACAGTAAAGAATAATAACCAACAAAAGTTACGCCTCAGGATTTTATTCCAAAATGTTCACTATTCATCTAATGGAGCACAATCATGTTCTGTGAGGGCAGAATACACATTTGTAATGTTACAAAATATTTATTTTTCAAGTAAATGCTGTTTTTTTTAAGGGATAGTTCACCAAAAAATGAAAATTACCCCATGATTTACTCACCCTCAAGCCATCCTAGGTGTATATGACATTCTTCTTTCAGAGGAATACAATCGGAGTTATATTAAAGGGGTCATATGATGCTATTTTACAGATCATTATTTTGTGTATTTGGTGTAACAGAATATGTTGACATGCTTTAATGTTCAAAAAACACATTATTTTTTAAAATACTGTACATTATTGTAGGTCCTCTATGCCCCCGTTTTTGTAAGAAAAATATCCATATTCAAAACGTAATAATCACTTTAATCTAGCTTGCGCTCACTGTTGTACACGGAAGCAGCTCTGGGTGGATGACGTATAAGGTCAGCTTTGCGCTTGCTCAGAAGTGATGCAAAAGGAAACGCAGCAGAGAGATCAAAACAAAACAACGGTCACTAATTAGAAGTACAAAACGAGGATTTGTAAAGAAGAATGTCAGAGGATTTCGATATAAACCAAGAGGAGACTGGTTTTCCTTTGCTAAAGTAAGGAAACTTTGCTTCCTTTGCTCCTGTTAACAAACGTTGGTTTTCACGAGACTCACCGGCGCATGCGCAACGCTGAACTCATACGTCATCCGCCCGGAGCTGCTTCCGTGAACAACTGTGTGCGCAAGCTACATTAAAGTGATTATTACGTTTTGAATATGGATATTTTTCTGACAAAAACACATCGATTCACTACAGG
Organism: Sinocyclocheilus rhinocerous; assembly: GCF_001515625.1. Classification (NCBI taxonomy): domain Eukaryota; kingdom Metazoa; phylum Chordata; class Actinopteri; order Cypriniformes; family Cyprinidae; genus Sinocyclocheilus; species Sinocyclocheilus rhinocerous. Next base: position 1,951,107 of record NW_015627629.1, read on the forward strand.
AGGCCTTTGTTCACTCCCCCCGGAGCTGTGCGAGACACTTTTTTTTAATGGATGGTCGCTTTTTATTTAACTTCTTTTGGACTGATGCATGCAACACCCGCTGAGTGGCATTAAACAGCTTGAAAGATCAAAGACTCTTTTTAATATAACTCCCGACTGGATTCGTCTGAAAGAAGAAAGTCATATCCACCTAGGATGGCTCTGGGGTGAGTAAAACAGCCTAATTTTCATTTTTGGGTGAACTAACCCTTTAACTTAATCCTCTTCGTCCCACCTGGGACATAAGGCCGCCTCCTGGATGTGGGTTGGCCGTGAGGCAGTGCAAGTCTGATTTTAACATTTTTGTTCTGAGAGTTTTACCTGTGGATTTTGGTGATTATGACGTTTCCCCAGTTGATGAAGGTGACGGTCTCACCCTCTGTGAAAGTTTCTGCATCAGCTCCCTCAATAAGGACCTTTGGCCCGTACCACACCTGCTTCATTCCCACATCTGCATTCTGCAAATCCCCACAAGATAGGATGTCACTTCACTTAACATGTCTCTCAATGACTGTGACAGCTTCCTAAAAATATTTTTTATGGCACTGACAAGTCCTTTAGGTGCGTGTGCTTGCCGGTTTTATTACCTTGGGATGTTTGGCAACCTCTTTCATTTCCTCCTTGGCCTCAGAAATGCAGACTGGAACAAACTGCGAGCTTAGTAGGGCAGTGTATCTTGGGGCTATTGGGTCAATGACCTATACAGGGAGTGAAAGTGAGGGGTACAACTATTTCTGTAGATCAGTGGTTCTCAAACCTGTCCTGGAGTACCCCCAGCCCGGCACATTTTGTATGTCTCCCTCATCTATCACACCTGATTTAAGCTCATTAGTGGAGACTGCAAGACCTGAAGTGGGTGTGTCAGATATAGGGAGACATACAAAATGTGCAGTGCTGGGGGTACTTCATGGAGAGGTTTGAGAACCACTGCTTTAGATAATAGTTTACAACAAAAAACTAAACTAAAGCTTCTTTGCTCTCACACTGCTCAGTATGGATCGACAGATGAAACCGGATGAGTGAGGACAGGTAGAGAAGAGTGAAATGAATAGCAGGGGAAGCCAAACAGACTGTAACAGCCACAGATGTGCATATTGACTGCCCATAACTGCTTGCAGCCTTTATTTCAGTAGGTTTACAACATCAACAGTGGAAGTATTTATTTTCTCTGACTGGGATATGAGGAAGTTGAACACCATTACCAGGTTTTCAGAGAGAAATCAAGAGCAAAAGGTTTGAAACATGTCACTGGGGAGCGCTAAAGCTAAATACGTTTGACTGAACAACATGAATTGTTCAGTATTAATGTATGTTCACTTTCTAGAGAATCTGCCAGAAGCTGTATGAGGGGAGGAAATGGGCGATAGCACAAACACAGACACAAGCTGCATATGGGAAGAAGTCAGAAGTCAGAAGGGGGGGGGGATCAAAATATTTGTGCCATAAATGATTTCAAGGTGCATGATTACAGACCAGGCTGTCCAACTGGACATGCATGAGCGACAAACTTGAAATCCTTGATTTCAAGCTATTCTGTGCTAGATCCATAAATGTCATTTCACTGTCTACTGTATGCAAAATTTGTGTAACCTGGTCTTTATTTAACAAATGATGATTCTCAGTGTAGACAGACCTACCACTAGTGGTGGGCGGTATGACCAAAAATTTATATCACGGTATTTTTCAAAATTATACCGGTTTCACGGTATATGACGGTATTTCTTTTTTCTTTTTTTCATGCATGACCGGGTGTAAACCACATTTTCTACTGATTGAGAGAGGAAATAGGCTACTGCAGTAGATTGACTTAGAATTGGTGGCTATGTGTGGTGGTCAGTGGATATTGTGGATGAGCTCTTCTGTGTCATCACGTTCTACTAGCTCTACAGCTTCAGTTTCGGAACTTTCACGCTTAGTAACACATACAGCGCTCATATTTATAATTCCAAACAGTCAGTAGGCGACAGGTGCTTGGAAACGCTGTTTTGTACTCATTTATTGACGAGTCGGCTGTGGTACGGCCAGCTGAAAGCGATGCTTCTCTGCCGCTCACTGCACAGAACAGACGCCGCCGAGAGAGGTGACACTGCGCCGGGAGAGTCAGACCTCGCGTTTGCGGGGCAGCACTGGCGACATCTTCCAACTGAATCATAGCTAAGGTTTATCCAAAAAAGTCGCTAAAGAAAAATAGACACCGGTAATCGGTATGAACCGGTATACCGCCCAGCACTACCTACCACACTAAGTGAGCGTGCTTTTTTCTGTAAGGTCAAACTTTTGTTTTATGTTAAGATGGCAGCCAGGAAACAGCAATATATTTGTGTTCCACAGAATAAAGAAAATCATAAGGTTTAGAATGACTAAATGATGAGAGATTTTTCATTTTTGAGTGAAGAATCCACGACAGAATAAATATTCTGCCAGATGAATAATCTGGACTTTTGTGAAAGCCAAAGACCAGGGAATATAAAGTTAGAGGGAAAGAAGGAACAGACAATGCAGGGGGCAGAGGAAACTACACGAAGAGGAACAAGAGGAAGAAGGAAGAGGAGTAGGAGTACCTTTTTACAGCTAACTGGCAGCTTGTAAACAGAAGAGTGAGATGCACTTTAATGTAGAGCAGGGGACACAGAGCTCAGAGACAGACAGAACGCGAAGTGTTTCAATGTGATATCACAATCACCTAAATCAGGCCACTTTGACCATAAGCTAACTCTATTAGAAGAAACTAAAACCATTGACTAAAATGTCTCTGAATAAATTAAGAGGCTTTAGAGATCTTGGCTACAAAAAACAACAACATTCCTGCTCTTAGACAAATTAGTACCAAGGGTTGATGGTGTTAAATGGATAGTTCAACCAAAAATGAAATCTCTGCCATCATTTACTAACCCTCACATCATTCCAAACCCTTTTGTTTTCTGTACCTCCATTGAAAGTCCATTTCACCAAAACTTTCAAGCTTCAAAGAGTACATAAAGACATTGTCAAACAAATCCATATGAATGAGCAGTTTAATCCAAGTCTCCTAAAAAGACATGATTAACTCATATGATGAAAAGATCCAAATTAGGTTTTTATGCGCAAATGAACAACACTGATCAACGCACATACATACAGATCATCAAATATGGTCAACGGAAGGTCTACCGTACTTGCGTGACAGTAAAAACTAGCATGAAAAACTTGGTTCTTGCATGTCAAACAAGCATGCCTGCGTTTCTGCTTACCATATTTCACGTGACCGGTGTTTGCGTGTTGATCAGTGTCTAAGTCTGTGAATAAAAACCTAATTAAATCTATTTATGACAAAGTGATTGTGTCACGATTAAACTGCTCGATTCATACGGATTATTTTTACATTATCTTCATGAACTTTTTAAAACATAAAAGTGGAATGGGCTTTAATTGGAGGGGCAGAAATCTCTCAGGTTTCTTTAAAAAAATATCTTCATCTGTGTTTCGAAGATGAAACAAAGTCTTGCGGTTGGGTTTAGAACAACACTTTTTTTTGGGTGAACCTTCCCTTTAAAGGAATCACTCAGCCAAAAATGAAAATACATGTAAATGATGACAGAATTATCATTTTCTGAAGAACTATTTCATTAAAGAAAAGCATGAGAAAATGAATGGTGCCAAACCAAGAAAAGAAGAGAAGGCTGAAGCTTGCAGTAATGAGCAAAGTGTTAAAGCGCGCCAGACATGCTTGATGCAAGTAATGAAGTGTAAAGGATCAGTGTCAGATGACTTGAATAAACATGGAAGCACAATTAAAAGCAACACAAAAGCAGTGGTTCCTGTTAAATTAATTTTAAGAAAATAATATCAATTTTTTCTGACTTAAACAACAACAATTAAATGCAAGTGCATTTAGGTAAGTTAGGCACAGAGAATGAGAAAAGTGGGTGCGAGGGAGGCGTGCAAATGTAAAAGGGCAAGACTAAGTAGAGCACTAAAGGTGAATGCACTGAGGGTCTGGTGAGCTTAGAGGCTAAGGTCTTGAAAATTAGCATAAAAAATAAAAGTTTTTCTTGACAGAATATCACTGGGAACGTGCAGAGATGCTAGCCAGCTGTTCAGTTTAAGGTTTTTAAACTAGTGAATGAATGGGATGACAAGGACCAGCTGGAGATCAGGTGCAGCCATGATGAACCCAGGCAAGATTTTAATATTTACCTTCTTGTTGAATGCCCAGATCTTGTCCCACTCCATATTGACTACCGATCTCGAGCCTCCCTGTAACAGAGCGGAACGGACAGAAAATGAAAAAGAATGTGAATCAAATTGAGTTTGATTAAATAAATAAATCTGAAGTGTAAAGACTGCACATGTGGATGAAACTATTTTTATAACTAGAAATTTATTTAAAAAAAAAGACTAACTAATTTAATAATTTTAAAAATATAATAATTAATTCATTAATTAAAATAGTTAAACAATTTTTTATGAGGACATAAAATTACTGTCAGTACTGTTTTATAAAATGTGTAATTTACAGTGATTTTACTAGTGTCATACCAAAGAACAGTCCCTACTATGGTAAAATCAGTGTAACACACAACCTTGTGGCTTAATGCGTTTGAATTCATTCCCAAAATGTATTCTAATTGTGAGAAAAACACATACCTGAGCAGAAATAAATTGTTTGAGTCCCTCGACAGTCATTCCTCTACGCAGCACACCTCTGACTGTGGGGAAACGAGGGTCATCCCTGCAGGAAGGAAAGATAAGGAGAGAAAAGTTTAATCATGCAATCTAAAAGAGCTCTTTTCTATAAAGTCCAGAAAGTGAGAGTGATACACACCAGCCATCCACATAGCCCTGGTCGACAAACCAGGTGAGCTTCCTCTTGGAGAGCAAAGTGTTGTTAAGATTGAGTCTGGCGTATTCCCAGATGTACGGTTTACGCAAACCAAGGGCATCTATTACCCAGTAGAACTGCTCGTCTCTGTCGTGATACTCAGTGGTACGTAAGGCATGCGTGACCCCCTCAATGCTGTCCACAATGGGGCACGCAAAATCATATGTGGGATACACTCTGGGTGAAGGGAGTGAAAAAGAAGATGACCATCAGTTAGAGGAAGCCATCATTTGGCACTATTCAGTAACACGATGCATGCGTGATGTTCACTCACTTGTAAGTATTGCTGGTGCGAGGATGAGGAGCGTTCTTGCAGCGGAACAGTGTGGGGTCACGCAGGCAGCCGTTGTTGGAATTCATGTCGATCTTGGCTCTCATGCAGCAGGTCTGGCCAAACACTGTACCCTTCTTCATCTCCTCCCACATCTGTAGGTTCTTCTCCACAGCTACGTAGATAGACCACATGTTCAATACAACAGCTCAAATCACCTTTCCTTTGGAGATGACAAATATTAAGACCGGCACTGGTGATGCTCACAGTTGCTGCGGTTGCGAGACTCCACCCTTTGCTCTCTTTCTTGTTTCATGGCGTCTGGAGGAGTGTCGTCTATATAGGCCTTGCCCTCCTGTAGAAGCTTCTCTCCCATGCGCAGGATGGTGGGAAAGTGATCACTTGTGTAGGTGAACTGGTCCGGTTTGATCTGTAGCATGGCCACATCTTCCAAGATGACCTGTAGCAAAAAGGTGTTAGCATAGCCAAAGGGGTCTACAAAAAATTGTTTGGATATTGTACATGTTGTAGACATGTATTGAGGCTTGGCGCTCATTCCAGAGATGCTGGTTCAAATATGGTTTTCTCACACAATTAGTGTAGGGAAACCCCTTGCTTTTGTTTTTTTGGAGGTAATAGAGGATATGGGCCATTTATAGAGGACAAGGACCATAATTCTGTATGAAAGGGGGCAAAATGTCATACCTTCTCAAAGTCCTCTTTCTCTTTCTCAGGATTGGTGTCATCAAAACGCATGATGAGCTTGCCCTTGAAATTGACCTGGTAGTGCTGATTGAGTAGAGCTGCCTTGGCATGACCGATGTGCAGGTATCTGAGGAGTTGGAATGATAAATACTTTAAATGACTTCATTTTGGATCAAATAAACTCAGCCTTGGTGAACATTACAGACTATGTATATTGTGACTGATGTTCATTGTATAGACAACACTACTTACCCACTAGCCTCAGGGGGGAAACGCACCACTACTTTGCCCATCTCAGCACCAGGGAGCTCCACAAACTTTCCCAAATCCTGCTTTTTTTCCTTCTCCACAGGCTAAAAACATAGTTTGGGACAAATTAACAACTTAATATAAGGTCCATGTTAATATAAGGTTCCATGTTCAACGTTTAGCCAGGTTGACTTCAATTTTAACATTAAAAAATAAATGTCATTTAAAACTCAAACTTTAAATTTCTAACTTTTTTTCCCTCAACAGAATACGTAAAACTGCAAAACCTGCAATACCACATTTCCCTGGGATAGTAATATACTCACAGTGGCTTTGATGGCAGAGATCTTGCTGGCCCATTTGCTGCCCACTGAGCTGAATGGCACCTGAGAGCTCAGGAACAAAAACCAGCGGCACAGATGAGGGTAGGAGTTTGGCTTGGCCTGTGACTCGCCATTTCCTGTGGATGAAGCACCATATCGACTTTCGAGAATTATTTATATATAAATAATGTTCTAATTTGACTTCTAGCTAAATGACTGACCTTTGAGAGCAGCCCAGACGCAGAGGTCAGCCAGGGTCACACTGTGACCCACCAGGAAGGTTCTCAGTGCCAGAGCTTTATCCAGATCACCCAGAGCAGAAGAGAGATCTGACTGACCACAGAGACGACGGGCACTGAACTCCAACCAGTGATCAACCTGCAAATGGCAGAACAAGATCAACAACATTAACCAATGAAATATTTGGAATTTGTTATAGAGTGCCAGTGAAACATAGTATATGATGCTTAAATATAACCTCAGTTTGCTCCATCATGTTAGATCCATAGAGTCCCAACGCCGGAGCCACTCGGGCAAGATAACGCGTGATGGAGTTCACGTCACTAAACTGCACCTTACTGAAGGAGAAATAAGGAAATAAGACAAAATGATGCACATAAATATGTATACAAGAAAAATATATTTAATTTTGTCCCTAAAAGGCTTTAACTATAATACATAAAGCATACTCATACAGGCCCTATACTCACTCAGAGACATGGAGCATGGTGTCTTTGCCCTCCTCCACAGAGAGATTGACGCTGCCCTTCACATGCTCAGCAGTCAACAGCGCCCCTACAGGCAGAGAGGTGAATTACAGTGAAAACCGTCAATGCAAATCTAATACTGTACCTGCTGTGTGCAAAGTCATGCAAACAACTCTAAAATGAAAATGACACGTTCCTGCATTCGGACATTTATTTCCAAATCCACTTTTTTTCCAATATTATTGTGCACATACATACAAATATACTATTGCAAAAAAACATAACTGTCATTGATTTGTGTACAACATATTTATGCCATCAATATTTTCCTTAAACTGATGTAACCGAACTGTCACAATAGCATGCACTTTTAAAAAAATCCTGAACATGGGGTGAGGTTGAGTGAGCAGAAAACATAAAAGAGTGCAACCTCAAATGAAACAAAAACAGACGTGCATTCATTATAAGGTTACATTATGAGATGATATCAAAACAAAAACAAACTGATCAAACAGGTCCATCCAGATTCTGTGCTTATGTACTTTGCCAACCATTTATGTGGTTTAACTAGTTCATTGCCAAGAAACCTTCATTAACAACATTTATTTTATTTTTAGTCAGCTAAATGCACAAGTCAATTATATATACATACATTTATATTTGCTGCACTTGCCCAAAAATGTGTGGTGCATTTTCCCTTGTAGAGACATATTACGTGCATAATAGTTTTGATGAGTCAACCATTCTCGTGATAAGTTTATTCAATTATTAGCTTTTATAGGGTTTTGTTTGTTCAATTTTATTTTTACTCCAACATTTAAATGTCTTATTCTTTTATATATGTATGTTCCACGTGTTTAAGGCTTTGCATTGAATGTTTATTTAGAATTTGACATAATTAAATACAATATATTTGACATTAAATTACCATTCTCGGTGTCTTAAAGTACTATTTGTATCAACATGAACATTAAGGAATTAATAATATCCCATAATACAGTCGAATAGAAAACACTTTACAATAGAATTGTATTAATTTACTGCACTGGATAAAATGAATATCAATAAGCACGATTTTCAGCATTTATTAAAATATATTTTTTAACTGAGTGTATTGAGAAACCTCCACACAGCTCTAACATACATGGCCGTTTTCTGCTTTTTGCCTGCCTGCATGCATGCAAGTTCGCAGAATTCCATTTATGATGAAAAAGAGGTTTGACAATTAAAATTTCTGAGACACTCAATTACTGCATAAAACCAGTCACACCCATTTTGGGTTTTGGTTTACTACGTTCCCACTGGTTTTGCACACGTTTGAGTAAGCGATGCCACTTAATTTCTAATTTCACTCCATTATGGGCCCATTACAACGATTACACACATGCAAACAAAGATTTCTGACAAAAAGAGTTGAATAATCCTGCTGCTCAAAGACAGGTGTGAGGTAAACAGATTCAGACATATCTTTCAAATGACTTGCATCAGCCAGTGACACTGCTTTCTCAGCACTGGATGGCGCACTTCAATTCATTTCACCAACAACAAATGTCATTCAGCAGCTCTATTCGCATTTTTATATCTTAAATACATGGTGAAACGGCTCTGAAATCAACATAAAACAAAGAAGCTCAAACAAATCATTCGTTTTCCTCTGTATGTGACTGAAAACCTTTAAAACTCCGTCATAATCATGAAAACGCACAAATTATACTTCTGGTTCACTTTTACTAAAGCACTACCAAACAACTACTACTGTCAGTGTTCTTGCTTTTTATCTATTAACAATGAAAGCAGTGGAAGTCAATTAAACGGGGGGAAAGGGAGACAGAATTTAGATATGCCACGATGGCACGGGGTTACTCTACATGTCAGTCCATTGAGCCGCAGCCCGAGCTCAGTTGCAAAATGCATTGCGTATATGCACCTCGCATGTGTACTTACCTAGAGGTGGGTTGCTACTGTTGATAGTCAAGTTTAGTGCCATGTCGTTCCTCCTGGTCTGCTCGTAATGGCCCTGTCACACTTCCAGCATCAAACTACTTTGCAGCCACAAAGCTGCTCAGCGCCGCCTCCTGTGAGTGAGAGAGAGCACAGCACTAGAATGATCCGGGAAACCTGAACCCTGAAACAATGGTTCCGGTTATTTTCGAATGCTGTGTTATTGTGTGCCCCCTGCATGCTTCTTTTGAAATTGGCAATCATAATGTTGAAAAACAATAAGGTGCTATAGTACAATTATACGGTAGAGTTTCCAGTCACCTTTCGCTTTTATTATTGTGAATGGTGACTGACGCTGTCAGTTCCTTTTTGTAATATAGGTTTGTAATACAGATATATTTTTTAAAAGTCTATTAACGTAAATTAAAAATATCAAATCTTGAATATGATAGAAAGGGTCACAATTGTGAGATATACAAATTTGAAATGATGAGAATAGACATGTGATACATTGCAAAAGAGACATGTAAATCACTATGCTTCCTAAAGGAGGCGCTGTAAGCCTTCAAAATGCATCGATCGATTTTAGTTCAGGTGTCAATAAACTGAAAGTAGAAGACATATATTTGTATGTAAAGATGTTTTGGAATAAAGTAGATATTTTAGCTGTAAGGTCTTGAGAAATGTATGAAGTCTAATTCTACTGACAATTACATTGTTGCAGAGTACAGTACAATGTCAAGCCTACATTAATAATTTGATTTCACTTTCACTTTTTAGGCACTGGATTTAGCTTTATTTAACCTTTTAGCAATTGTAATATACCTTGAAACGGCATTATAATTTGAGTCCCTCACACTCTTTCTTGACTTGGGAAATAAATCATTACTATATTACTGTAAAATAAAATTATGACACTATTATCATAAATGTATAAATAAATGGCAACCTGTAAATACAAATGAGACCTCAGTCAACTCAGCCTATGGTGTAGGCCTATTGGTAATACATCATCATGAAGGAATGGCAAAACCTGATATATGCAATAATAGTCAGAAAATTTTTTTTTTTAATTACATTTTTTTTTTTTATGGAATGGTTTATTAAACCTTAAAAATAAGATGAAAACATATAATGCAATGCAGTACATTGATGATTTAGAGATCAAATAAACATTGTATCATATCTGATACACACATTTTTGCATGAAAAACAAAAAGTATAGATCAAGTAAACCTAAGTTGCTTCGATCAAGTAAACCTAAGTTGCTTGTAAAAATCTTGAAATATTACTGACAATATAAATATAAAAGTAACTTAAATATGAAATATAAATAAATAAATAAATAAATATGAAAGTCAATATAAAAGTTATTATTAATATAGTTACCTGAACTATATTTTTAGAATGAAGGCCCTTTACTTGCAAAAAAAGTACTATCAGAACTATCAGTTAGATGACTGAAGGCATCTAGACTGTGTACAACAGGTTTTTCAGCAAGTTTTGATCATGATGTTGATCATTTAGAGGCTTTGAAATATGTTCTGATACTTTTAGTTCATACATAATGTGCAAAGTAACAAATAGCATTCAAAACAATCCATCTCCACACATTTTTTTTTTCAAGCTAGTTTTGTGTTTGTTTACTTTTGTTTTCAGCCTCTATTGATTTTGCCTTAATAACTATGAAGACATAAAGACCCTGAGCTTAGCTTAGGTACAGCTGACAGAAAACAGCACATCATGATGCTGAACCTCTATCCAGCTGATACCATAACTATCTGATTTGTTTTCATCCACGGTCATTAATCTACCTGGCAGTGCAATAACTCCTCGGACCAGCTCTCATACTTCTCTCGTCCATCATGACAGATTTGTCTGAGTATATATGTGGTAAATTGTCATTATTTCCCCATGTTTTTTGGTAATTGCAGTCAATTAAAGTGCCTCTCCAACGCTGTACTTCATTAGAGCCCATCCAGCACATGCTCTACTCCCACCAACAAAGCTCTAACAGGTTGGAAGCGCATTTGCATTCACTCCTAGTGAGACTCTGGCGGTGATATGCGGCATCAGATTTTTTTTTTCTTTCCAAAAGCAAGAGACATAAAATTCCAATAATGCCTGATGCCACAGCAGGTAGGCTATACCACAGACTGATGAGATATCGAAATGTGACTTGTTTGTTCAGTCAGGTCTGCAATCGCAGCTTTTCACACATAAAGCCAGTGTATGCATATTAATCTCTTGAACGATTCCATATGTGAAATCACAGAAGCGGTAGAGAGGGGGGGAAAAAATCCCCTCTGAATTACGCAAGACTGCTGTGTAATGAATGCGAAGCTAATAGCTGCAAGACAGAAGCTTCTTATTCATTGACATTGACAACAAATGTACTTTTTGTACAGCACTGCATAAAAATAAGGTTCTTAATCAGCATCAATGGTTTCAATTAGAACCTTTAACATTTATGAAACCTTTTCACTGCACAAAAGATTCAATGGAAAAGGGTTCTGTAGATTACACTAGGAAAAAATGGTTATTTTAAAGGGATAGTTCACCCTAAAATTAAAATTCTGTCATCATTTACACACTCTCCACTTGTTCCAAACCTGTATAAGCTTCTCTCTTCTGTTAAACACAAAAGTTAATTATAAGATGTCTCTGAAAGATATTATATGCTCTTACACACAGAAGCAAGGAATATGTATATATGGAATGTAAACTTCTATATTCTGTATGGGAAATACAGTACTATTCACACAATAATTTGCCATATTTATACCTACCAAAATGTTACTTATTTTAGTCCTTAATTATTATTATTCAAAATAATAACAATAATAATAATAATAATAATAATAATTATTATTATTATTATCATTATTATTTTAACTTATTTTGAGTGTTATGTCCTTAATGTATAATCCACAAATATTTTTTATATTTTTTAAATTAACACAAATATTTTTTTTATTTTATTAATATATATTGTTAATATTGTCTTTTTAAAGTAATCTTTCTTTCAATCCGTTGTATTGATTCCTCCTTAATAAAAAATCAATAAAAGACAGCAGCATTTTAGAAGTGAGATAGGAAAAGAAATTGTGGGAAGAGTTTCTTTCTTCCTTCCTTCTTTTCCCATGTTAACTACATTGCAGACTCGACAACATCTTCATTAGACCTCATATCAAGTATGTAATTACCGAAGAAGTGAAGAGCCTTTTGAAAGATCAATCTTGGCGCCGTAATTGTCTTGTCATCTCATTCAGATGGGAGGTCCATGTGAGAGGAGAGAGAAATTGCTTTGTCAGCTACACTTTGTCATTTTCTCATCTGGTAATAATGGAGTCACTCGAAGACATTAATGCACTTGTTCACTTTCAGATTTTTTTTTTTTTGGAAAGATTGAGCTCAAGGTTTTAGTCTTGTTGTAATAGGCCTACCTGAAGTACTCAAACATGAACAGCAGATGGTGGTGTGTGACCTTTGGTTTATGGCTGTAGGCTTTCGCTGTACTTTTCCACACTGGAACAGCAGCTTGAAGGACGGCATGTGTACACAAAAAACCCAGCCATGCACGGTTTCCTAAAAACTATATTGAGAATGCAAAATATTACTCCTAAAACATCACTAAACACTAAAAAAACATTTTGTGTTTTTCTTTAACTGTCTGAACTGCAGTAGCTAATCCCATTTCAAGCACAGCAACATTGACTTTACAGGTTACATGACCTTTATTTGGCTGGGATACAGCTTTTAAACTTAAATTCTGTCTGACGGCCAGGTGTGAGACTCTCGCATTGAGTTTTTGTACGGTCGCCTGCAGCAGGGTTTAACACAAAAATGCAGCACCAGCATTGGCAATATCACTTGAGCCTTGGATTTCAGAAGTCAGCTTCTAAAAAGAACTCTCCACTTTTCTTGGTAGAGAGAGAGAATTTCTCCTGTTTGCTGGGGTTACATCTGTTGTTTGAAGAGATTGGAATTTCAAATCATGATATTACATTTCAGTATTCATTCATGGGCTAGATTTAGATGGTTAGCGTGGACCAGTCAGCCTGTGCTGATAAATAAACTATTATGGGGACAAAAGAATCCATTAATGGCAATTCTGACAAACACAAAAAATGTGAGCAACGTATTGTATGCATTACACATATTGTATTACAATATTTATTTTTCCAGTGTCAGACTGATTTTTGGAGGGCTTAAAAGTGAAATTTGATAAAATTGGTATTTTCACATCACAGCTCAGTATAGTTTCTATTGAAGAAATATGGTACTTGTGGTGCCATCAGCCAATCAGATTTGTCATGACGTCATTGCTCTGAGTGATTAGTCACATGGCATTTACACCTCAAGTGATTGGGTTAAAAACCTGCTTAGAACAGAGTGCCTAATGGTGCCTTCAATCCTGGGAAGTTCGTATTTACAAGTTGGGAAGTCATTATTACGACATCAGGTGCATTCTAATCATTTTGATCAAGCAAGGTGGCAAAGTATTTCTACAAAAAAAAAAAAAAAAAATCAGCAAGATTTTCTAACTACTTGTACAAAATGATGAATAAAGAATGCACATCAGGTGAGTTTTTGTTATGTATTTATCCAATTTATGAAGGTTTTGTAAATTAAATATTTATATGTTCTATGTATGCACTGTAAAACATTATGGTATTTTGTACATGCAACTTAGTTTTATTGTAAATGAAAAAAAAAAAACCCTTTCTCACAAATTTACGGTCAATACAGTACAGTACAGTACAGTACTACTTTACAGTACAGTAAAACCAATACAGGTTTTCTTGCTGACACACCCCCAACTCAGAAACTCTGGGCTTAAAGAACATCTCCCACTCTTACTTTGTGGTGGTGTTTATGTGCATTTAACTCATAAATATGATCTTTCTGACACTTAATCCATAAGAGCAAAGACATATGCAGATTGCATACTTATAAAAGGCTGCGTCAGCCAAGCAACTGCCATTGAGACACTGAGATGAATGGGAGATGAATTCTAATTAAAATCATGAATTCTTCATGTACTGTATTAGACCTCCTTTATTTCAAACTCTGTACATTACGTTTTGTTGGGAACTGTTAACTCAGTAGTGTTTATTCCACAATTTTGCATTATTGTTTTTCAATATAAACCAGCAGAAGACAGTCATGTTTGACCATTGTGTTCGCATCTTGCACAACACAGTGTTCTTATAATGCGGCATACAAGTTAAAAGAATATAAATAAATGTGTTAAAAAAAAACGCACAAAAATATGTTCTGTGTGAATGGCTCCTTATATGCATTTCGATGTGCTGTAGGTAAAGGAAAATGGTCAATGGACTTACAATTGCACAATTGACAGATATATAAAAGATTCTCTCATTTTAAATGAGTCAGTAAGCTGAACCCTTAGGGAAGAAAAATCACCATTGAAATCTCTTATATCTCTATTGCACAAGTGGAAGTGGAACAGATGATTTGCGTAAATCTGCCTCTCATACTTTTCTCCTGAGAAAAAGACTCACCTTTAGAGTTAGAGAGAAGATCAATATTGTCTCACACTGAGCTCAGATTTGCCAAGATACTGAAACTGCTATCAAAAGGTACAACTCTTCTCATCAGATTCCACTAATGCTTAATCAGCTCTATAGTCTTACTGTATGTCAACAATTGTCTTATTTGAGTCTATTTTTATTTTTCCAAAGGCATTTTAGCAAAAAAAAAATCTCAGACAAAGTCGATACTTTTAAGAAATGTAATTGGGATTGTATTAATTCTCCTGAGCTACATAAAAGCGAATGTTTAAGAAATACGATTTTCCTCTAGGTAGTTCAAAATTAGTCAGAGCTGAAGATCCCCAGGCAGAGAACTGTTGTCCATAAAACATATTCTTTTCATAGTACTGCTGTTTGTTGAATTCTGAAGCTGCATGATGAATTTACCACATTGTTAGATTTAAAAACTCCAGGTATCTCTTTTGTTCTTTTTTACTGTCATTAGCCTCGACAGAATATTTTTCAGCCACACAAACTTTTCAGCAACCTGCATATGCAAGACGGATCTGTGTCACTTTGAATGTCTTTGTGTTGAGTATGAAAAATGCAACTTAATTAAGCTGTCTGTCACCTTTGCTTGTGCAACTATTCAGATGGCACAGTGTGTAATGTCTCGAGTATTTTTAGGTTTATGTGATCTGTATATGTCTGTGATGTTCACACAAGGTAACCATAAATATGAACTCTCCAGGGTCTCATTTTTAAATGTTATACTACTGTGTAAATCATTAAATGACTTGGCTGTTGGCACGCATAATTCCCCCATTAATGGTGTTTGGTTGTATATTTCTCCAGTGGGATAACAGCAGATATGCAGCCGCGTGTTCATCAGTGACTCTGCAGCAATAATTTGCCATTTTCTTCTTCCGCTGTCTAACTTTATCTTCATCATGCTCCAGAAAGGGTAAAAGGACGTGGGAAACATCCACAAAGAAAAATGGAGCAGCTTATGTTTGCAAAATTCATTTAAATCAAAGTCGGATCCAAGTGCTGTTCTGAGACTAGATTTTCTGCCGCATTTATAGTTTGTTGGTATGCTGCTTAGTCAGTATATAACAATGATTCTTGATATGTTTTACTAAAAATAGCAACATTTCAACTTGTAATGGATCACTAAATTAATTTTAATGCATCACTAAATTAACGCATCAGTTAACATTATTTGCATTTAATTTTCTTTTTTTTTACCTTTTTACACTACATTAAATTGTTGTTACAAACAAACCAGCAATAAATAAATAAATAAATAAAGATGTCACACAGAAACTAACCGAACATACTTGTGACGTAACGCCCCCCTCTGGAAGGTGTGACCTCGAGACATAACTGTGACGAGTGGGGGCGGGGCCGAGAGCCATGGGAACGGAGCGAGGCCAGTGGAGTAATTGATAATGAGCGACACCTGCACCACTCAACGGTCTCGAGTCTCACGGAGGAGCTCCGGCAGGATAAAAGGAGGAGCTACGACAGTGAAAGACGAGAGAGGACCAGGCCTGGACTTTATTTTGTGTTTTGTGTGCGGCAGTCGTCCGCGAGGGGCTGAGCCCTCGCTGCTGAGGGGGATCGCGGTGCTGAGGAGATCGGGCAGCAGGAACAAGCGGAGAGACCGCCGGTGGCTGCCCGAGGTGGTGATGCTGGAACGATGGAAGACGAGGTGGGACGGAGCGCTCGCTGCCGCGCTCCTGGGTCGAGGAGGGGTGGCTGCTGTCCGAGAGGGAGCGGAGGAGTCGGCCCCGTTCGCCAGGAGGCCGGAGCCTGCTGCCATCCGCCATGATTGGGGAGGAGCAGGGAACGGGGGGCTTGCTGCCAGCTGCCCTCAATAGGAGGAGCCATCGCCGTCCGCCAGGAGGCGGAGGAGC
>NW_015627629.1:1967657-1981785 GCF_001515625.1 Sinocyclocheilus rhinocerous
TCTGTCTCTCCTCATCCTTCCGTCTCCTTTTCTCTCGCCTCGTCTGTCTGTGCTTACCCTCCGGTACGCCACGGCTGCCGTGATCGGCTCCCCAGGAGGGGGGAGGGGGAGAGTAGAGCGCAGTCTCGGGAGTACCCCCCGGCCTGCGAGGGGCAATGGGGGTATGTGGGGGCAGGGCCGAGAGCCATGGGAACGTAGCGAGGCCGGTGGAGTAATTGATAATGAGCGACACCTGCACCACTCACCGGTCTCGAGTCCCACGGAGGAGCTCCGGAAGGATAAAAGGAGGAGCTACGACAGTGATAGACGAGAGAGGACCAGACCTGGACTTTATTTTGTGTTTTGGTTCTGTTTGTGCGCGACAGTTGTCCAGGAGGGGCTGTCGTGCTATTTTGTGTTTATTTTATTATTAAAGTTTTGTTCAAATGTTCGCCGGTTCCCGCCTCCTTCTTTCCGATCTACAAACTTTGTTACAATAACATAAACAAACAAACAGATGTGGGAGGGAAGACAGGGGCTTTGAAAGTGGAAGCGGAGATGGCGAAGGGATGGCAAGAGGAGCAGGCGAAGGGATGGTGACAGGAGGATGACAAAACCCCCCGCGTCAATGATGGTAACTGCCTGCTGACACAGACCCAGAGCAAAGCAGGGATGACAGCCCACTGTGGAGTCGAAGGAGGGAGCAGCCAAGGTGTAGTCGCTGTGGCTGACGGCATCCTGGAGATGACAAAGAGGACTGAGGTGGAGCCGGTGTGACCCAGGACACAGGTGGAGCTGAAGGGAAGGAGGAGTGACGACTGACCAAGGAGGAGCCGATGAGACAAGGTGGAGTGGAGCCGCAAGGGTCTCTGGTGGAGCCGAGGGTGGGAGGAGCCAAGGCGGAGCCGACAGGTCGACGGGTCTCTCGCTCGGACGAGACTGGTGGTTGCAGGACCTGAGGCTTCACATCACAGCAAGTCGTTCCCGGGGAAGACAAAGAGCTGCAAGCATCCAGCAGAGGCAGGGATGGAAGACTGGTTGAACACTGCGGTGAGGGTGACAGAGGGAAATCTAATGTGATCCATAATGGTAATTCCAACTGCCAACTGGTCAATGAAACAGGTTCATTGATATCTAGAAACAGCGATGATGACAAACAGACAGATAATTCCGGGTGGGAGGTAGTACTTCCGTGTCCAGATCTATCAGCCAGTCCTCTGTGTCCAATTCCACCAAGATTCCCTCGGCTGCTGATGTCGCTGGCTCACACCCCAGGTCAGACTCACTCTGGGGCTCCGGTTCTGGGGCGATGGTCGGCACTGTCCTCTTCTCCTCGGGATCTGGCTCGCTCAGCGTGGCGGGAGGTCACTCTCCGTCTGCGGAGGGCTCTAGCAAAGTCTCCGCGGTCGAGGGTGTTGATGGGCTAGGCTCTGGGTCTGGCTGTGTTCTGGAGCGGGGATAGATGCTTTCCAATTCCTGTGGTGTCTGGGAGGTCAACAGGATGGTGACAGTTTGCCCTGATCCAGAACAATGATTTCAGGATCTCGTCGTCGTAGGGGCAGGTGACAGCGAGACGGCAAAAGTATTCCATATAGTCCAGTAAATTGTGGCTGATTTGAGCCGCAGCAGCAAACTTAGCTGCATTTTTAATTTATGGTCCGGGTCTTCTGTCACACGTGTGTGCACAGACTGAAGGTCAAGGCAGATGAATGATGTTCCAAGACAAGTATTTAATAAGAATCCACATAGAACAAACACAGAAGATAGCAGCAAACAAATGCAACTCAAATGTAGACCGGACCTCGAACTAATGAACAGGAAAGACTTAAGTACTGAAGCAAATAAGGTAAGTAATGAAACACAGCTGAACCAAACAAACTCATAATAACAAGAACCACAGAAACACAAGGACAAGCGGAAAATCAAACAAAGGAATACAGGAGATAAAGAATACAACTTAAAAGTCCATGAAAACATAAACTAACTAAACATAATCTAATTGTGGCTTGTAAGTACATTCTCTCGTTTTATGTAGGTTCTATTAGTAGTTAGTAACATCTGGGGAAAAAAAATTTGCTTCGCCATTTAATATATGTGTTATGCAAAATATGGTTATTTTATCAGTACCATCAGATTTTCTTCAGTAGATGGAGCAATTTTGAACCCATTGTGTATTCTCAATTCATTCTTCATCAAGGTTTGAATTTGTCTATATCTTTTGATACACAAATGTGTAGCTACTGTTCTATTTCTGGCTATGTTGACACAGAATGAGAATAGGTAATGAGAAAATGAAAGAAGCAGAAGACAGTAGTCTGTTTTGTTGAATGTCTCAAATATCAGTTCTATCTAAAAA
This sequence comes from Sinocyclocheilus rhinocerous, assembly GCF_001515625.1. Lineage (NCBI taxonomy): Eukaryota > Metazoa > Chordata > Actinopteri > Cypriniformes > Cyprinidae > Sinocyclocheilus > Sinocyclocheilus rhinocerous. Next base: position 1,969,993 of record NW_015627629.1, read on the forward strand.
GAAGATAGATTACCATTATCTTTTACCTTAATCACTTTAGATACAGAATAATTTATTTTCGTATCTACCATGCATTCAGCTAATTGGTATTTAAGCATATGCTGTTAATTAATCCAATGAAAATGGCAGTATACTGATTGCACTGGCATAATCTTGGAGTAACCTGGGGTTAAATGAGTGCGAAGGGCACAGTGGTGATGGAGAAGGACTGTGATCTCATTAACTTCAGTCCTGGGTTCACACCAATTTGGGACTGAACTTATAACCTCTTTGTTAAAGCCCAGAACCCAGAACAATTAGCATAACAACATCATTAGACTAATGACACTCTTTCAGGTAGCACTTTTCTCCTTTCAGCATTAGCAGTCACAGTCCGCAGACAGCTCTGGGACTTCTTGTTGTTTGTATCACTCCTCTTGACTGCTCTTTCCAGACAGACTATATTAGTGGTGGGGATTTTTCTGCAGGTAACATTAATACGGCAGTAGGTGACTACAAGTAACTGTATTTCTAAGTGAACCATTCATTCAAATGACTCATAAAACATGGATTCATTCATCAATGATGAATCACTTAATTGAATCACTCACTCAACTGACTAGTTCAAAACACGGATCCATTCATCACTGAAACAAGCTACAGTTTTTTATGAGCGAGTTATTGAATTACTTACTTATATACTGGCAATATTGTGTTTAAATTGTAAGTTATTTAGTGTTAACTTCTTGTTAACCGAATTGTTGTATAAAAGCTTCATGCTGCAGGCAAGCATAGCCTTTCTGATATTACACAGCATGATTGTGAGTGTGAGATTTCTTAAATGTATGGCTACTTGGTGTGTAATTATTCACACCCACGAATGTACAAAACACATTTAGAAAAAAAAAAAAATTGTGTCCATCTAAAAGTAATACTGATTGTCTCACAGGCAACACAAAGAAGTGGAATACACAGCTCTTCTAATGTATGAATTTACTTGCTACAATTGGCTGTAACAAAACACAATGCCAATTAGTAGAGTTTGTGAGCAATGGAAGAGGTGTGACAATTAACACTATGACATGTGAGTTTTCAAAACCACATGAAGGAACAGAGGCAAAAAGGTGATGCTAAAATTGTACAGTAGGTGCATCAGTTCCAAAACAACACATGAAATAATTAAAGCACATGTAAAAATGAATAAATTAAGTGAAAAGGAAAGAATGCAGGTCTCAAGTTGAAGCTCACATACATAAACAAAACACACACCTCACACGATTGATGTTGTATTTCCACAGAAGTACATGCTCAATGTTTTTAGATACTTTCAAATTCACAGAACCAGCTGTTTTGTGATCCTAAACATCCAAATCTCACACTGTCATTGTCAACTTCTTGGAGTTGGGGAATTTGTGGCAGGGCTACCATTCAGCAAATTGCTTACATTCAAATCCAAAGCGCAAAATCACATTGCCCAGTATGGTGTGATGTGTCATCTTTTCTCCACCATGAAGGGTTTATGTTTGAGGAAAGCCAAAGTACGCTGTCGGTTCACATCTGTTGCTAAACGGCTAAAACTGCTGGGAGATCCATAATGGCACATGCAGGTTTCTCACAGGAATAATTTGGTTTGAAGATTGTAGTCCATTGTAGATTAATATTTAGGGAGATAAAGTCATTTTACTGAACCAGGGACATATGATGCAAACAATGTTCCTTTGTGAGTTTTCTAGGATGAACATGAATAGACTTTTTCTTCTAAAAAAGGTCAATATTGCACTGCATTTCAGGACTTTCATAAAGATGTAGATATAACCTTGTATGAAGATCTTGGAGAAAAAAAACTGCACATTCTTGACACAATGGAATTTTTATGAACAAAATAACATTAAACAACAACAAAAATCTGTAATTTCATTCATGTATGCACATTTCAACCTTGGTGCGCCACATCATTTTCATTTAGGTGTCATTTAGAAAACATGCTACAGCATGGCATTTCTCATTTTCACCACATGAGAGAAAAGTCATGCTTGCTAAATCATAATTATGACACAGATGGTCATAATTATGACATAAAAAGTCTAAATTATGAGATCATTAATCATAATTAATAAATAAATCAAAATGATGTCATTCTAAAGACTTGTTCACACCAAGAATGATAACTATAAAGATGTAGCTCTATAGTTCTCGATAAATATCAAATCGTTCTCAATATTAAAAAATAGCAGGTTCCACACCACAGCTATAAAGATAAAGGCACAGAGAAATGATATTGTTGGAATCACTTTCAGAATAAATTTTTTTCCAGCTGATGAACGATAAAAACATTGACAGCCAATCAGAATCAATCTTGCTATAACGAGCTTGAGAATTTAAAGTGGCAAACGAGCGCTGGTGTGGACGCTAATACAGTTATCTTTATAGTTATTGTTTTTGGTGTGAACGGGCCTGAAGTCATAATTATGTGATACAAAGTTGAAATTATGATATAAACAGTAAATGATATGACATGAAATTATGATAAGTCATAATTATGACCAAAAGTTGAAATTATGTAATAAAGTAATAATTATGACAAATATCTTAATTATGACATTAAACAATTTACAATAATTATGACCTAAGTTGAAATGATGTAAAAAAGCATAACTATTACAATTGCCAACTGTCAAAATGTGACTTTATATGAATAATGTTATTTGAATATTTTCCTTTTAATGCCATAATTTATATTATAATAATGACTTAGTATCACATAATTTTAAGTTTTAATGTCATAATTCTGATTTGCCAAAGCATGACATTGATTGATTGATTGATTGATTGATTGATTTTGGCAGAAATGGGCTTTCATACATTTCAGTCTGTTCTTCACACAAAGTTATCGGAAAAACAGTTGGGAAAACTCCATGCATAAATATGCAGTTTCATCAGACATCGTCTTGTGTGGTGCCATTAGTTAATTAACATCTTTATTGAGTTATTTGAAATGATTCACACATTGTTCTCAAACTTGTTTGCGGTTTGAATCAGACTAACTCAGTCAGTGCATCATTCAGAGCTATTACCGAGTACACAACATGAAAGGAGTCGTAGAATGATGAAACAGAAAGAGAGTCAGTCATGTCCGATTCAAAACAAACCCAAGAACTGTTACTGTGATGTTTATTTTAGGTTTGTGGGATTTCAGTCTATTTACTGACTCATAAGACAGTGTGGAATTAACATTTGTTCAAAATCGCTTTATTTTTGTTCCTCATATGAAAGGAGTCATACAGAATGATGACAAGGCGTCATGCGAGACTTTTTTCAGTTATGTCCAATTCAAAATGAACCAGGAATTTGTGTATATTTTAGGTGAGATTTAAGTCTATTTACTGACTGACATGTCAGCGTGTGATTACCATTTGTTCAAAATTGCATGATGTGTGTCTCACATATAAAAGGAGTCAAAACGATGACATACAGGAAAGGAGTCACAAAGAATCATGTTTGGAATAACACGAGGGTGAGTAAATGACAGGGTTTAGAATCAATCTTGCTATAACGAGCTTGAGAATTTAAAGTGGCAAACGAGCGCTGGTGTGGACGCTAATACAGTTATCTTTATAGTTATTGTTTTTGGTGTGAACGGGCCTGAAGTCATAATTATGTGATACAAAGTTGAAATTATGATATAAACAGTAAATGATATGACATGAAATTATGATAAGTCATAATTATGACCAAAAGTTGAAATTATGTAATAAAGTAATAATTATGACAAATATCTTAATTATGACATTAAACAATTTACAATAATTATGACCTAAGTTGAAATGATGTAAAAAAGCATAACTATTACAATTGCCAACTGTCAAAATGTGACTTTATATGAATAATGTTATTTGAATATTTTCCTTTTAATGCCATAATTTATATTATAATAATGACTTAGTATCACATAATTTTAAGTTTTAATGTCATAATTCTGATTTGCCAAAGCATGACATTGATTGATTGATTGATTGATTGATTGATTTTGGCAGAAATGGGCTTTCATACATTTCAGTCTGTTCTTCACACAAAGTTATCGGAAAAACAGTTGGGAAAACTCCATGCATAAATATGCAGTTTCATCAGACATCGTCTTGTGTGGTGCCATTAGTTAATTAACATCTTTATTGAGTTATTTGAAATGATTCACACATTGTTCTCAAACTTGTTTGCGGTTTGAATCAGACTAACTCAGTCAGTGCATCATTCAGAGCTATTACCGAGTACACAACATGAAAGGAGTCGTAGAATGATGAAACAGAAAGAGAGTCAGTCATGTCCGATTCAAAACAAACCCAAGAACTGTTACTGTGATGTTTATTTTAGGTTTGTGGGATTTCAGTCTATTTACTGACTCATAAGACAGTGTGGAATTAACATTTGTTCAAAATCGCTTTATTTTTGTTCCTCATATGAAAGGAGTCATACAGAATGATGACAAGGCGTCATGCGAGACTTTTTTCAGTTATGTCCAATTCAAAATGAACCAGGAATTTGTGTATATTTTAGGTGAGATTTAAGTCTATTTACTGACTGACATGTCAGCGTGTGATTACCATTTGTTCAAAATTGCATGATGTGTGTCTCACATATAAAAGGAGTCAAAACGATGACATACAGGAAAGGAGTCACAAAGAATCATGTTTGGAATAACACGAGGGTGAGTAAATGACAGGGTTTTCTTTCTTTCTTTTTGTGAACTAGCCATTTAATTTCTGCCCTTTATATCAGTTATTTTCTTCAGTACCACTTAGATTTAGGTAAAAAAATAACAAAACAAAAACCTTGCATTAAGTTTCTTAATTAAGAGATTATTCTATGGCTCTACTGCATGAAGTCCCGTTGTCTTCATTGCAGATCCTCAAGGTCTCCTGAACGCTCTATCCTCAATCAGTCTTGTAATAAGCCACTTTTTTTGGTTCAGGGTAAATGAAGCAGACAGTTTCACTGACATTTGCACTTTTTCTCTACTGTTCCAGCTCAACCCACATAATCAGCATCCGCACTCTCCACCCCCATAACTAGCTGTCAATCATGTCAGACAGATATAAAACAAGAGAATAAAGGTGAAGTTAAGGAGAATTGTAGAGAGGAAGTGCTAGTTTTCATGCTGAGACAGGCGGCTATTTTTTCTTCAGCCTTTTGCGAATTTCTACAGTTGATTTTATGATTCAGTCATCAGAACCCGAACATACTTTTAATTAACCTGCCTAATGAAACAACTCTCATTCCTCTCCTGTGGGGGTTATATGAGAAATCTAATCTTCCTTGATCTTTTGAGATAAAAGAACTTGACATGCTATGAAAACATATTGTAACTTTCAGAGCTCAAAGTGTCCTCCACGACTCTCTCAAAAAGTTAATTGAAACTTAGCTCCAAATATGACTTACTCTGTCTTATGCTACTTTGTGATATCACATATCCATGTTTAGAAGTTGGTGATACTTACAGGGTGTCAATCACGATGAGCAAATAAAAAGAAATGTGTAAATACTATTCTTGTAATGCTATGATCTTGTAATGCTGTACTGAATGACAAAAACAAACACTCAATTTTATGAGCCCTCCAAATAGAAACAGGTGGCGTAATTACAGATAAATACCAACAGGGGCGTATGGGTTAACCTTGCTAAACAGCTAAACCTTGACCCCTTAGTGGAAAACGCTCATAAAAAACCTAAAAGACAAAACTTTTGCCATTTATGTTATTGTTGACACAATAAACTTTACCCAAACATCCAGTGGGAAACTGAAAATATTTTAATTATCTCAGTTGTTTAATGATTTCAGTTGTATGAAAACGTATGGATTATGGGGAAAAAATAATTACAAACTGCCATAAGAATATGATGAACTTTACTAACGACTTTTAAGAGGTTAAAGGGGTCAAATACTTTTCCCTCTTTAACCGAATGCTGGAAGTACCTTTATGCTCCCTAAAACGAAACACTCAATACTTCATTTCACTTCAAGTCATGTAGTGATACAGAAAAGCTCCCAGGAAAACTTGGTGATGATAACACAACCCAGAAATGCAGCAACTTGAAATTCTTTGGATTGCAACGCTTATCAGATTCACATTCAGGTCCAAGTTCTTTTGTATTGCTGATACCCTATTTTCTTTCTGTCATTCCTCACATTAAAGGTTCAGTCATCAACGCTCGGTTTACGTGATGAAATAAAGGTATGCTCCCATGTGTAACAGCCACAACATGAAAAGATCAAAGCAGCGTCTCCAGGGCTCATATGCGGAGGCACAGAAGAAGGGAGGCTGAGCATTGGCTGGAACACAATTATCACAAAGGACAACTGACAACCTCACTGTTGTGTGCTTAAGGAACGCTACCAATAAAAAAGCCTAGGTGCACTGGTATTGTATTCGTGAATTGTATTCGTCTTGTTAATTTGAAAATGCCATTTCAAGAATGAAAGAGAGAGTGAGATTGTTTACCAACATGCCAATTATTCAGCTGAAGAAATGTTTTTCAGTGAGAGAAAAATAGAGAGAGAGAGAGAGAGAGAGAGAGAGAGAGAGAGAACCTTTCAATAGAAAAAAACTATATGTGATAAAGCAATCGATCTACAGGTGTGAAAGCACCCTTAGTTATTAAGAAATATATGCTTGAACTTTTCAGTTTCTAAGTTATTTTATTGAGAAATCACAGAACAGTGTTGACGATACATTTCAGTGCTGAATGATTCTGTGCGCGCGATGTGTGCGTCATGTACGAGCTACTGTCTGTAGCCTATGTGTGTGCATGACAGTGCAGCTGCGCATTAAATTAGAACGGCGATAAACTTACCTGTACAATAAGCTGTTTCAGAGTATGCATTTATTTGTAATTTTAACTGTTTGGAAACAGAGCGTAAATGTGGAAGTCCTTCAAAGATATTGACTTTTTGCATCAAGACATTATTTTCATGACAATTAAGCAGATTTTAACTGAATTGTGACTACGCTACAGAAAAAAATGTGTGTATATATATATATATATATATTATAATACAATTATTTTATTCTATTGAAATCAGCATATGTCAATACAAGGAATGTTACCATTTTACAGTTTAAATAATATGTCATTAATTTTTTTACATTATAGTAAAGAGAATGGATTTTTTTGCTTTATGGTAATGAAAACTGAGGTGGAAATTTGCTTAATTGAATAACGTTGCATGAGATACACCGTGAAAGGTTTCACTTATCCGAGATCTGTCACAATTCTTCGATAATTCAAAGCGGAAAGCAGAGACACATGTTCTCCAGCAAGTGAGGGTCTGTTTTGGTAATGGCAGGGGAGGACTTCTAGATGTGTCGTGAGAGAAGCACATGCCAGGGATAGCAAACAGCTCTGCCACAGTGGGGTTTCTCTCTGGATACACGCCTGCAGGGATGGTTGAGCTTTTAATATCAAGTTGGCTGAGGAAGCGTGTCATTCCCTCAGAGACAATCTAAAAGCTCTGTCTAAAATCAGGAGAGGCTGAGCAGATGATTCAGATGGAGGGGGTGAGATTCAGTGTGTTTGTGTGTGTATCACTGCGAGTGACTGGGAAGGATGTGTGTAGACGTATATATATATATTGAGGACTTTACAATCAAAATTGTATTTCATTAAACATTATTGTTTGAAATGAGGGCAAGCAGTATTTGGAAACTTTCTCATTTTCAAATGTTAGGGAACATAGTAGAATATAGTTCATTTGAACATCTTCATACATTTTTGTAGTTGTCGTTACCTGTAGACAGGTGTCCTAGCAGAGTAATCTGTTGTTACTCTGACACTTGTGTGAACTTGAGGGGAACTGACATCCTCTAAAAATCACCTTGAAATCAATAGTGATGGGTATACACACAGTGGTTTCCAGCATGTGGTTAAATGCACAGGCACAGCTGGGTCAGCGTGTTTTTAGCAGGGGTCAGATTAGACTGACAAATTGTAAAATCCTGAACTGCAAGGAACAGCCAAAGTCTATTTTGCATGGAAAGCTAAGAGATTAGTGTCAAGGGGAACGATCTACACCCTCACGATGGGACGGCTTTGCATATTTCCCTGTCATCCCTTCAGGGTCAGTTCAATTTGACCAGCCGTATTCATTTCAATCCAACTAACACCATTCTAGCATCCCGCAGACACATTACATGTACATTTTCAGGGGCTTTACTATATCCACCCTGCACATTTGGCAATGGTCTATTCTAACAGAGCCCTTTATCTATAAAGCCCAAAGACTTGCGAAGTAAAGAGCTTAAATGCGCCGACCACTCTCATCCTGAGAATAGTGAAAGATAAGAGTGCGCATGAAAATGGCAGGCGTGACAACATAGGAATTGACTCTGATCATCAATTTGCACCAATGCATCCAGTATCCCATGCAAAATAATAAAAAAAAAAAATCCCTTAACACACACTGACCAAACTTTTTTTTTTTTAAATAGTCTGTAAGATTTTCTTTTCCTTTTGAAAACTCTCTCACTCCTATGAAATTGTTTCATCAAAATGTTTATGTCAAAATCTTGATCTGAATCAAATTCAATTAGAATAATTAAAGCTGCAAGCAGCGATGAAAGGGCCCTCGCACCCGGGCTCACCGCCACCCGGTGGCTTTTGGCTGTAGGGCGGTTACAATTACATTAATAATGTTAAGACATTATTGTTTTAAATATAAATTTTGAATATAGAAATATGAAATTATGGTGAAAAAATAAACTAAACCTGCCAGTAGGTGGCAACAAGTCATTGTCACAATGCATCATTGAATTATCATTCAGCTGATTTGTTCAAAATAGCTGATTTATTAAGAAACAATGCTGCATTCACGCCATGTCGTAATTACTGTGATTTCGAGATGACAAGACGTGATGTTTTACTTGGAGCTGTTCACAACCTTGGACTCAGAGCTATTGCAATGTCAATGCCTAAACATAGCACCTAATGAATCTGAGGTGATCAGGTGGTAGTGGTACGAGTTGTAGTGGAGTTGAAAACTCCCAGTTCGCAAGTTGCAATTATGAGTTCTATGAGGACGTTAACACTTTTTACAAGTTGGAATCTCGTAATCACAGTAATTACGATATGGCGTGAATGCACATCAATATTAGTGACTGTCTTTATGAATAGGTCATTGAATAGTTCACTTAACTGATTAAAAAAGAGGGAATATTGACAATATTGTGTCAAAAATGTCACTTAAATATCCTTTTGTTTATTGAACTGTTGTATTACTAAATATAATGTAGAAACTTACATTTTCTGTAAAGCTGCTTTGCAACGATTTGCATCGTGAAATGCGTTATACAAATAAACTTGAATTGAATTAAATATATAAAAATAATATCACATATGCAATTGTGTTGATATTTGTTTTATGAATGAATGAATTAATGAATGAATGAAGCATCTATATAGCGCTTTATTGTGTATTGCTGCACACCCCAAAGCGCTTTACAATCATATGAGGGGGTCTCTCCTCAATCATCACCAGTGTGCAGCATCCACCTGGATGATGCGACGGCAGCCACAGTACAACGGTGCCAGTGCGCTCACCACACACCAGCTACAGGTGGAGAGGAGAGAGAGATAGAGCCAATTCAGTGAATGGGGATTATGAGGAGGCCATGACTGACAACGGCCAGTGGAGGGAATTTGGCCAGGACTCCAGGGATACACCCCTACTGTATGAGAAGTGCCATGGGATTTTTAGTGACCACATAGAGTCAGGATCTCGGTTTAATGTCTCATCCGAAGGACAGTGCTTTTATTTATTTTTTTACAGTATAGTGTCCCCGTCACTATACTGGGGCATTAGGACCCACACAGACCACCCTGCTGGTCTCACTAATACCTCTTCCAACAGCAATCCAGTTTTCTCAGGAGGTCTCCCATCCAGGTACTGACCAGGCTCAACCCTGCTTAGCTTCAGTGGGCAAGCTAAGCAGGGTTGAGCCTGGACATTACAAATTCAAAAATAGCTGGGTAAAACCCACTACAGGGTGATATGGCCCACAGCTATTTTTGAATTTTTATTAACTTAGGTGGCATTTGTGCCCCAAGCCCTCATAAATTTTATGACCTGAAATTGCTAGCATTGCATTTATTAATTTAGATGCTATTATCCAAACTGACTTACAAATGAGGAACAAACAGCATACATGGGTAATATTTTACCAGTTTTCCTCTCATCTTCTTCCAAATAATATAGTTCAGAACTGCAGGTTATTTGCAGATATCTTTCTCCAAGTATTAGACCTTGGGGTCACTTTGGGTCTCAATTTAGCCAGATAATGTGGGCTTGACTTTTGTAAACCTCACAGAACACCGACTGATGCCCCCTTTTTTCCAGAGATGAGTTTGCAAATTATTTTTTTAATGCAATTTTATCAAGGAGGGATTTCTGACACCCAACTGATTGAGTGTCTGGCTTAATGGGGTTAAGTGTAGTATCTTTATATTTTAATGTAGACGTGTCATCAGCATGATCAATGTTAGCACAGTGGAAGCGACAGGAGACGAGTCTCTCAGCACTTCAGTACTGCCGTAATTAGCACATAACAGACGAAAGTGGAAGATGCATTTGAGATAATCTGTGCAGGTATCTGTTGTGAATGCATTTGTGAGAGTATGTTTGAGAACAATAGTTGCAGCCACACAAATGGGTTTCTTTCTGTCACTATGTATAAAAGGCTAAGGGTTTCACGGGACTGTAGAAGGCACGTGACTTGGGGTGCCTTCCAGCTTCACTCTTCCAGGAGATCCCGCAGGGACTCAGCTCTATTACAGCACCATTACATGGGGACGCATGAAGAACGCACCCAGCATCCAGACAAACCAACCAACTTTGCCGGGTCTCTCCTAAATCCCTAAAGACTACATTGCAAATGCTTGGAGAGAGACCAAACATGAGTTTGATGTGCCTTAATGATCTCAGCTATAATGTCTCTCCTTATAAGTTAGCCATACACAGTGTGTCAGACCAGGCAATGGCTCTGTTCCGAAACTGATTTTAAAATCATGAGAGACCACAGACATGAAGATAATTTTAGTTAACCGATTTTTAGTCTTATAATCCTCTGAAAGCGCACACTAGATGATTTGACCAGACCGAGAGACCACACACTTGTTAATTGTAGTAACGCATGGAGGACAATCGACATTGTCAGTTAACTCTACTGGTGTGCATTCTGTCGTACAGTGAAAAACAAAATAGAAAAAAAAAGAATATGGGTGATGTTCTTTCTCAGTACTCTACTTTCATGGCATGTTTGTGTCTGGCAGGTTTCAGCTATAGAAGCACGCAACATCCAGTAGATGACGCTTGCTCACGTCAGAGGCAGCTCAATCAAGATTTAAGTTTGGGGATGCTCCGTCTCGATCAGGAGCAGTTAAATAATCGTAATGACACCACACAATAGAAGATTTTTTGGAGAAAAAAAATGTGACAAGCCTCGAATCGGGCTATAGACTATGTTGAATACTCAACATAGACAGGAGAAACACTCCACATGGGAGACACATGGTGTTAGCATGTTGCTAAATTCATTGCATGATACTTAAAACAGCATAGTTCAAATGAACCTCTGTTTTGCTTGAGCAACATAGCAACTTCATCACTTTAATGTCAGCTGATTTCAATGGAGTTTGTGTTAGTGTATTGCTAAGCTAATGGCATGAAACACTTATCCACCTGTTTCCGGGTGGTGCTACTGTAAAAAAGAACATGGGTACAACTTCCGGTGAGGCGGCGGAAGGAGTATACCAATGTTTTTTTATAGG
>NW_015627629.1:1981808-1992648 GCF_001515625.1 Sinocyclocheilus rhinocerous
CTCAATACTCTATAGTTTGTGGCTGGCAGGTTTCAGCTATAGAAGCACGCAACATCCAGTAGATGACGCTTGCTCACGTCAGAGGCAGCTCAATCAAGATTTAAGTTTGGGGATGCTCCGTCTCGATCAGGAGCAGTTAAATAATCGTAATGACACCACACAATAGAAGATTTTTTGGAGAAAAAAAATGTGACAAGCCTCGAATCGGGCTATAGACTATGTTGAATACTCAACATAGACAGGAGAAACACTCCACATGGGAGACACATGGTGTTAGCATGTTGCTAAATTCATTGCATGATACTTAAAACAGCATAGTTCAAATGAACCTCTGTTTTGCTTGAGCAACATAGCAACTTCATCACTTTAATGTCAGCTGATTTCAATGGAGTTTGTGTTAGTGTATTGCTAAGCTAATGGCATGAAACACTTATCCACCTGTTTCCGGGTGGTGCTACTGTAAAAAAGAACATGGGTACAACTTCCGGTGAGGCGGCGGAAGTAGTATACCAATGTTTTTTTATAGGGATGCACCGAAATTTAGCCCACCGAAAATGGCATTTTCCGTTTTCGGCCAAAAATATATGGCGCGCTGCAGTGCCCGGCAGTGTTTAGCACGCAGGTTTCACTCTCCTGTAGCAGAATAACCGCTTCTCAATATTATTAACTCGTCGTTGTCTTTAGGTCACGTCCCAAAACCATTCAAGCTGGCGGTTATTAAGCCTCTTATTAAGAAACCACAACTAGATCCTAGTGAACTGGCAAATTACAGACCCATCTCAAATCTTCCTTTTATGCCTAAAATTTTAGAAAAAGTTGTGTCTGCACAATTGCACTCCTTCCTGCAAAAAAATGATCTATGAAGAATTTCAGTCAGGTTTCAGGCCCCACAAATAAACTTGACTTGACTTGACTTGACTTACAAAATTACTTTTTATTAATTAATACAATATTAATTTCGGCGCATCCCTAGTATTTTGTGTGCTAATTTTATCATCCAACAATCTTAGACTAAAGATTTTAAGTTGAGGCTACTGTGAAGCAACATATGCAGATCATGAATGACACACAGTAAACATTTCAATTTAGTACATTTATTAGTTAATTAATAATTTCACAATACAATGAACAATTTCCGTGCCCTTAATTGTTCTTACTTTACTGACCTTCCACAAAAGTGCTGCTGCATGACTACAAGAGAGTCCTGGCCCTGCAATACATTAACAACCCGCTGTCAGTACTTCACCTGTCACTGATGCTAGCACCCAAGCCTTATGATGTGATAGGCTCTGGCTCGGCTCAGTGTCCGCTTTTAGATACATAAGGTCGTTTCCAACATCCTTACATATCACTCGACCAACTTTATCACTTTGTAGATACTGATACACCTCTGAGCTTTTCAAATGGTTCATTGCCTTACCATCACAGGCTACTGAATCTACAAAATAGCTAAAAATGCTACCGTACGTGATACGAGGCCACTTCTTCACGTCATCCTCACAACCATCTACAGCGGAGGGTAAAGGTACTGTTTCACCCTATTTATGTTGGTTGAAGTTGCTGCATTATTTCAACTTTTTTTTTTTTAATAATTGCGTTGACATCAGAATTTCTGGTGAAAAACTAAAAACCCACTAATTTCAGAACTGCGACAAGCAAATCATGCCAAAAGTGTGCTTTAGCACCTGTCCACTCCCATGAGGCACTGTCTCCCTATGTTCTCAAACTAATTAAATACAAAGCTCTGTCATGAAACTCTAGATGACACCAGCCAATAGGTTCAAACTCAATCAGATATAATCACATCATTGTTCACATGGTGCAGGTGACTGGTTTCTTTCATATCAGCAGCCAATGAGCTTGCTGCTCAGCATTCAAATACTTGGCTAGTGCTTGCTGTAGCAGTGTGCTTCAGAAACCCTTCACCTTCCCCAGCTCCACCTGTATATATCTACTACTGGGTGATTTCATGTATGTTTTATATGGGGGTCATTTCATGTATATGTGCAGCAGCAGTACTTTTTACATACTCACAGAAGCATGTATTGGCAGTAGAAAGTCTTGGTACTTGCTCTGCCACAGCAGGAGCAATGTAGCAGATCTATTTCACCAAGACCAAACACATTAACATTGACACTTATATTACCATGCTAAACCCCAGTTGTCATGACAGAAATATATTAGGTAAAATACATGGTTTCTATACAGTATATAATCAGCATCTTTAAATAAATAGTTTTATATTTATTTATTGTTTTTATTTATATTAGGTATGTCATTCACAATGCTGCATGGGATTGTAGTTCTTGCCATCATGAAAGCTGTTACAGGTACACCGCCATCTTAAATTTTGTCTTCTGGAGCTTGTCGCAGTGCAGTATGCGGTAGCCATCATCCTGAAGGATACATGGAATGCTAAATCCTTAGGATTTGGCCAAACAAGGTACCTTAGAAAACAACATAATTAAGATGCCTAACTTTTGGAAAAGCCTTCATGTCGGGAATGTGAATATAATGCCTCATTAGACAGCTCACTAGGTTTTGCAACAGAGATGATGCAGATTTCTTTTGTCTTGTCTATGCAGAATTTGGACTATTTATACATACAGTAAACTGTATCTTTGAGTCCATTTTGAGTCCAGCTCATTATGGCTAAGAACTGCATAATAACTCAGGAAAGGTCTATTTGATTGGCATATAAAGTGACAAATTATAGTTAATTTTGCTTTTACGCAACATTTAGGGGAGGGTTCATAAGAAATTAATATCTGATACCAGAATAATAGATTGTCATTTGTTTTTAATGAGCTTTTACTGAAAATAGTCATGCAACTTGAGTGACTGTTGACAATGCATCACAGTTGAGTAGAATTTACTTAACTCAAATTAACAGTAATATGGAGTTCACACAATCCACCTCCTGATAAGCTAAATAATCTTTAACCCATCCAAGTGCACACACACAGCAGTGAGTAGTGAACAAACACACACACACACACACCCGGAACAGTGGGCAGACATGTGCTGCAGCACCCGGGGAGCAGCTGGGGGTTCAGTGCCTTGCTCAAGGGTCTCACCTCAGTCATGGAATTGAAGGTGGAAGTGAGCACTGGTCATTCACTCCCTCCACAATCGCTGCCGGTACCTTTGGGTTACAAGTTAGACTCTCTAACCCTCAGTCCACGACTGCCCCAATGGACGTAAAGATAGGATTTATAACAGTATTAATCCAATAAAGCCTATAAAATGTGCATTTTAGTACCTAAAAGGTACTAAAAAAGGTACCTTAAAAAAAGGTACCTTTTAAAAAGGTACCACCCCAGTGACAGCTTTTGTAACTTTCTCTCTGAGAGTGTAGTCTATACTGTTAGAAAGATCTCATTGATTTACATTACAAGCTATCAGAATTTTATAATTTCATATTTTACTCAGTTTGGGCCTATGAATATTTTTTTTCTCCTCAAGTGTGAGTTCCATATTATGACTATATCATACAATTTGGGCCATAAAAGCAAAATGTAATATGATACTCAACACAGAACACACATTTAAAGAACTTAAATAAAAAAAAAAAATAAAAAAAAAATAAATAAATAAAACAAAGATTTTTCTGTCTATCGTTTCATATGTCAGGCTTTTTAAAGATGTCAAATGTGATTTCAAATGAGCTTTATTCATCTAAACACTACTTTTCTGTAACATGTTGCCGTTGGCAGAGTACTAACTCTGTGGTCCGAACAAATTTACCATGTAAGTGTCATGTTGAGAGGAAATAACCTTTACAGGTGTATATTAGAGCCAGTTCATACTGTATATGTTGTATGATTATTGATTTTTACGGGAAGGCTTTAGTGCCATAAATCTCAACATGGAAACTGGATCAATACTGCTTTGCTTTACATGAGGGAATGACTTTAATTCACTTTCCCTTTCAGTCTCAAGCAATTTCACTGCATGCTTGCCTTTTCTCGTCTCTCTCGGCCATGTGTAATGCTTTGCTAAATGTGTCTCCTGTAAGGTCATTTGGAAAATGTGTCCTGCCATTGTATGAGGAGCGGATTGCCCACCTGTAATCTTTTGAAAAGTGTTTTCCTTCACAATGTTCCACAAAGTGCCCTTTTATCCACAGAGCTCACACGCACGGCTTACTCGTGAAGATGTTAAACGCCACATCGAGCAAGACTTTACTTTCGGGTGAATAGCTCCATTGCTGCTTTACCTGAAATAATCCTGTTGGCTGTGGCGGAGGTTAACGCGCGTCTCCCTGAGGATGCGACGTCAAAGAAACTGTAGCTGTGCTTCAGAGAGCTGACACAGGTTTGAGCGTCGTGACTCTTGACGTAGCCCGCTAAGTGAAATGTGAAAAATAGTGAATGCAGTGGGTAAGTGACTCTGACATCCGCTATGGTAATACTAGACAGCGTAAAAAGATGTCACCAATGAAGGGTTTGAATCTTGAGCTCTACCTCAGAACCATCTCTGCCTTTTTCTCCCACTGAGGCATCAGTCTTCCCCTGAGGGAGGGGAAGATCCTGTGAAACGCTTGATCTTCTGGCTCTCTTTTAAGTTTTAGGTTTTTCCGGCTTGACAAGTCCGACAGCCAGATGTGTGCGGATGCCACATCACTAATTGAATGATGTTGACTAGCGCTGAAATTACTGTAACTATTTTGATAATCAATTAATCTGTCAATTATGTCTTTAATTAATCAGATACTTCATGTCTCCACCAATGCTTTGCTTCAAAACATTTCAATGCACACACTGAAGTTTATGTAATGTATGCTATACATCAGTGTTTTTCAACTTTGTCACAGATATATGCATCACTTTAGGGTTTAAAAAGTGATTAACCTTTAAAAGTGGTTTATCGTAAATGATAAATGAACTTTTCCTTTTAAAGTTTGCAACTTTTTTAAAGCTGTTACCAAAATTTATCAGTTGCCTTCTGTAAATACTTTTTTATAAACCCTGTTGGTTAACTTAGCAATTTTATAGAAATACACATTAAATAAACATTATAATTAAATAGACAAAAATATAAAAATTAAAAATAAATAAACATTACAATTTATTTGACAAAATGTTTAAATAAATAGATGGGTGACAGAGTTGAAAATTTAGCCTCATTAATTCGTCACTCTAACTAGTTTGTGACCAAATGTTGGATCGTAGTTACTGATATACTAACATAAAAAAGAATGATTTCATGTACACTTTAACATTTTCATTTTATCCTTTAAATAGACAAAATATATAACAATTTAAATAACAAAAAAAAAATGTAATAGTCAAAATGTATTTAAATTTTAAATGAATAATCTGCTCCAAATATGTATCAGATTTGCAAATCTAGCCTATATGAAGCCAACACTCAGTAAGGCTGAGATTTGAGACTAACTTGGAGTGAAAGTTTCCAGCTTAAGTTAATTCTTGGATGTCACAATTTAAACGAATGTAATTTTTTTTCTAATGAAGCAACATCTTGCTGCAAAAGGGTTCCACACTTAATATTGCTTTTGGTAATTACTTATTAATTAAAGATGCTGAACTTTTTATCAATCTGATGAATGTCAAAATCATGACGTTGTATGATTTTAAATGTTATATAGTTAGTTATATAGTTATATTGTTAAATGTTATGTAGTAATGTAGTTGAGAAGGTAAAGACCTCCAGTAAGCCAAAATCACAATTAGGGGAGGATAAAGACATTTGGTGTTTCTAAAACTAGCTACTTTTCATGATGTTAAGTTTATGTTAGATAATAGTTGATCAAACATATCTAATAGGTAACACACACCCACACACACAAAATAAAAAATAAATAAATAAATTCTGCCATCATTGGCTCAGTTAGCTTTAAAAGACGATTAATATTCAGTAATATTATTGATTTAACTTCACCGACACTGATTAGATGAGAACAAAATTTAAACTGCATTGATCTGAATAACGACACTATCTTTGCACCATCAACATTGTTATTGAACTGAATTAAATCAACATTAAATCGACTGAATAATGGTACTATTATCTTCTGCAGAGCTGCTTTACAGCTGAAATTTAATTTGTTTCATGACTGATTAATTTTACACCATTAACACTGTTATTCCTGTTTATTAACGTGAAGCTGCTTTGAACCAGTCTTTATTGCATAAAGTGCTATATAAATAATGTGACTTGACTTGATTTGACTTTAAAAATGTCAATGTGCCATGTAATAAATATGCTCTTCACAGTATTTCGGTCTGCTCATTTGCTATTAGTCTGCAAAATAAATAAAATCTTCACAGTATAATAATGTAACAGAAAATATAAAACTTTTAATGCATTTTTCACCACTTTAAAGTTCACAGATGGTGGATCTTTGTGCACATCACAATGATAGACTAATCAATGAAAAAATCCACTGCTCATTATTTTCATTATTGATTATTTGTTTTAACTCTAATGTAAGCACAAAAATAGAAAAGAAAGTGAGCGAGAGATTGTGAAAGACAGAGATGGAGAGCTTTCAGACTCATCTCAGTCCCGTGTGTCTCTTTCTTCCTGCTGGCTGAGGTCATAAGAGAGTGTATGTTGCTCAAAGCTCTCTGCATGATGTATTTTAAAGAAGAGCACTGAAGTGTATACATGTGTGTGTGTGTGTGTGTGTGTGTGTGTGCGCGCGTTTTTGTGAATAAAAACCATTACGCCTATGGGATGTCCCCACTTTTCACAAAAACAAACCTGTGTGTGTGTGTGTGTGTGTGTGTGTATGTGACCCTGGACCACAAAACCAGCCATAAGGGTCTTTTTTTTAATTGATATTTATACATCATCTTAAAGCTGAATAAATAAGATTTCCATTAATGTATGGTTTGTTAGGATAGGACAATATTTGGCCGAGATACAACTATTTGAATATCTAGAATCTGAGGGTGCAAAAAAATCAAAATACTGAGAAAATCACCTTTAAAATGGTCCATATGAAGTCCTTAGCAATGCATATTACTAATCAAAAATTACGTTTTGATATATTTACGGTAGGTAAAAATATACCCAAGCGACTTAAGACTGGTTTTGTGGTCCAGGGTTACATATGTGTATGTGTGTATATCTCCAGCAGGGCCAGGCAGACGGTGCAGTCAGAGGGACGCGGTGAACCCTGACTGAGTGCGTTGGTGGCGCTGCCCCGAGGGAGTGTGTGCGTGCATGTGAAGGTATGATGGACGGGGAATAGACAGAGGGCATTGGCCCATTAGGTGAAGCTGCAGGAGATGTAGAGGAGGAGGATGGACGTGCCTGAATCCAGTGAGTCAAGGGATGGGTGTCTCGTCAATCCCTAAGCCATTGTGTCTTTCCATCACTCACTGCCTCTCTGGAGCTGAAAATGTATGCAAATGAATGTATTTTGAATCTCTTTATCCATCTTTACAAATTGCATTGTAGTCGTGCCATTTCATAGGTTGAGTACTGCTTTTAGAGCTAGTAAGGTGAGAAAATGCAGTGAGGGATGATCATTTGAAGTGGATAATGCCTTTTCTTTTCCCCGTCTCACTGTTGCAGAGTGCAGCTTTCTTCTCGGGTTGATGGATTTCCTAGTAAAACAGCCACTAAGCTGGAGTTGATGTCACAGATGTGACCATAATTAGCTACTTGCTATTGGGGTCGTACAATTCAGTGTTTTGGTCACATTTTGCTCCAATTTAGTGTTTCTGGAACCATATGGTGTGTTCAAGTCATGGAAAGATTGTATTTATAA
Source organism: Sinocyclocheilus rhinocerous (assembly GCF_001515625.1). Classification (NCBI taxonomy): domain Eukaryota; kingdom Metazoa; phylum Chordata; class Actinopteri; order Cypriniformes; family Cyprinidae; genus Sinocyclocheilus; species Sinocyclocheilus rhinocerous. The sequence continues at coordinate 1,989,553 of NW_015627629.1, forward strand.
GATAAATGATATAATGAACATAACCACAAGGTTGTGTTCAAAGACACAATAGATTCAGCATCTGTATTGATGGTAAATTTGTTGAAATTGAAATCATCCCATTTATAATAAAACTGACTAAGCTGCATGCACAAAATAAAACAGTATTGTTCAATTACAGTATTACTATGTATATGATTGTCACAGTTGGTTTTGGCTCATGTTCATGTTTTTTATTTTGTAGTTTTGCCACAGTCATGTCCTCTGTTAGTCATGTGATTCCCTGTTCCTTCATGTGTCATGCTTTCATTAGGCATGTTCCACTTCATGCAGCGCTGTTCAGACTGATCGGCAGCTGACTTGAAGCAGTGCATGGCTGTTATAAATTTTGTCTAACCTTAGACATCGCCGACACCATGTCACTGTGACGTATGCCATCAAAGTACTGCAAGAGCTATTCGAGAGCATGTCGGCTGACTCAGCTGGCGCTGTTTCTCCAGAGCGGCTGCAGGAACTCTGATGACGACACAGCTGTTTCACGATTGGCCGACTTCACTACATGAACAATGATGACGTGTATTTCGGGTTTATTCAGACACCCTCAGTTCCACTAATGCTCACAAATCTGTGTTTTTATAACAGTAAAGGCTCTTTTACTGTAGTCGCAATGTTATATTGAGTCATGTTTATATTAAAAAAAAACACTGATAAAAGTGTATATAGACCTACTTTATTGCTATTTAAATAGTATATGTTTATGTTGAACTTTATTTTTTGAGTAGATGGCGCTGTATTAAGCAGTATATGAAAGGTGTTTCTGTTGTTTCATGAAAACGTCTCAGAAATGTCTGTGTATTTGACAAATATTGCATTTAATTCACTTCATCTGTGATTCATCTACCGGAGCAGAAAGTGTCTGACTTGATGTCCTCACTTTCAATTCCACCCCTGACTGCAGCAACTCTCATCGATCAGTCTGTGCAGCGCCGCATGAAGTCGAACACACCTATTGGTTTATCGTTTTGTCATGTGGTCTTTTGTTCTGCCTTATGTTATGTTCATGTTCCTCAGCTCATCTCTGTCATTGGTTGGATTGTGTCATGTTACCCCATTTGTTTGATTTATATAGCCCTCAAGTTTCATTGTCCTTTGTCTAGCTTTGTTGGTGTAACCCACTATTGGTGAGTTGTGTTCATGTTCAGGTCTAAGCCAAGCCAAGCCAAGCCAAGCCAAGCCATGTTTATTGTTTATCTGCTCATTCTTGGATTTTGATAAACTGCACTTGGTTTCTCACTACACTCGCCTTCAGTGGAATATTGTGACAGAAAAGCTAGACCAACAATGAAACCAGCAGTTACTCAGTTACGCAGTTACTTAGTTTGCACCATGGCAATCGTCCCCTTTAGGACTATGTGGCAAACTTGTGTGAATTGTGTCATATGGTGGGATTTAATGATGTGGCTTAAAGGACATTTTTCATTATGGACTTAATGATTCTCTTAATTACCTCATGCCTCGCCATACCCCTCACTGGACCCTGGCTCAATATATTGACTTTGCACTCCATTTGAGTGGTTCCTAATTTACTGTCATTTACTGCATTCATTGTGGATGAGGAATCCTGCAATTCTACATTACCCACCACACCAGAGTGTTCCCACACCCAGACTGTCATGTCAGAATTTATTCATGGCACAACCACCATGCCAGAGCCTCGTCACGTCATGCCTGCCAAGCCAGAGCCTGCTCACGTCATGCCTGCCAAGCCAGAGGATCGGCTCCAGAGCCTGCTCCAGTCCATGTGTCCACCCCAGAGCCTGCTCCAGTCCATGAATCTGCTCCAGGGCCTGCTCCAGTCTATGAGTCAGCTCCAGAGCCTGCTCCAGTCCATGAGTCCACTCCAGAGCCCTCTCCAGCATGAATTCGCTCCAGAGCCCACTGAAGCCCCAGAGCTCAGTGCCTGTTTTCTCTGCCTTTTCCTGTTTTGACCACAGTAGTCACACGTAAATCCTCTGTCAGTCCTGTCACGGCTAAAGAGGCTGTCTCTGAACTCACAGTCTACCCTGTCACAGCCAAGGAGGCCGTCTCTGAACTCTCAGCCTGTCCGGTTACTGCCAAGGAGGCAGTCCCTGAACTCTCTGCCTGTCCTGTCACGGTCAAGGAGACCATCCCATAACCCATTGCCTGTCCTGTCACAGCCATGGAGGCCATCTCTGAACACTCTACCTGTCATGTCATGGTCATGGAGGCCACTCACAAGCTCTCTGCCTATCATGCTAGGGCCAATGAGGCTATTTAAAGATATTCTGCCTGTCATGTCACGAGCACAGAGGCCGCTCACAAACTGTTTACCTGTTCTGTCACAGCCAGGTTGTCTGTCCATGTCTCTGCTCCACCATGGCCTCCTGACCTATGGGGGTCTTTCAAGGAAAGTCTGTTCACTCGGTGGCCATATTTGCAACTCCTCCAGGCAGCTCATTCGAGACCAAGTTCTATCTAAAGGAATCCTGAAATCTAAAAAAAAACTGCCCTATGAACTCACAAAAAAATTACATATTTCAAATCAGCAACAAAATCTGAAATGAACAGCCCCAGGAATGTTGTTTCTTATGCTCAAAAGGCGTTAAAAAGCTTATTTTTCAGGCTAGACCAGCCAATGCGCATGCACATGCACAATCATAATGTGCTTATGACTGTGCATGTGCATTGGCTGGTCTAGCCTCAGGTTTCTATGGGAACCGGAGCTTCTAACGGCTGCTGCAGTGACGCAATGACTTTACCAATCAGCGATTGGCTCTTTCTTTTAGAAGGCGGTACTATTCCGCCATATTGCACATTGCAGTTTCTCCCATTCATAAGTATAGGAGTGAACCATCTTTGTATTTCTATAGTCTTTGGGTCCACCACTGCTCCAAGGTCCAGGCCCACCTCTACTCCATGTTCCAGACTTGCCATTGCTCCATAGTCCAGGTCCACCACTTCTCCATGGCCCATGGTCTGGCCAACTGCTCCACGGCCCAAGCCCGCCACTGCTAAACGGCCAAGGCCCGCTACTGCTCCATGGCCCAAGCCCGCCACTGCCCCACGGCCAACGCCTACTCGGTTTGGCGGAACCTT
>NW_015627629.1:1992723-2010401 GCF_001515625.1 Sinocyclocheilus rhinocerous
TCCAGTCCGCCACCCTCCTGGCCTCTTTGTTTGTTTTGGGTGGTTTGTTAGGGTGTCGGGAGCCGTCCTTAGAGGGGGGGATACGGCACGGTTGGTTTTGGGCATTGGTTTATGCTCATGCTTTCATGTCTTTTATTTTGTAGTTTTGCCACAGTCATGTCCTCTGTTAGTCATGTGATTCCCTGTTCCTTCATGTGTCATGCTTTCATTGGTTTATTGTTTTGTCATGTGGTCTTTTGTTCTGCTTTTTGTTTGGTTCATGTTCCTCAGCTCATCTCTGCCATTGGTTGGATTGTGTCATGTGACCCCATTTGTTTGATATATATATATATATATATATATTGTCTATTGTCTATATATATATATTGTCCATTGTCTAGCTTTGTTGGTGTTCAAGCCAAGCCATGTCTTTGTTTATTGTGTATCTGCTCATTCTTGGATTTTAATGAACTGCATTTGGGTTCTCATACCTTCTGTGCCTTCTGTGGAATATTGTTACATTGATTATGTAATGATTCAGTTTACAGTGACTTTTCAACTCTCAACAATTAAATGACTTTTCAACTCATAAATACAAACTTCCCAGGAGGACCTGAATGCTCCAATAGTTCGTAAAGTTGTATGGTTGGACCTACAGCTCTTGACCTGTGGTTAGAAGTATAGTTTATTGTATGAAATGTGGACTTAAATAGAACATGCTTTCTAACATGTAGTACAATCTATATTTTTCATTCCATAAATATATATACAAATTTCATTCTACATAACGAAAGTGGCATTTTTGAAGAATGCACATGTGCGAATGTGCGTGTGAAAATCTGGAAATAAAGCAAAACAATGGCAAACAAAAGTAGCTAAGTAGTTTTCAGATGCCACGTTCGTTATTTACAGCAGTACTTAATCTGACAATAATTAGATCTTGAACCAATGACGATATTATGTGATTCATTAACAACAGTTGTTAAACCAATGTCGTTTGAAGGGCAGTTATGATTTGCCTGTGACCAATTTCACAACTAGTATTTTATGTATATGAAAAACAAACAATCAAATAATATTTTCAGGGATTTTTTTATTTTAAATTTTTTTTTTTACAATTGGACAAAATTACAAAATAACAAGTGTATTCTGCTCACAAGTGATATTTACCTTCACATTTCTTCATTTTTTTCATGTTTTTTTGTCTTGATTTTTATATTCTACCCCACATATAATGTGTCATATTTATCTTTATGGTCTGTTGTCTAACAGTTAAACGTATAAAAAAAGGACAAAAAAAAAAACACTTTTATGTGTGGCACAATCAACATTTTTAATTGTGTAATTCACAATTGTTTATTTATTGTTTATTATTTTATTTTTCTTATTTATTATATTTTTAAATGTTATAATTAATATTTTATTGTATTTGCACAGTAGCAAATACAAATCATGATTATGAACAAATACTAAATTATCACAGTTTTAATGTCATCTTTATTTTTAAAAGAGTTAATGAAAAAAAGTAAATTAAAAATACAAATAAAAAAAAGTTAGAATCTGTTATCTGTTACACCCCTGAGACATAAAAGTGTCATATTAAAACTTTTCTGCTAAAAGTTGATTGAGTTTTATTTTATGGGAAGAATATGCTGGAAGTCAACAGAAAAAATAAATTAAGTAATTAACTCATGCAGGTTTGAAACAAGTGGAGGGTGAGTAAATAATGTCAGAATTTTTATTTTTGGGCGAACTATCCCTTTAAGATTATCTATATGCTAGTTTAGTTCTAAAAGTCAATCAACTTTTAGCAGAAAAGTTTTAATGGCACTTTTAACTCTAATTCAGATGGGTCTTTAAAGCTTTCTGACCACAAAAGACCTCCATTCATCGTCATTATGGACAATTTCACACCTTTAATGGTGCAGACGCACATCACACACTTCACAAACATTGCAGTAATTATACTCTTCATTTGAAGCCTTTTATCAGAATCTAATTGGCTGCTGTGTCTCCCAAACAAACTCTTGTCCTCTGCTGTGACACTAACACACTCTCGGCCAGAGGAGTGTGCACCCCTCGGCTATCGTCATTGTGTAATTTGCAGTGTTTTCAATTATTCCCACTTCTTTTGTTGTCTGATACTGTCTGATACAGTGACAAAAACTGTAGGGATGCACCAATCGATTGGTCATGATCATTACCGACCTACAGCGGCCAGCAGTTCACTGTCACTCATGCATTCAAAACTACGATTTTTTTTAAATTGCAGCACGTACAAATTCACACATACACTCCAACTCTGCTGAATGGGTCTTTTCTCAGTGCTGTAAGCATGGCATCCACACTTGAGGACACTGTTGGCCATTTGCCACTTCACAGATTCAGATACTGCTCAGATGTTTCTGTAGACATATAGTTATTTAATATGTATGAATTATAACACTTCCATTTTTAAGAGTGCAATTATGGTAATTCTAACTCACCATACAGGCAAAGAGTAAAATGAAACTGCAAACGGATGTTAAAATGAATCAGAAACAAAGATGTGGAATGTTCACGGCTCACAGTTTTCTGTCATTTTTATTTTTTCAGCTTCTAAAATCTGGTTGCACACTTGAGAATCTCATTGCATTCTGTATCTCATTAGGTATTTTTCGCCCACTGTTTCATGAATACTGCATTTATCAAGATATTTGTTTGTCGTGTTAACAGTAATAACAGCAAGAACAGTTTAACCTTTAATAACGGAACCGCCACAGAGATGTTTATGCCTGCTTGCTGTAAAAATATTGGTGTTAAATATGTATGAATTGTAACATGCCCATTTTCAAGAGGATAATTATGATAATTCTGCCAACTCTCTTAACAGTTAAAGGCAAAGAGGAAAAATAAACTGCAAATATATGTTAAAATGAATTACAAACATATAAAGAATCATTATGACAGTGTTGAAAATAATGAATAGTAATTATTAAGTGATGCAGACATAAATTAAATTGCACACAGATCACAGATCTGAAGGGAGCGGTTCTTTGGACTTAAAATGTAGTTTAAATAATAGAATTCGATCCACAGACACAACATTGGATGTCTGCAAACAAACAAACAAACAAACAAACAAATAAATAAATAAATGTTTTATTTGATTTGATTTTAAGCCGGGCTTCACACTGTGCGATTTTTAAAAAGTCCTCTAGGATTGTACTTGTCAGACTGTACGAACATGATGATCATGTCACACTGTGGGATCTCAGTTGTCATTAATGTCAGACTGTATGACAGTCAAGACGTGTTAAAAACGGGTTTTACCTTATCAACCCATACACATTCAGTGACTGCGAGCAGCATTGCACGCGGGGCTGTAATGTTGGCTATCATTAAAAGTATATGAATGGCGGCAATACCGGCGTATTTATGCAGAATAGTGCAAGCAGCACTACATACCCACATGAAAACAGCAGCGCAACCAGTGTTTATCAAGCAAAGGCAAGATATTATATGAATTCCGTGAGAGGAGGACGAGAGCGCCGGAGTTTATGCGGTTAGAAGAAATCTCTAGCATTAATTCTGGTCATGGCTTGTCTTGAAAAACGAAGACAGTTTGACGTTCGCCGTAGGAGATGTCACACTGCAGGACTGTGCTGACACTGCCAGAAGTTCGTCGGAGGTAAAAAATTTATCGCAACGGCCATTAATCGGCTGTCGGTGAACATGTCAAACTAACGATCAAAGACTACAGATTTTAGCCTAGGATTATAGGAATCTTTTAGGATTTTCAAAATTTGTCTCAGACGACCAAATCGTGGCCAAAATCGCACAGTGTGAGCCGGGCTTTAAGTGTAATTTATTCCTGTGATGGCAAAAATGAATTTTCAGCAGCCATTTCTGCAGTCTTCTCTTCAGTGTCGCATGATCCTTCAGAAATCATTCTAATATGCTGATTTGCTGCTCAAGAAACATTTCAAACAGTTGTGCTGCTTAATATTTTTTGGTGGAAACAGTGATCTTTCAGGATCTTTCAATCAATAGAATGTTCAAAAGAATAGCATTTATTTGGAAACAAATCTTAAAAATAAATAAATAATAAAACAAATAAATATAAAAATCTTACTGACCCCAATTGTTTGAATGGTAATGTATTGGGAGAGAATTATGACAAATAATTTCTTAATAGTTTTTAAATGTCCATACACTACAATAACTATAATCTGTCCAAAAATATGTTACCGTCCAAATCTATTGCTATGTTATAAATAAAACTGGTTTACACCATGTAAAGTGATTTCATTCCATTATATTCTTCACTATATTTTGTAGGAGGAAACCTGGTTTGCAGGTGTTACAGTGGGAGTCTGCAATCTGTTGTGGTATATGCTCTGGAAAGGTGAAATCTTTCTTGTGAGAACAACAAAACACAACCTCTCAGCACAAAGCAAAGGCACAAATCAAAGGCCTGGGATCAGAAGCATTTCACAGAAGTACTTCTCAAAATGAAAGCCAGAGGTCTGGATGGAGGAACAAGCCACTGGACCATCAACATGACGTCAGTTTAAATCACTCTCCGGCTATTAATATGTTTCTTATTGTTTATACATTTGAAGGTAGACTAGTCTTATTTGTTAAGGTACACTGAAAAGTTCAAACCTCGGGCTTAGGGTGTTGACACATTAGCCAGAAAGCTGAAACCAATTGATTTCAATAGGGATGGTGCATCTTAATGACGCTGAGGAAAATCGGAAAGGATGGCTTCATCAGTGTTAAATATATGACAATATATATGAAAATGTTTAAAGTATATGAAACAAAGGCCTGCTTTGTTGTTATAAGTTAAAAGTCGTGTACAGGAGTTCACACAATGGAGAAAAAAGATGGCTCTGCTTGGTTGTCATTTGTGAGGACAACATCTAAACTCATGTCTAATAGTAGATTTTTAGATATGTACATTTTGAATAAAGCATAATAAAAGATGTTTTGGTGGTGAATGACTGAGATTTTTTATCAAATCTATATTCATTGATTGATTTATTTAGAACATATTCAAGACCCTAATTTGTCACCACCTACTGGTGTAATTATGTTACCTGAAGAAATGTTGAATGAGTCTTTTTGGTAAAGGGATTTAAAAGAAATCTCTAAAGAAGACATTTCTGAAAATCTATGACTTAAGTATGGAAGCCAGTTTCTGCCACAGAATGAACGAACGAACAAATGAATAAGGTAATTGCAACTTTTTAAACTTACAATTCGGAATTTTTTCTTGCAATTCTGAGCAATTCTCTTCTCTTCTGAGTTTGTATTTCGCAATTCTGAGTTTATATGCTATTATAATAAAGACAGTCTGACATATTTTACACTCACTAGCCACTTTATTAGATACACCTGTTCAACTGCTTGTAAACACAAATATCTAATCAGCCAATCACAGATGACAACATTGTCAAAACAATCGCTGTTCACACAGATTCACAAAAACAACTAAAATGCTGTATTATGCATGCCAGGCCAGTAGTTGGCAATGTCACTTTGCTTATTCACATACGCATGAACACATAATACACATAATACGCTTGCACGTGACTTCACCTTTTTCATAAATTTATGTTTTCATAGTTTACACAGAGACAATAACAGCATTGCTTTCAAAAACTTTGAAACCAGTTTTCAAAAGTTTGCATTTTCAGGCCCTCGTTGTCGTGTAAATGAACAGCCAAAACACATAAAAGGTAGTTGAAAACGGTGTTGTGTAAAAGCCCCCATAGGTGTGTAGACATGGTCAAGACGATCTGCTGAAGTTCAAAATAAGCATCAGAATGGGGAAGAAAGGTGATTTAAGTAACTTTGAACGTGTCATGGTTGTTGGTGCCAGACAGGCTGGTCTGAGTATTTCAGAAACCGCTGATCTACTGGGATTTTCAAGCACAACCATCTCTAGGGTTTACAGAGAATGGCTTGAAAAAGAGAAAATATCCGATGAGTGACAGTTCTATGGACAAAAATGCCTTGTTGATGCCAGAGGTCAGAGGAAAATGGCCAGACAGGTTTGAATCGATAGAAAGGCAACAGTAAGTCAAACCTCATTGACTCTATTCCAAAGAATTAAGTCAGTTCTAAAGGCAAAAGGGAGTCCAACCCGGTACTAGCAAGGTGTGCCTAATAAAGCAGGTGGTGATTTGTTGATAAATGTTTTAATAAACAAATGCATTTTTCTTTGAAAATGTGGTTAAATTTTGGTCTGACAGTCTGTCATATGTTGTTTAAAAACTAAATGTTGTATAAAATGCTAATAATTGTATAAATTAAAATTTTGTTATTATTTTCATTTATTGTATACTTTACTTTACTTTTACTTTTAGTCATTTAGCAGACACTTTTATCCAAAGCGACTTACAAATAAGAAAAAGTAATTAAAACTAAAAGCTAAAACTCTATAAATACTATATATATACACATTTAAGAAAATACACACTTTCCTGTTTATCACAACAAATGGCCAAGCAAAGCACACGGCACTGACAAGGTACGCGATACAGTACGAGATCAAACACGATTTCAGCACGTCTCCACACAGTAAACAAAACAAGCGTTTCCTAGCAACGACAACTGCGCTAAACACTGAGACAAGAAATAAATACACTTACGAGCTGCTTTTAACTTCAACTGATTGACTGCTTCTCTCAAAGAGTATATCTTAACACTTTGTTTTGCTGGCGCTTGAACACACTTTCCTGTTTATCACAACAAATGGCCAAGCAAAGCGCACGACACTGACAAGGTACGCGATACAGTATAGTATAGCCCAAACGGTGATATACAGTACAGGCACAGTTGGTAGAATCCAAAGACCTTCCATTACATAAAACAGTAGCAGTGGCACCCTTGACTGAAGCCTTATGTTTCTGTGAAAAGGTTCCTTGTCTGCTCAGTAGAAGAAATGGTTTAAGGCCATGTGATAATTGATGTTTCTGATTGGATCTGATTAATGTTATTCATTGCCGTTGTTTGATGTGATTGCCTCTTGAACACTTTGGCAGAAAGCACGGATTCACAGAAGGAGCTACTCTACCTCTGGCTAAACTCCAGAAAAACCTCTTCATGCTGAAGATCTAAGAGATCAAAATCATGGCTTAAAATGTTAAAAAGTCAAAGGAGTCTGAAACTGGCAGATAACCAGTCTGGGTGAATAGTAATGGAAAATATCTCTCTCTGAAGCAGTGCTATATTCAACATGCAGCCTGTAGAATGGGTCAGCGATGCTCTTTTTATGTCCACATCTACAGTTATTCATTTATTAAAAATATACTAAAATACACTAAAACGCAATTTTTACATTCAGTGAACATATTATCAGTGATGAAAAATGTTAGTGTGATGCAAATATATTATTTTATTTAACCTTTATTTAGCCAGGATAATCTCTCTGAGATTAAAAATCTCTTTCACAGGAGAGTCCTGGCCAAGAATAGGCAGCTATTACAATCACACTCACAAAACAAAATAACAAGAAACTAAAACAACTAAAAACAATTGCACCTCATTGAGTCTTCTTCAAGTGACCGAATAATAGATTTAAAAGTTTGTAATTTCAATTTAATTTGGAGTAAATTCCAATCAAATGGAACTGTGCACACAAAAGCCCTTTTTCCCAGTTCAGTTCTGGCAAATGGAACAGAAAGAGTTTAACAATTCTGAGACTTAAGTGAATATTTCCCAATACATTTCTGTTGAATGAGACAACCCAGATATGAAGGCAACAACCCCAAAATAGTTTTATAAATAATTATATACCAATGCATTTTTCTTCTAATCGACAAAGAAGGCCAAGCTGTTATACAAAGTGCAATGGTGAGTTGAAGGTTTACAATTTGATATAAATCTCAGAGTGCCGTGATAAACAGCATCCAAAGAAGAGAGAAGGTAACAAATTGATACACTACATCACTGTAATCAAGTACTGGTAGAAAAGTGGCAGAAACTAATTTCTTTCTTACATTAAATGAAAAACAAAACTTGTTTCTGAAGTAAAACCCAAGCTTTATTTTTAATTTATTCTTTAACTGAGTTATGTGAGAGCTAAACGATAATGTATCATCAACAATGATGCCAAGATATTTATATTCTCTCACTAACTCAATCGCATTTCCTTGTAAAGTCTGGAGAGGAATACGATTTTTTAAGATAATTTTTTTCTAGCTTGAAAATAACATAAGCTTGTTTTTTTTCAATGTTCAGAACAAGTTTTAGTGTGTGAAGTCGTGACTGAATAACATCAAAAGCCAATTGATGCTTGTACAGAGCTTGCTATTTAGAGGGCGCACTACAATATGACAGTGTCATCTGCATAAAAGTGGAAATTTGCATCCTATCATAATCCAGACTAATTATGTAGATGGCAAATCAAAGGGGCCCCAGCACAGATCCTTGGGGAACACCTTTAACTATCTCCAATAGTCCAGATCGTTTACCTTCAGCCTGCACACACTGGGTTCTTCCACTTAAATAGTTTTTAAACCAGAAAATAACATGATTTGATAAACCAACACTCTTTAATCTATGCAACAGTATTTCATGATCCATTGTGTCGAAAGCCTTTGATAAATCAATAAAAAGAGAGGTGCAATAATCACCTTTATCGACAGATTCCACAATATAATTTAAAACTTTCAGACCGGCAGTTTTGGTACTGTTTTTTTGTTGTTGTTTTTTGAAACCCTTGATTGTTAGATAGGACTTTGTTTACATTACAGTAACATGTCAACTGTTCTAATAAGACTTTCTAAAATTATATATATGAAGAGTTTGGTTCCAAAACTCGATAAAATCCTTTTTTTTTTTAAATTGAGTTTCCGCCAAAATCAGTATTGTATCTGGTCGGTATTGAAAAGTCCATTTATAATTTTACACAAAATGCAATATCCGCCGAGTTGTTCTGTCATGTTTTCTCCCTTTCTTTCCAAACCTCGACAAACGCCAGTCTCCCTTCTCTGCAGAATGCGATATATCCGCTCAACCAATCACGGCGCACCATTCCACGTAGACAGTAATGGCGGCGCTTTGAATAGACCCGGCATCCTATTTTTCCTCATCTACTTTGTACTTTGTGATCAACAGACAAACTTAGGACTGCACGATAAATCGCATGTGATTGTCATGCGCATCTTGTCAGTAAAGCCGGTTCTGTGATTAATAGTAAATCTCCATCACATGCTTTGAGATGGAGTGGCATTTAATACAGAGAGCCGTAGATCACTGCTATATCGCGTTCATAATCGCAGATGAGTCACATTCGATTATGAACGCGATATTGCGTAGCTTGTCAGTGTAAGTGTTTTTATTAATGCCATTAATGTTTTTGTTAATACAGCGTATAAGCAGTTCTGTCTTGGCAATGTTGAGTTGAAGGTGATGGTCCTTCATCCAGCAAGAAATGACTGTTAGACAAGCTGAGATGCAAGCAGCTATCGTCGTATCATCAGGATGGAATGAGAGGTAGAGTTGAGTGCAAGTGGGGGGAGTGAACATCCAGTGCTCTCTCTACCTTCAATACCACGAGCAAGGCACCAAACCCCCAACTGCTCCCCAGGTGCCGCAGCATTGGCTGCCCACTGCTCCGGGTGTGTGTTGACGGTGTTTGTGTGTTCACTGCTGTGTGTGTGCGTGGACTTGAATGCATTAAATGCAGAGCACAAATTCAGAGTATGGAACACCACACTTGGCCAAACGTCACTTCACTCACCCAATATCTTGCAATCGACCATGCTCACATGGTCCACACTGTCACACACAGATCTCAACATTCAGCACACCAAACACAACAATGGTAACAATTACATTTTATTTATTTTATTAATTGTAACAATAACCATTTTATTTGCTCTTTTTGTTGTGCTACTACTGACACAAGACAGCAAATAAAATTAACAAATTAAAAAAACAACAGTAAAACAAAGCAATTGCATAATTTATTCATGCCGCAATGTACTTTGGGAGTAATTCTGAGTAGCTATACTAAGTCAAGAGTAAACCTAAAGTAAATTATTACGTACTCCCTACAATTCTTTTTTAGTTACTAGAACTCTCGTGTAAGTGAATTATACTAACTAAGCATTTGTCAGTACAACATACTATTCCTATTTCACTTTACTTAATTTTTTTAAGGCAATCGGTTTCTTAATATTTTCTTAGTAATGTGAACACTAATAAGAATTTAACAGAACTAATTATTTTAAGTCAACAGTACTTAAGTATACTTTGTTTACAAGTTTTCCGTACAAACTGTTTTAAGTTATGCCAACTTAAAATGAACACACTACTTTATTTAGAAATTTTAAGGCAATTACTTTCCTCAGTTTTTCTAAGTAAAGTCAACTTATTACATTTTACAGTGTACATAATATAATAATTATATATATATATGTATATAAGTTTAAGTTTACACCAAAGTATACAGTATGTTTATAATCAGACTTCTTTAGAATGTAAACTTTAGATGAAAATGGTTTTGAAACCAAATGAAACCAGTGTAAATAAAAAATTGGTACATTTCTAAGAACTTTTTTTTTTTTTTTTTTGGAAAGGTCTTTTACTTTTCTTTATCTTGTCATAAATAAAATGTCACTCATCGTCCCAGAAACATGTCAAATGGTAGATACTCTGCTGTACTGTTTTGGCCACCACATGATTTTAAAAATCGGACACAAAGACCAAAAGACTTTGCCTACTCACTCATTAATATAGAGTTCAGCTGCTCTAAAGTAAGAGATTTGTTTGCATAGTATTTGTGGAAAATGTACTTTACAAAAGCCTCAGTTGCATAATGACAAACATTAAAAGATATAGTCATAAGTGCACCCTAGAATTCAACAAATGTATCTAATGGGATTCAGCCAAAAAAATGGCGTAAATAATTGAGCTCAGACTGGTGGCATGGTAAGTGGATGAAAAACAAGACATGGGGTTTTTAGGGACCCTGATTTTCAGGTTCAATGCTTTTTAGTTCTTAGGTCATAAGTGGAAATGACACCTACGAGACTGAATTTCGAACATGATTTCACACAAAATTATGGCTGTTTGAACCAGTCCGGTTATTGCAGTCAGGGTTCTTTTCATGGGTGTCATACACACTTATTCCACCACTGTAATTAGACTCATAACAGAAACTAATTTGAGTGCCATTGATTGTAATACTCAAGTGTTCACGTTTGTAGCAGAAGTACAGTGCGTATAAGTGCAGAAGTTCATTCATTACGTTTCTTGTACCAAAACCAATTATAATTTTATTTTTTCATGTCCATTTCCTGTCCTAATGATGATAATGATGATGATTTATTGATTGGCTCAGTGTTGTTTCGATGTTGTTGTACCTTTATTTCAGAATTTTCCAACTTTCTATTGGGATACTTATTGCCTCCTTAAGATGCTCTGCCCAAACACGTTCTTATTCCTTAATGTTGTCTTGTTTTCTGAAACATCTTAAAAAAAAAAAAAAAAAACTGTGCAAAAGATTATTTTTTACATTTTTTTTCCTAACCACTTTTTTCTTTAAATTTTCTTCCTTTAAGCATACGTCTCTAATGTTTACATTTATGCCTTAAAACTGTCTTACTAATGGAGAAAGATAAATAAACTTAATACAAGATATTTTGCTTCTCAACTTAAAAAAAAGAAAGAAAGAAAGAAAGAAAGAAAGAAAGATTGATTAAAGTTAAAGTTGATTAAAACGCTGATTAAAAGTTGTAGTTTTCCTCATTCCCACACACTTTCATTTTCCTTATTTTTGTCATTTTCAAAATATCTGAACATCCTTAATACAAGAACATTTTTGTCATAGAATACATTTTAAAAGGTAATTCTCTGTCCCCAGTTTTGTTAAATTTATTCCTGTAAAAACTAAAAAGTTATTTTAAGATATTTTGCTTCCCAAGTAAAAAAAAAAAAGAAAAAAAGACAAAAACACTGATTAAAAGATGAAAATTGTACTTTTGCACATTTGTAAGATGCTTTGGATAAAAGCATTTGCTAAATGAACCACTGTAAAAATGTAAAAAGAGCAATAAATCCTGTTTGCTATCATGTAATGTGTGATATATACAGGCCTCAGTTGTTTTCTCTCTTTCAAACGCAGCATATCCTTCCGCATTTCCACTCTCTGAATCACACTCTCTAATGTGTCTCTCTCATCTTCTGTGAACAGAGGATTACCGGCACCAACGCCTGGAAACGCAAGGGCTCATCAGAACTGTTTATGCAGCCGCTTTCTGAAGCTTGTTAATAAAGGCCTTCTGAAGTGAAATGATGCGTTTGTGTAAGAAAAAATATCCATATTTAAAACTTTATAATCCAGAATCTCTGGCTTCTGCTAACTGTCGTACTCATGCTCACGAGAGACTGGCATTCCAGTGGATGATATTTGACGAAGATAAAGCGATAAAGCATGACATTTATCGAAATGCTCAATTTAAGTATCGTAAAAGTAGTTTATATATGTCATGCGTATTATTCCAAGAAGTCTTAAATCATATTGTAGTTTTGTGTGATGAACAGACTGAAATTTGACAAATTTTTCTATGATAATTTCCCCTCCAGAAGACTATGTTAACCAATGTGAATGGATCATTTAGTGAGTTGAACGTCAGAATAGGATTAGTCTGATTCATGAATGAATCATAGAAAATACTTGCCCACCTGTTTCTATATAATAAACTTGAATGAGCATCCATAAAAGTACTGTAAAAGTAGTTCATATGAATCATGCAATATATTCTGAGCTGCCTGCAGTCATAAGGTAGTTTTATGTGAGGAACAGGCTGAAATTTTATCTATCATTCACCGATAATATTCCCCTTCATTGGACTATATTAACCATTGTGAATAGATCACTGGATCAGTGAGTTGAACTTGAAAATAGAATCAGTCTGATTTGTGAATGAATTAAAAAAAAAAGTTGTCTGAAGTCATACAAAAGCTTTATTTGATGAACAGATTGAAATATGGCTCATCATTCATTGAAAATCTTCCCGTTCATTGGACTGTGCCAACGTGAATGGATCACCGATTCAGTGAGTTGAACTTTAGAATTGGATCAATGTAATTTGTAAATGAATCATTCAGTACATCCTTGTCGACCTTTTTCCATATCTTCTTCTTCTTCTTCTTCTTCTTCTGCTTCGTGTCCTATGATCTTATATTACATCTTTCCAGTGTGTAGCACAACTGATGGCGTGGTAGCTGGACTCTGCTAGATCATGATCCGAGCATTGCGGTGCTAGGCTGCAGTGCATGAGGTGTTGCATATTTTGCTCGCTACTGCACTCGCACTTGCTGGTTGGTGAGAGACCCCAAGCATGTAACGTTTGTAAGCATCTTCCATGGCCTACTCGTAGCCTGTTGAGGGACTTCCAGATAGGCCATGGTTGACCTTTTCTATAATAGTTTCAATGTCTGGGAAGGCCTTCTGCGGAGTTGTTAAACACAGATCGTCAGCATAGATAAATCTGCTGCATTTGGATGGCAGGGGTTGATCATTGGTATATATATGTTAAACAAGGTCGGGGCAAGTACACTGCCTTGAGGGAGGCCATTCTTCAGGTTAAACCACCGGCTCTTTTTCCCATTGAACATCACATAAAATCTGCGATTAGCTAGTAGGCTTTGTATGATTTTACAGAAGTTTGAGTCAAGTGTCAGGTCAAAAAGTTTCTTTATCATCAATAGATGCTGGACTGTGTCATATGCTGCTGTTAGGTCTACAAAGGCAGCCCCAGTGATAAGTCTTTTTCTGGAAGCCATCCTCAATATACTGGGTAAGGTTCAGCAGTTGCCCTGAACAAGACTTGCCTGGACGGAAGCCAGCCTGATCTTTAATAAGCTTTTCTTCAGTGAGGGGAGTCAGTCTAGTGAGGATAAGTCTCTCAAAGAGTTTGAAGCTGATGCATAGCAAAGAAATTGGGCGATAGCTTTTTGGTGATAAGAGGTCCTTGCCCGGCTTAAGGATGACAACCACTTTTGCCTTGCGCCATATTGGTGGGATATTGCATGTGGTCAGGCAGTTATTAAACATGTCAAGGAGCCAGGACTTTCCTTTTTCACCTAGGTTTACAAGCATCTCAGTAAGGATGTCGTCCAGGCCAACAGCTTTACCATTCTTGAGATGTTTCATGGCTAAGTTAAGCTCAGCTCTATTGAATGGTCTTGTGAGATGTGAAAGGTTTTGACCTTGGTTACAGAGCTTGGTGGAGCTTTTAAACCCAGAGGGTTTCCTGTTTCCATGGCTGCCGCCATTTTCAATCAATTGTGAAGCAATTTGATTTGGTGTGACATTGGTCACGGCTGGGGGAGTGATTTTGTCACCGCGTAACTTTTTAAAAACAGCCCATGCTTTTTTGCTGTTCTTTGAGAAGTTAATGTTCTCTATCATATCCTGCCAGGTTTTCCTTCTTTGGGCACTTATTAATTCAAGAATGGTGTCACCAAGTTTGTGGGTAGAGTCAGCATAGGTATCTCTTAGGTATTACTTTTCATATTCTTTGAGAGTTGGTAGTATTTCACTTGACATTCCGGCAATGTAGCTCTTACGACACCCTCTTGGTATAGTCTTTCTTGAAACCTTTTTGATGCAACTTGTAAAAAAAAAGTTGCCTTTTTCCATATAATAAAAGTGAATGAAGGTCAAAGTGTGATTCATTAACAAATCATTCAGTTTTACTGTATCAATCTAGGCGAATGTCAAGAATATCAGTGAATGAGAAGAAATACTTTTTTTTTATAGAAACTTGGAAGCTCCAGGCCCCAATTATTGTACAGGGGAAGAAGAAAGAAATACAGGTTTGAAAATATATGAAGGCAAGTAAATGATAAGATAATTAAACATTTTCAGTGAACTGTCCCTTTAAATGAACATGGAGTTCAAGCACCTCCAGTCATGTAGCCGATACAAAACGGAAAGTTCTGACCAGTTCACTGTTCTTAATGTGTACCTCACTGAAAGAAGTCAGATGACTCAAACTCCATGTGAATCAGCAGTTCTGTAATTGGTCTTAGTGGATTTAGATTTACCAGATAAGTGGTTCATTAAATCAGGCTGTGTTTGAACCTGCTCAATCAGTGGTGCAGTAACGGCCTTCATCACACCGTCTGCAAGTGGAATATTCACAATTCAGGTAGCAAATGCAATTATCTTGACTGACCCATTAATAACTGCTCCATAATCTTCTGATTCGAGCATTTTCATCCTCATGAGCTCTTTTCCAAAAGTCAGTCGGTGCTTTTAATTCAGCCCCCCCCCCTGTATGTAAGGTAATAATGGATATTACCTTACATACATAAGAGGGGTTTATGAAGGCAAGCATCACTATTACTGGTTGTTTCTGAAACTTCAGGCACTTGTATGTCTCATGGGTTGATTTTTATTAAAACTGATATATTTTTTTCTCTGTTATATGATTGTCACATTAAAACCTAACTGAACACTTTGTATTATGTTTGAATTATTTGTGTATATTTTTATACAAATGCACTAAAATCTATACATAAACATTATAGATTGTATTGTTTTATTTTGTCCCAGACCCAGAAATCGAATCTTAAACTATAAAAATATCTATTAGAAAAATGGGCAATTGTCAAAACTACACTGCAAAAACAGATTTTTTTGAAAGATTAATGAAGTACATTTTAGAAAATACTGTCATGCTATTTTTCTACTTAAAAATTTAATCTTTAATTCAATGTGCTACCTGTTGTTTCTTTGAAATTTACAAGCAATTTCTAAGTGGAAATTGTTTCACCTTTTTTTTAGTGTATGGTAATTTAAACAGAGAGAGAGAGAGAGAGAGAGAGAGAGAGAGAGAGAGAGAGAGAGAGAGAGAGAGATTCTCATTTACATAAAATTGTTCTCAGATCATTTACATACAATTATTTTTATTAGTTTCTCAAAAATATGACTCATAATTTCTACAACACTAAATGATTTTGCTCCTAATATTTAGTATTTTTAAAATTAGTGTACTTTTTAAAAAAGTTTTTGTCAAACTATACAAAATGTGTATTAAACAAAAAGTGAGAAAATGTAATTAAGTAATTTAAGTGTGTATTTCATATAAAATGCTAGCTCAGAAATTAGCCTTAGAAAGACAAAAGAGCCAACCATTTTATTTTTATAAAAAAAATAAAAAAATTAATAAACGATTTAAATAATAATAAAAAAAGTTAAAAGATTACCGACATTTCTACCATGGATTGATATTACACACAATACATAATCTGAGATAATACTGTGTAGAATGCTAGCTGTGAAATTAGACTTTTTACTTAAAATTAGCCGTTTTACTTAAAAATGTTAAAAATAATCACCATCATTTCTACTACAGAATGGTATTAAACATAATATGCAATCTGAGATAGTACTGTGTGTCATTTCCAATCAAGTTGAAATTGTCAAAAATTCCACCACCATCATTTTCACCATGGAATACATAATACAATACATAACCAAATGAATTACCCATTACCTAAATTGTATGTAGAAGCCAGACTTGAAGGTATGCAACTGCCACCCTAAGAAAAAACTGTGCCACCCCACCACACAATAAAATATAAATGTAAGCAGTGTTTCATGTGCTACTTTTCAGTCGCGGCGATGACAGTGTAACGCAAAATAATGGCAAAAACATGTCTTTTAATAAACTGCGCACGATGGTTGCACGCACACGCAGCGTGCCAGTGTAGTCGGCTTCATTAGCAAATTACTCTTATGAACCGGATCTTTTTGAGTCAAAACCACAAAGCGCGGCCCAGTTCACTAACGAATTGTTTTTACATTTGTTCGTGAATCAGATATTTACTGCTTTTCAGGTAACTCAGAAGTCCTCTGAGAAATCTAATCCTGTCCGGATAGGTCTAATTGTTTGGTGATCCGATTCTCCGACCGCTCGCTCCACTTTAATCATGGATATAAGCCTTAACAACAACATGAAATCAAAAAGAAGATGGCGTTCACGGAAACTAATAGCAGAGTTAGGTAAGAATCTAGTCGTATTGCAGTTTTCTCGATTGTGGCCTACCAGTACAATAGATAATGAAAATGTCACTATTCTATATGTACAGTAAACTGTAGCACATGTTGTACACCTTCAAGCGTGTGACTGTCAAATTTTATTTGTAACCATTTTTTATGTGTACTGCATTTTTGCAGAACTGAGAAATGACTGCCTAGAGATATAGCTAGTCTTGTGTCAGGAGACCAATAAACTGCCATAGTACTGTATACTGTAATGACATATGGCCAAATGTGCAGAGGATGCTAAATTTACTTTTTTTAATTTGATGTTTTACTGTTCTGTATTGTGGTGCATACCAAGTTCATACAAGTCTTTGGTATGTGAACTTTTCTAGTGCTTTTCATCTACTGCAAGATTACTTTACAGTAGTAAAATGAAAATGATTTTTCCCCAAAAGTTCATTGCTGAATTATACATCTGTATCTGTAATTTAATTTATGTATACTGTAATAGACAATGAGCTGCGAAAATAATTCCTGAATCCTAGTAAGAGTTTTTTGTTACAGTGATATTGATCTCAGTGTTCACTGGGCAGGAAAGTCATCTGTGTATTTGAATTGTGTGTAAGCATTTACAGTCTTTTTCAACTGCGTACACACAAAATCTTTACTTGTCACACAATTTCTGAAACCTGACACTCGA
>NW_015627629.1:2010473-2011754 GCF_001515625.1 Sinocyclocheilus rhinocerous
TTTCTGAAAGCTGACACTCAAACAGCAGAAGCACACACCAAATCTGCAAAACCATATGCTAATTCTCAGCCTTTGACTGTTTTCAATTTCATAAAACACATTTTGCAAAACACAGCACACAATTCTCTATGTAACACACAAAAATCTAACAGGAATTAATATTATGGCAAAGGTGTTTGCAAATGTTTGCTTTTGAGATGTGCTTGTGATATTTTGAATGCAGTGCTTCATTTTTCAAGAGATGTGAGGTATTTTGCATTTTGTGTGTGCAAATCTTGGATTTGTGTGTAAAGTTCGGAAAAAAAAGAGGCAAAGTTTTGAAAATGTGTGTAAAAAAAAACCTGTAAGAAAAACTGTAATAACTAGATTGAAAAATTTGAAAGACAAATTTATGCTGGCTTGTCTTAAAGTCTTGTTTAAAAAACGTAAATGGTTTGGTCAGTTAGATGTTCTAGATGTTTGCTAAAGTGTTGCTAGGATATTCTGGGTGGTTGCTAGGCTCTTGCTATGCAGTTGCTGGGGTGTTGCTAGAGTATATGGTTGATAGAGTTTGTTCTGGGTGATTACAGACATTCCCACCTCTGTTAATAACAGAAAATCAAACATTGTTTTCAAAACTGATCCAGTTTCAGTGTTTTGATATTTGTGTTTTTCTTTCTAATGTCAGGAAATTCAAAAGTTTTTGTGGCTCTTAAACTTGCACTAAACGTGATTCTACCATCTAAGTATCCTATGTAATTTTAAAAGAACCGCATGTCTTTTTTAGTGATACAAGCTCAGAAACATTTATAACCTGTTGAAGTTTATGTTGTGTATTGACTTGGTGCAATGATGGATATTGAAATGTTATTTATTTTTCACTTTAAACAGTATAGATGATTACTTAATAGTAATACAATATTTGTGAACACAACTGTGTATGTCAGACCATAAATCCCCAAAAACTATGCATGGGGGCTTGCTTTGGTGTTGCCACCCCTCATAGACCCCATGCCACCCCTTTGCCACCCTAAAAATTATTTTCTAGATCCGCCCCTGAGTCCCGTGGACATGGAAAAACAACCCGTGGCAACAATGATAAAGTAGCCCAATTCCGCGGGAAAACCGCGGACTTGGCAACACTGGTAATCAGTAAAGTCATCGCGACACTGCAGCTGCCGTTAGAAGTCCCAGTTGCTATAGAAACAGTCAGAGTTCGGAGACGTGCGCTTAGGACTGCGCTTCAAAGATGGCCGCCGAGTGACATGACTTGTCTTAAAGGGACTTTGATAGTACGCTGCA
>NW_015627629.1:2012351-2017083 GCF_001515625.1 Sinocyclocheilus rhinocerous
TTTGCTAAAATCAGATTACCCTTACACTGCTACCATTAAGCATGAAATACATAAAGACTCTTCCAATCATAATAGCGGTACCAATTCAAACCCCCACTTTATCTGCATCTAAACAAGCCAGCAAATAGGGACACAACAGCGTATCTCAAGTCACGCCCTATTCTAACCTGGACTATCACGCACACTTTTAGGTTGACAGTGTTTAGGCTCATAACCATCGTTTTATCATGGCCGCATTTCCTCCACCAATCTGTTGCGAATCATCTCATTCATGGGGAAATATGAATAATTAATCATAACTAGTTATAATTAATTATAAATATTTAGATCCGCTGTAGATATTTACTTGACCTCTCAGGGTCAACTGTCTGTCAATTCTAAGAACGTTAATTTCCTGGTTAAGGGAAATAACTTTCTTACTGTACAACTCTACACAGAGCTTGTAGCATAAATCTGCATGATTAAGTGACTCCAGTTATGAGCAAACAATGAACAACGTCAAGTGTGATACAAGTAAGACTTTATTAACTACATAAACACTTAAACTAGTCTAACATACTACATAAACACTTAAACTATATATATATATATATATACACACACACACACACGCATACAGTTGGTATAGGAAAGGGTTAAAGCTTAAGCAGTAAAGAGGAGAGAAATAAAGCATGAAGCTATGGTACCATTTGATATTCAGCAGATCTCCAGCCTGAAGGGAACATCAGTTTCTTAGTTCAAACACACCTTTGTAAAAAGGTGCAAATGATACCTAATGTATCAATTAATAAGACTAAGTTTGAATACTTGCACGTCTCGTCTGTCTGAAAGAGAGGTTTGATGCAATCTGAAGGTTCAAGTTGATCTTTGCTGAAGTTGGTTGATGAAAAAGAACCAGTTTGAGTCAGAGAATCTTGGTGAATGGAAAAGTCAAGGCCGAAGCCTGGCACGAACTTAGGGTGTCCTGGAGCGTTTGCTCACATCTTCATCTTCTCAGAATTCAACCAAACCACCGACTCTGGGGCGGGTCACTGATGTGAGGCTTTTAAGGTCTGAGAAGATTCACGCCTCTCAAGATGGGCTTGTCCAATGAGAAAGGCTGAGATCCCAAGCGGGAGGTTGCAATTGCTGGAGGGTTTTACGACCCTTTGTCTCTAAGCATGGTAATTTGCAAATGGACTTGAATCGAAATTACTAAAGATTCTCAGGACACTAATATATTGCCTATGTACCAACATATAATATACACGCTCGTTTAGATCATCAGAAGGCGAATTCATAGATACTTAACATGGTAGGATTACATATAGGTAAGATGACAGGAACGAGTGGTTCCATCATAAGCCTGTATAAAATCTCAAAGACAACATACACGATGACCTGAAGGGTATGTGTGTTCATTCAAAGAAAGGTTTTCCTATTAATTAATCAGAAAAGAGTCCATTTCTACTGTGCACTGTGTCTTTCCTATGGAAATTGTAGTGAGAGGGGTAATTCTCAACATGGCATTAGGTCGTAAATGTATCTGGTCTAGCAAAGGTGTCGTGGTTGCCATGGGGACCAGGGTCCTGGCCCTCATTCACAGACAACTTGGCACCCAGTATGTTTATTGGGTGAGGGGTCTGTGAATGTTTGTTAATCTAATGAATAATTGATTTGTTAAATCAAATGAAAAATGGTGTGTCTGATTGGTCCAGACGCTACAAATATTTGTGAACAGAACTGTGTATGTCAGACAATAAATCCCTGCATGGGGGCTTGCTTTGGTGTTGCCACCCCTCATAGACCCCATGACACCCTTTTGCCACCCTAAAAATAATTTTCTAGATCCGCCCCTGCTGGCAACCACCCTGAACACCCTATCAACCGCGTAACAGCACACTAAAAAACACTCAGAACACTGTTCATCACCGTTAGGCATATAATGCTAATTTTTTGGACGATATGGAGATTTACTGCTGCTAATTACCACTGGAGCGCCGCTACTTAAGCGAGCTACTGAATCACTTCCTCTGAGCATGTCAGCAGCTTAGACGGGTTGATTCTGGCAAATGGAGCTTAGCTTTGTGCTCGGCTCTTTCTGCCCCATCAGGTCTGTGGCTGGCACTGACTTCGCTGACACTATCTCTCAGGTTAATGTGTGTGATGAGAAAGGAGACTTTCTCTGAGTCCCCATTGCTAAAGAGGTTTTAATCCCAGAGGTAGCAGTCAGTCGACAAGAGTAACAAGGTGGGACTGGAGGTAGAAGTTAGATAAATGAGCTCCTAAAGTAAATTAGCGTTTTCTGTATAAAGGTTTGGGGAGACTGCTGTGCCATTATTTCAACTTCTTTTTAACACTGGCCTGATATTGTGGTAATAAAATAGCACATAAAACAGAAACATCAACATTGGATAAATTAACCATACGTTTGGAACTGATTGCACGTTGTTAATCAAAACTCTAGAGCAGGGGTCACCAAACTCGGTCCTGGAGCGCTGGTGTCCTGCAGACTTTTGCTCCAACCAACCAATCAAACACACCTGAACCAGCTAATCAAGCTAGGTCTTGCTAGGTATACTTTAAACTTCCAGGCAGGTGTGTTGAGGAAAGTTGGAGCTAAACCCAGCCCTCCAGGACCGAGTTTGGTGACCCCTGCTCTAGAGTCACTAGTGTCTAGAGTGATATTATTGTATATATGTTAAAATATAAATATAATTAATACATTTAAAATGAATACTGTAACACACATCTTTTATTTATTAATTTAGCTGACCTTTACAAGTGCAAATAACTAGCCTACAATATTTACTTAATATTTTACTTAATATTAACATTTTTTTCTGCAGTTGTTTTTTTTTTTATTGCTGTTTTGTTATAATTTTTTTTAAACATGCATTGACTGCATTTTCTTTAAACCTTTATTTCTAGTAGATGAAGGAATGCATGAATAGTAGGTGGAAAAGTTTTTGTTTTTTTTAGTTCTTCACAAAAAGAGTTATTATAAGAAATGTTCACTAAATGATTATTTACTTAAAAATAGTTTTTCTAGGCACTGCTGCAAAAAACCCCATTTGGAACCTTTATTTTTAACAGTGCACACTGTTATTTTCTCTTTATACTTTGTTGAAAAAATGCATAATGAATCATTTTAATAAAGCATACAAACATAAATGCATCACAATATCTAAAAACAAATCAATCAATAAATAAGTGATGGAATTTAAAATAAATAGTTCACCCAAAATAAAATCCTTCCATAAAAGATTGAGTTTGGACTATTTTAGAGAGTGTTGCTGTTACAAGACCAACAAATGATGACCTGCTTCATAAATTATAGACACTTAACTTTTAGATTGAAGCTTAATTGAGGCTAAAACCATTCTTCCAGCAATACATGGGGAATAATTATTGTAATTTTGCATCACAGCACCTAGCAGCAGCTTTTTGCTGATTAACTAATCGGACATCTGTAAAAAAAAAATATATATATATATATATATACATATTTAGAATGTTTTTAGCTAAAGCTGTAAATGCTAGTTATTGAAGCCTGTTGTCAACTTTACTGCAGCATTTTATGTAAATGCAGCACATTAGCAGACGGTATTAAAACACTAAACAGAGAACAACAGCATGGAGGACCACAAAAAGCACAAATTATAGACCTAAGTATACTCTAAATTAATATGACGTTCTCAAACTGCATTTATAATAATCATATGAGCTGTCACTTCTTGAAATGTCATGTCACATTTTCACTAATAAGAACAAGACTATAATGTTAAATTAAATGTAAGACGTCAGAGTGTAACAATTGCCACCTTGGTGGGGGTGATTGTAACGGTGTTTGGGGGCAACTGTAACACTGAAAATCATATGAACACACTGTATCTCAAATAAAAGCCTACCTCAGAGTAATCACTTTACTGCTGTAGTATCTAAAATTGTTATGTTACTTATCATTTTAAATTTTAATTTTGTATTAATTTTTTTAATTTGTTTTTGTATATTGTTAAAATTCTTTTAGATGTCAGGCATCATACCACCCCCTTTAAAATAATCACATTTTGTTGCTTTGCAGCCTGAAATGAAGATGGACACAGATTTTGCTTTATCCAGCTGTACTTACTCGGTGCAACTTATAACATCCAAGTGAAAAATATAACACCAACAAGTCAGAAAAATAAATAAATGAATAAAAAACAGAATCACTAAGTTGGAAAAAGAATCACCCACTTGTGTCAGTATTTTGTTGAACCACCTTTTGCTTTAATTATAGCCTTTAGTCTGTTGGGATATTATTTAAATATATTTTACTCAAATACATTAATCAGCTGATGAGTCAAGAACAGTCTATAGCAGTCAATAACATTGAGATAAAATGTAAGTTTAAATTTGCAGTCATCTAAACTTTAGACAGCGTAAGAAAAATACTGTACATCCAAAAAGTAACTTTCAAACCTCAAAATCAGTATTTTGTTAAAAACGTCTGCTGAGGTGAAATGATTTTCCTCCTTTTTCACAGGCAGAGAGATAATCATATTGAACATGTGCAGATTAAGTGTCATCACTCTAGCTTGTTTCAGATTTTTGGAACGGAGTGTGTTACAATTGCCCCAGCTACAATTGCCTCCAGCCTCACCTAATAGCAGCAGTGTCAAATATAATCTTTGCTCTGACAATGTGTCGGTGTAGGGATATGCCGGTATCAAATTTTCATGTTGCGATTAATTGCTAATGTTGCTAATGC
>NW_015627629.1:2019217-2020335 GCF_001515625.1 Sinocyclocheilus rhinocerous
TGGAAAAAGGATCACCCCCTTGTGTCAGTATTTTGTTGAACCACCTTTTGCTTTAATTATAGCCTTTAGTCTGTTGGGATATTATTTAAATATATTTTACTCAAATACATTAATCAGCTGATGAGTCAAGAACAGTCTATAGCAGTCAATAACATTGAGATAAAATGTAAGTTTAAATTTGCAGTCATCTAAACTTTAGACAGCGTAAGAAAAATACTGTACATCCAAAAAGTAACTTTCAAACCTCAAAATCAGTATTTTGTTAAAAACGTCTGCTGAGGTGAAATGATTTTCCTCCTTTTTCACAGGCAGAGAGATAATCATATTGAACATGTGCAGATTAAGTGTCATCACTCTAGCTTGTTTCAGATTTTTGGAACGGAGTGTGTTACAATTGCCCCAGCTACAATTGCCTCCAGCCTCACCTAATAGCAGCAGTGTCAAATATAATCTATAATCTCAAAATGAATATCCATTTTCAAACTTTGATGCCTAAATTAACTTTTAGCATTTTAAACCACACCCCCGGTTTCACAGACTAAAATGCATGTTTGAGCTGTCTCAACTGAAAATATCTTGCTCTGACATATCTTAAAATGTGTCGGTGTAGGGATATGCCGGTATCAAATTTTCATGTTGCGATTAATTGCTAATGCTTTTATCACGGTATACGGTATTGTCACGGTATTTAAATTTAGTATTAAAAAAAGTGCTGTCATAATACAGTATAACAGATTTAATAACTTTTTTCTTATAACAAAAATAACTGAACATTTAAATGCAATAAAGCAATACAGAAAAATGTATAAAGTTAAAAGTTTTACACAGATTAAAGTGCAAAAGAACTATAAAGACCAATAGGTATCACTTTACAATAAGACCTCATTAGTTAACCTTAGTTAATGCATTAACATTCACAATGAGCAATAGCAACATTTGCTACAGAAGTTATTAATCCTTGTTTAAAAAATACAAGTCTTAGTTCAGGTTAGCTCATTAAATAACACAGTTGCAAATTAAGTTTTTAGTGGTAGCTTATCAGTGGTGACTGTCAATTAATGTACATATGGCAGAAATGTACGGAATGTACGGAAAAAGACGTAATAAAACAGACGATG
>NW_015627629.1:2021755-2022164 GCF_001515625.1 Sinocyclocheilus rhinocerous
CCTGTATCAAATTTTCATGTTGCGATTAATTGCTGATGCTTTTATCACGGTATACGGTGTTGTCACGATATAAATTTAGTATTAAAAAAAGTGCTGTCATAATACAGTATAACAGATTTAATAACTTTTTTCTTATAACAAAAATAACTGAACATTTAAATGCAATAAAGCAATACAGAAAAATGTATAAAGTTAAAAGTTTTACACAGATTAAAGTGCAAAAGAACTATAAAGACCAATGGGTATCACTTTACAATAAGACCTCATTGGTTAACCTTAGTTAATGCATTAACATTCACAATGAGCAATAGCTACATTTGCTACAGAAGTTATTAATCTTTAAAAAATACAAGTCAAGTCAAGTCATGTTTATTTGTACAGCGCTTTTCACGATACAAATCATTGCAAA
>NW_015627630.1:0-2105 GCF_001515625.1 Sinocyclocheilus rhinocerous
TATAATAGAATAGAAAGTGTTAGAGTTAGAGGGTCAAATAAAGGAATACAAACACAAAACAATTATATATAAATATAGGTATGGAAAAAGTAAGATAAAAAAATAAGAATAAAAATAAAATGCGCAGGATAGTATACTGTAGACTTAATAAATATTTAGATGAGCAGGGATGTACAAGAGAAGAATGTGCAAACAGGTTGTACAGGGTAGTTACATAGCAGCAATAGGGGTAAAAAAGTAAATAAATAAAATATTGCAGAGATTGCTGTGTGCAAGTGACAATGTCAGTATATTAAGTGTCTTACTGATAAATAAGTGAAGTCATGTTGGTGTTAAGAGACTGAGTTTGAGTTTAGGAACTCAGGCTACGGAAGCGCTTACCAGATGGCAGCAAAATGAAAAGAGAGTTACCAGGGTGGTTGGAGTCCTTGATGATTTTAACAGCTCTGCTTTTGCAGCGTTCAATCATTTATCAATCTTTATCAATTTATTATTCAATATGTTATATGAATCTATAATACTGTGGTGTTGTTAGTGACCTAATGCTTGAACATTAATTCTGTCCTCTTCTAGAGTGAAGTTGGAGGTGAGAGTTGCGGGCCAAGTGTGTTGACACAGTTCAGGCTGCTTCACACTGCTGACAGGGCCTTCCGCCATCCCCCTCACCCATTATCTGCCTAGTGAAGAGTGATGACCTCACAGCAGCATGGGAATGCCAACCCTGCCCTCCTATCACCACAGAACTCTTCATCCAGTCAGGGCAGGCAACACATCTCTCGTTCCCCGATAGACTCGTATTCCCGCTCTGGGCTTTCCTCTCCTCGGAGAGGCTGGGTTGCAGCTTCCTTATCCGCAACAGCTCACGGTAACTCCCTTGCACTCTCTCTAAGCCGATTGGGTCCGGCGTCTTGCAGTAATTCCTCCTCATCTCGGAGACCTGCATCTGGCCGGGTGGAGCCGTGGCCAGAGGAGGCTGTGGACGACGCTTATGGGCTTTACTCTCTTCACCGCATGTTTGATATTGTGGGCGCGCAGCTGACGCACCGTGACGTACGTGTGCTGTCCTTCCTTTTTGTGGACGTTATTGACGAGTACGAGAGAGGAGGGATACGGAGCGGGCGGGATTTCCTGCTTGCGCTGGAGCGTCAGGGGCGATGTGACGAGACAAACTTCCGGCATGTTCTTCAGCTGCTCCGCATCATCACTCGCCATGACCTGCTGCCGTACGTTACGTTACGCAAGAGACAGACAGGTTTGAGATCTTGTCAATTTCACTTTTGACAGATGATTATTGTGTACAGTGAAGCTACAGTTTCATCACTCTGCAGTATTTTTTGGCAAGGAGCACATGTAATGTGTTGCTACTTATTTTCCAGTGTGCCCAGATCCAGTGGATAAATATCTGGAGGAGACATCAGTCCGTTATGTTTCTCCCAGAGGAGCAGGAGAGGCCCAGCAGGGAACTCCTCACAGAAGAGCAGGTGTGTCCTGCATTAGTTGTGATTTAGACCTCTTAATGGTGCTGTAAGCATTTTTGGTTTTGTGTTTTTTACTGAAATATCACATCTGTCACTCTGTAAACTGCAGAAATGTCTATAATTATTTGATAAGCCAATCTGAACTTTTGATGCACTGTCAGTAATTTTGTGTTTTTACAGTACAGCACATATATGGGAAACAGGAAGTTTGGGTTTTGAAATGGGCAGGGTTTTGGATTAAGGGCGTGTCTTAATTCAGTGGCTACTGGTGTGTTCAAGTCCTCCTTGAATTGTCGTGGCATTCATATATGTTCAACTCATAAATACAATCTTTCAGATGTGACTTGAACGCACCATAAGTTTAAAAGAAGTTCCAGAATGACAAAAGGCTTGAATACACTACACAATGTTTACAATATGAAAATATTTTAAATCACTAGGCATCATACACTTGCCGACTTTGTAAATGGTTACTACTCAGGATTACACACTACCAGACTTTCAACAAATTTTTAAATCAGGTCAAAATTAGTGGTCGACCGATACTGGTTTTTTGAGAGCTGATGCCGATATCTTGGAAACCAGGGTGGCCGATATAAAGCCGATATAATTGTATTTATTTTAATT
>NW_015627631.1:0-238 GCF_001515625.1 Sinocyclocheilus rhinocerous
GCCTCCATGTCCTGCAGAGCGCGCTTCAGCTTCCACTCCTCCGCAGACGATTGGATATGTGTCTAAAAGCGCACATTTATCTAGGTTAAACATTTAAACTAACATTGTGATATACTTGAACTGTTTTATATATAGATTTTATTTTAGGCAAGTCCTGATGATTTGAGAAGGCTAAATTGATCAAACATATGCTATAGGCTATGATCAATTCACTGTCTGCCGCTGGCCTTTACTTAAA
>NW_015627631.1:545-979 GCF_001515625.1 Sinocyclocheilus rhinocerous
CCTATATTTGAGACCCGTGCAGGGCTTTAATCCACTTCATCCAACGCTGTTTTGTTCTCATCTGTGAGCATGCTCTTGATATATGTATTTTAGGTGTGTAAATGTATAATTGCCTTTTAATTTTGTAGTTAAAACAACTAAAAATAAATGTATTTTAAAGTTTAGAATTAGACAGCCTTTGGACACAGGCTTACGCTGAAAACAACAAAATGGAACCTCAAGTTTGATCTAGGAAAATGTGTGCAAATGTATAGGGCCCCATTCCTATATTTTGCCTGGGGCCCCCAATTCACTAAATCCGCCCCTGGACATACAATGGTGACATTTTTCACAATCACGACAAACAAGCAAATACTGCCCTAAACTCAATAGCGGAAAGGCAGCGCTATCCTGCAAGTATGGCAGATAAACAAAGCAGTTTCCCAGAACTCAAC
>NW_015627631.1:1124-1389 GCF_001515625.1 Sinocyclocheilus rhinocerous
CACGTTTTTTTTTTTTTTTTTAATTGAATCACTCAAATTCAATACTTTACAGCAGGGCGTGAACACAAAGAAAAAGATATACAAAATTACAATGAAATAAAGAGAAAAGAAAAAATAAATAAATTACACAAAACAAAGTTGAAAGCTGGGCATGATATGATCTCAAACAAATGAGCATGAAATTTGACCAAAAATTGACTGAGTAAGGACAACTCAAGACAAACGTTTCTGTATGTAGACCACAAAATGTACATAGTGTATCAAT
>NW_015627632.1:0-42900 GCF_001515625.1 Sinocyclocheilus rhinocerous
CACCCCTCTCTCTTCTTCAAATAAAAGAAGCACTCCTGGCTCTCTCTCCTTTTCAGTGGCCTTCTTTTTCCATAAGTCTGTGCCTACTGCAAAAACCACACACATGAAGAACACTTCAGTCAGACAAAATACAACCTACCATCTTCAAAAAATGCCAAAGAGAGTGTATAACCAGAAGCAGACACTTTGAGATGCTGGAATAACAGGTAAACATACAAAATAATTAGGGTGCATCACAGCTGTTTACAGCCCCATCAGTGCTGCTGTCAGGCTTAGAAGTCCATCAGACCCATCCCGTGACCACAGGAGGCCACATCCTGTCCAAACTAACGAGGGAGACAAGCATTCACTCCCTAAACGCTCTTTGAAACGCAGAAAAGACAGGATGGCAACGCATTAGCTATTCTGAAGTACAGCGCATCTCTGCGCGTAAGGCTACATTAATATTTCAATACGGATCACGCCACACATGATGAAGGCTTGTGAATGTCACGAGCCAGTTGCTCTGAGATTTCTGCAAACCCGTGCGTAAGCGTGGATTTATCTTAAAAACAATAGATGCATATATTATTTGAACACTTTCGGGATGAATTCATTAAGTTTTCGGGTTTGTTAATTACTAAACAGTTAAAAATGTAAAGTTGCGCAATTCTGTTATGTATTATATTCTTTGATAACAGTTTACGAAAAGAGCACTTTCAGTCTTAACTGATTGAAAATATAGAAACTTTTTTGATTTACTCTTCTTAGGAGGACATATTGTATTATAAGGCACGCAGCGCTTGTTATTGTAACAATAGTAACATTATTATTAATATAACAGAATTTAATTATAAAATCGACATAATCTCGCCATTAATTACAAATAAATAAACAAGAATCAAAATAAACTCCCCACTAGAATCCCAAACCTCATGTACCATTTATTATATAAAGCGCGATAAACAGTAAATATAACAAGTGTAATATGACAAAATAACTACATTAGCGAAAATAAGTAAATGTATGATGCTTACCAAAAGTGAATTTTGTTGAAAATAATATTCGCTCACATGTCCAGGTTTTCAGAGGTTCGGATTGCCATCGCCATCCTGTGTCTCCATCGGTCCATTCCAAACAATCCGCTTGGGGCGGGGCATATTGGGTTGTTCGCACCAATCAGCATTTTAGAATAGGAATTTAACGCGCTACCATTTGTCACAATCAGCCTATCAGATGAGAGGCTGAGGATGATTGACAGAGATTTCCCGGTTATTAAAAGATAGGGCGGCTGTGTGAGAGCGGGCTTTATTTGGGTATTTTAGCTGGGCTTTAAACACACAACAGCTAACATACTTAATAAAACTTAGGCTATTTCTTATAAAGCAAAGATAGAATTGAAGACACCCTAAACAGTATAGGGTATAAAATAGGGCATGGAACAGCAAATGGTCCACTGTCCATGGGTAGTAGGGGTTGAAAATGTTGATTGTTACCAAAACTGGGACAATATGTCTGAAGTTCGTATTTAAAAACCCTGATTCATGTGACTTTGAGCAATAAACATGAAATAACCATCAAAATAAATTAAAGAGTCAACATTTATTAAATAATAATAATAAAAAAAATTAAACATTGGGTCACGGAACTGAAAATTTAGTCTAATTTAAGATGTCATTCAGCAGGAGTTAAAAATAAATGACTTTTTAAATGTAAAATTAGTTTAAAAAAATAATTCATTAACTAAATATCAATTCAATAAATTTAAATAAACTAAAATTGGATCTAGTCAAGGTCAAGGCCTCCGAGGTGGGACAGGCCAAAATAACCATTTTAAGGGAGGCTAGTTTTACTAAAGATAATAAAAAAATTAATTAAACATGGGACTTATAAGCCCTATAAAAAAAATCATTAAAAAAAGATTTTTCTCCATGAAGTATAAATATCATGCATTTAAAAAGGGGAAAAAAAGAAAAGAATGCAGCCATAATTCCTAATGAAAACAGACTCAACTAAAATGCTATAAATTCATTTAAAATAAACATTGCCTGTGTATTATTGCCCCAGGAAATGTAAGCACTCACAAAAACACAGAAATAAAAGCTTTTCCTTTTTTTTTTTTTAAATGCTTCCACTTTTATTGTCAGGATATTTGTTTCATGTAAAATATTTCATTACAATACAGTACAATGCATGTTCAATCTGCTGTCCACACAACTTTTGTCATGAAGTTCTAAGGCCAATCTTTCACGCATAACAGCCTTTCTGACAGCAAAATGGAAGTTGCTGACCTCTCCTAAAGTAAAAACCAAAACATTAAATTATTAACTACTAAAATCAAGTTTGTCGTTTCTTTTATACCGCCTTCTATCAGTATGATGCCAGCAGGGGGCACTAGAGGTTCTCATTATGCTTCAGTCAGCAGCTCCAGCAGAGAATTCGGTCCCCAGCAATGGGCTAAAAGAGTGAGTGTGTGTGCATGTGTATGTGTGTATAAGGGCAGACGGAGAGACAGACAGACTGACAAACGTCATTCTGTCTTTGCTGGCAGTCACATAGCAGCTTTGAGTCTTGGAGAGGCCAACAGATTTCAAAGTGAGGGCAAGAAGGACTGGGGCTAAAGAGCTTGGATGGTATGGTGGATCTCCACCTCACTCCAAACCAGTCTCACTACATAGTGCAGCTGTTCAGTACCACATATTGAGAATGTTTGTTGCTTTTTTGTGTGTTTTTCTTTTTTGTGAAGTATCACAGACTTGCAGCGAGAACTTGAACTATCACCAATGGAACAAATATCCGCTTTTCATCAGCTTTTTTCATTTGTTTTCACTTAGTCTATTATTTATTTCATTTTTTTCTTTCTCCTTTTGTCAGCGAAGGACAATGTTGGCTGTATGATATGGTGATGTGTTGTTAGGTTACAGTTATTGTTCCTGCGGTGGAAATGCTGCAC
This sequence comes from Sinocyclocheilus rhinocerous, assembly GCF_001515625.1. Lineage (NCBI taxonomy): Eukaryota > Metazoa > Chordata > Actinopteri > Cypriniformes > Cyprinidae > Sinocyclocheilus > Sinocyclocheilus rhinocerous. Next base: position 2,933 of record NW_015627632.1, read on the forward strand.
AGCAAAGCACTCAGTGGGGTGGGGCGGTTTGGCTCAGGTCCACACCCGCCTCCCTAAGTACATTCTCCCTATTGGGTATATATATATATATATATATATATTAAATTGATACAAAAAAGTTATAGTAAAACCTTCTATATTGTTACAAAATATTCCTTTTTCAGATAAATGCTGCACAAAAATCACAAATATATTAAGCAGCACAACTGTTTTCAACGATGATAATAATAAGAAATGCTTATTGAGCAGCAAATCAGTATATTAGAATGATTTCTGAAGGATCATGTGACACTAAAGACAGGAATGATAGATGCTGAAAATTCAGCTTTGCCATCACAGGAATGAATTACAGTTTAAAATACAGTTAAAATAGAAAACAGTTATTTTACATTCTAGTAATATTTCACATTTATAACATTTTTATTGTATTTTGACTAAATAAATGCAGCCTTGGTGAGCATAAGAGAGTTCTTTCAAAAACATTTAAAAAAATCTTAGGACCCCAAACTTTTGAATAGTATTGCATATTATAAAGAAATAAAATAGGCAGGTAACTGACTGGAAAAATTGGACATTCATCAATTATTTTGGCTGATGGGCAACAGAAGGTTAATTTTAAAGCCTGTTTGTAAAATACAAAAAATAAATAAATAACAAAGGTTTATGTTTACATGTGTTACCTGGTAATCTGAGGTCATGATCAGGCCACTTGAGGTAGTAGTGGGCGGAACCACTCTCACCTTCTTCAGAGGCGGGCCTTGTGCGTGGCTGTTGTCAGAGCTGGTGTGAGTACTGTGGAGGCTGCTGGGAGGTAGAGGAGTATCCCATGCTGCTTTGGGGCAATGATGTGCTTGGTCCTGGGTTCTGGTAGGCAGCATGTGGATTGGAGCGCTGGAACACAGAAGAACAGCGTTCTGCATGCTTTAGAAGCAACACATGATTCGAACTCAACAGAAAACAACAACAACTCATGGGGTCTGACTGACTGTTTAAGACCTTTAAGTAGCTCTTTGCTGCTCATGCATGCAGCAGCAAGCACTCAAGACACAAATGAATGCATGTAAATGGAAACTTTCAGGATCTAGATGAAAGAAAGCATGGATGAAAATGGACTGAGAGGCTATCGCAACTAATAAGGACCAAAATGAGACGATAGTCCACATTGAAGACCAGAGAAAACGTGAATACAAACAACTGACTAAATGTACTAAATGAATACATGGAAATATTTGCTTAAATTTGCAAAATTTCACAGATATTATGCGGTTTAATCTTTTTCCTACACACAAACTATACATACATATATATATATAATATGTATATGTGTGTGTATATATATATATATATATACACACACATATACATATTATATATATATATGTATGTATAGTTTGTGTGTAGGAAAAAGATTAAACCGCATAATATATATATATATATATATATATATATTAAATTGATACAAAAAAGTTATAGTAAAACCTTCTATATTGTTACAAAATATTCCTTTTTCAGATAAATGCTGCACAAAAATCACAAATATATTAAGCAGCACAACTGTTTTCAACGATGATAATAATAAGAAATGCTTATTGAGCAGCAAATCAGTATATTAGAATGATTTCTGAAGGATCATGTGACACTAAAGACAGGAATGATAGATGCTGAAAATTCAGCTTTGCCATCACAGGAATGAATTACAGTTTAAAATACAGTTAAAATAGAAAACAGTTATTTTACATTCTAGTAATATTTCACATTTATAACATTTTTATTGTATTTTGACTAAATAAATGCAGCCTTGGTGAGCATAAGAGAGTTCTTTCAAAAACATTTAAAAAAATCTTAGGACCCCAAACTTTTGAATAGTATTGCATATTATAAAGAAATAAAATAGGCAGGTAACTGACTGGAAAAATTGGACATTCATCAATTATTTTGGCTGATGGGCAACAGAAGGTTAATTTTAAAGCCTGTTTGTAAAATACAAAAAATAAATAAATAACAAAGGTTTATGTTTACATGTGTTACCTGGTAATCTGAGGTCATGATCAGGCCACTTGAGGTAGTAGTGGGCGGAACCACTCTCACCTTCTTCAGAGGCGGGCCTTGTGCATGGCTGTTGTCAGGGTTACCTGTGTGCCCCGCCCCATTGGTGTGGTTGTTCCCCTGCTGCTGCTGCTGCTGGTTTTTCTGCAGTTGTAGGAGAGAAAGAAAATTACAATGCATACATCTCAATTAAAAATGTAATTAACTACATCATAGTTAGAAACTAAATGGACAGAGATACATTCACACTGACACAGAAATACTCAAAAAGCAGAAAACACACATTTCTTACTTTATCTGCCTTGTCTTCCGGCTCCTCTTCTGTCAGGAATTCTCGTTTGGGATAAGGAATCTGGCAGCCAGCAAAGACACTAAACAAAACAGAGCTATTTTAAATATACCCTAAACAATATCTTGTGTAAGTAGAGCACCGTGGTTGCCCTAATTTCAGTGTACAAATATTAAACATACAAAAATCACAATTGTTCATGTCATGCAGAAAGCTGATTCTGCTCCTAAAATCACTCACTCAGACGTGGGTAAAGGCTCCTCCAGGAAGTACGAGTCTTGCATGGCCTGCTCAGATGTGATTCGGCGGATTGGGTCCATAGTAAGCAGCTTTTGCAGCTGAGAGGGAGTTCATAAGTTTACAGTTGAATATATGAGAACGAATAAATGAGATTTGCAATTCTATTCGCCCACTTACCAAGTGGAATGCTTTGCTGTCAGGTTTGACTTTATGTTTCTCCATATATTTTATAAGGCTGCAGTTAGTGTACCTACAGCAAGAGGAACAAATGCCATCAAATAAAAAACTAGTCAATGAAAGGCCTTATTAGTATGACATTTTTACAGTCAAAGATGAAATCAAACTAACGTATTCCTCCTAAAGTCTTTCATCAACGTAGAGTGTTCCGGCATCTTCTTAATGTCCTCCCAGTCTTTATCTGAGAAGAAAATTAGATTACAACGATTATCAGGACAATTGACTGAAGCATTGTTAACTATTAACTGTAACTGCAAATATAAATATTTAAACAACAAATATTCATTTGACAACAGTGTTATTTTAGCATTATTTGTATACTACGTATTTGTTTCAATATTTCAAATTAGCCTTTATTTTTATTTTTATATTTTCAGTTTATATTTTAATTTTTGCTTAAGTTTAAGTAATTTTATGTTTTTGTCATTTTTATTACCATCATTGTATTTTTTCCCCTATTTGGCTATAATTTATTTTGTTAGTTTTGTTTTAGCATTAATAATTTAAACTTCAAGTTATTTCAGTTAAAGTACAAAATGAAATCATTAAGAGGAATCAGTACCTCACCCAGAATTGTTAATAATTCCATCCTTACACACAGAACCTTATAAATATTTAAACAACAAAAAGGTATTGATTTTTCTCTTCTGTGGATTGTTTCTGCAATAGAAAATTACCTTTGACTCATTAAAAAGACATTGAGGGACCTGTAAGAACTCAAGTAAAAAAACAAAAGTCTCACAGTCTCAAAGTTTTCACCGAATCAATGTCAAGTGAACGATGAATACCTGCAGGAAAGCCCATGACATTAAAGATCCGGTCCAGCTGATCGTGATGGTAAGGATTACTGGTCTTAATGTCCTCCTGTCGACAGTGGAAGATAGGCTCTGAGGTCAAAAGCTCAGCAAAGATACAGCCGATCGCCCAGATATCTGAGAAGGAGAGAGAAAGTGACCAAATCTAGAATACACTTTTTAAATGTGCATTTGCACACACACTTATACAAACATCTCACCAATGGCTTTGGTGTAATGCCTGGCTCCCAGCAGCAGCTCCGGTGCTCTGTACCAGAACGTAACAACTACAGGATCCAGATCTGCTAAAGGCTTCAGTGGTGAGTTGAAGAGCCGTGCAAAACCCATATCAGCTGCACATCAGGGACAGAATTTTAAAAATGGTCATGATTGTGCATCAAAACACTGATGCACACATCTCTCTTCTTTTTGTCACAAGAGAAAGGAAACAGAGCTGATGTCATACCTATCTTCACACGTCCTCTTTCAGGACCTTCTCCCATTACCAATATGTTGGCAGGTTTCTGTGGTGAAAGAGTCAAAGTTCAGAGCTGTAATACTTTCTCTCTCATTTCAGTGTGATAACTGATGCCGTAACTTCTTTGCAACTTTTTAGGATTTCGAAAACTTACCATGCATGAATAATCCTTTATAGCCATGAAACAGTATTTTGCAATATTTTTATCAGGGTAAAAAAAAAAAAAAATTATATATATATATATATATGTATATATATATATATAAAATAATCACACAGGGAAAATCTCACATCTTTATTTTATACACTACTCTAAAAATCTGTTTACTATGTGAAGGAAAATCTACCACCTCCACCAGAGTTCCCATGGTGTGTGGCGTTTGACATTAAATAACTGGCTGTTGTATGATGCAAGCTGACACAGAGACATGGGCCTTGATGGAGCTCAGATGGATGCATCTCACTGGGCTTTCTCTGCAAGTGCATCGGCCGCCTCCTTTTCTCTCTGTGCTTCCTCTCTCCATTGAGCCTTTTTCTCCATGTTACGAGAGGTCAGATTTTCATGCCGACCTGCCGCCTGCCATTGAAGGCATTGGTTAAAGGATAGGAGAGCCATATATTACCCAAGCTTATCATTTATACAGCAGCACTCTTTTTATTACCCGTTTCCCAGAGACAGCCGTAGCAACGCACGCTATGATGGTCAGTGCCATCATCACATAGCAGGCCTTCACACGCACTCTGTTCCTGGCAGCATCAATCATCTCAAATCTGAAAACAGTGCAGTATTTTCATAAGTAAAGAAAATACTATAAAATAGTACATGAAGATATGCTTAAACAAGTCAAGTCTAATTGTACAAAGAAAACATTTTAAAGAGTAGGGCAGGGTATCGGCACAGATTTTCTAATTCGATTTAAAGGCACAATATGTAATTTTCGCCGCTAGAGGGCGTGTATTCAAAATAGACAAAGGCGTAGTTTGATGACGCCGTGACTGAGTGTGGAATCATGGGAGTTGTCGTCTGTGTGTGCTGTGTATATTTATTATGTAAATATAAATACAAACACATACAGTATATATTTTGAAAATATTTGCAATGTATTTACATGTATATATTTATATTCATATAATTTATAATATATATAAATATATTTAATATATAAACATAACATATTTTTCTTCAATATATACATGCATGTGTTGGTATTTATATATACCTAATAAATATACACACATATATTATGTAAACAAAAACTTTTATTTTGGATGCGATTAATCATTTTTGACAACACTAATATATATATATATATATAAAAAATTCAGAACAGGATGTTTTTTTTATTTTTTATTTTTTATGTAAATACTGATACTAAATGAGGCTTGGTTCAATTAGCATTAACATTTTTCAAGAATTGCTTTATATTTATTTAGAATTCATTCATGCATCATTTGGCAACAGTGTTATTCTAGTATTAAGTAGAGGTATTTTTTTCTGAATTAACCATTATTTTTAATTTTTTTCTTAAGTTTTAGTAATTTTGTTATTTGCTTTTAATTTTTATTACATTTTTTAAAACATTTCTATTTAGCTTGTTCTCATTTCTAATTTTTAAATTTTTCCATCTAATATTTTTTATTTTATTTGACTATTTTATCAATTTTTTTATTCAAATACCAAAATCAAATTTTAATAGTTTCACTTTTAGTTAACCATAACAACACAGTTTGGCAAATAAGTTACATTTATTTTTTCCACAAATATCTCTTCCTCAAAAAGAACAAAATAAAATCATTAAGACCAGCATTGTTAAATTATGTCCTTACATCTGTTGTGACAAAAAAATATTTAAAAAAATATTTTATAAATGCTGCCACCTACTGGAAATTGTCATGGGATTTCTAATAATCAGCCAAGTCAAAAGAGCTACATCTGGAAGGACATTAAAGGCAGAGTGAGGGATTTCTGGTAGCCAATGTTTATATTTGAAATCACCAAAACAAACACGCCCCACGTGTCCTACTTCTTGCCTTATCGTTCCGCAGACGTTTTCCTCTTTTGTTTTTTATCCGCCATCTCTATCTTTCTGTCGCTGGCTCGGCTAATGTCCGTCCCATGCACTGAACACGCTCTCCTCCACATCACGAGTAGACACGCCCCTTATTGCTGATTGGCTACAAGTTTGTTTTGCGATTCGGCCCGAATCAGTTTTTAAAGCATTTTTGAAAAATCACTCACTCTGCCTTTAACTGTTCAATATAACACACATTGAACCTCACCAGGTCTCTGTGCAGGACCCAGTTGGCGTGCAAATAGTGGATGCCATCCAGGATCTGGTAGAGCAAAGACTTTACCATCCCACGTGGCAGCTGAAGAGGCTTCTTATTGGCCTTGGAGGCTCTGTGGAACTTGATGATGTGCTACAAAGACACGTAGACCCTCAGCAAGATATGTACTGTATACAAACATTTCTCTGTGTGTGTGCATGAGCGTTTGACTGTATGTTACCCAGAGGTCATGTTCAGCGTAGTCAAAGAGAAGCCACACTTTGCGGTCTGCATGTGACAGGAAAACCTTCTGCAGCGAGATCACATTGGGGTGCTTCAGTTCACGCAGCAGCTGCAGGGAGCAAACAAGAACGAACACACACAAGCGCACATGCTGAGACAGACATCTACAGAGCACCCAAAGTACACAAAATCACTTCAGCCTGAAGTATGCTTATTAAAAGGATAGTTAGGCCAAAAATAAAAAATTCTGTCATTGTTTATTCACCCTCCCCTCATGTTGTTCCAAAGCTTTATGACCAAGGAAGACAAAAGCAGAAATTTTGAATAATGTGCTGGTTGCTCTTTTCCATGCAATTACAATGAATGGGGACTGGAGTTTTGTAGCTTCAAAAAGGACACAAAGCATCATAAAAGTGGTCCATATGACTAATGCACTATATTTCAATTCCTCTGAAACCAAAATGAGACATTTGTGTCATGAATAAACCAAAATATAAATAGTTATTTACTAATAATCTTCACATTCAGTGAACTGTTAATCGCTGAACTGGAGAACCGGATCAGTTGAAAACAAATTTATGGCTGCGTCTGAAATCACATACTCTTCTGACTACTTCTTTTAAATAAGTTGTTCCATATAGTATGAATATAATCCGGACCTACTACATTCATCATGTTGTCATAGTCATGTGATCTACCCGTGTCAGTTGAATCACTTCACTGCCTTTCACAAATCCTCTCCCGTGGCCTCATGGGATAGCATAGTGTCCACACTTCAAAATCTCGCTGGAAATAGTATGCCAGCTGGGAAGTTTTTGGCTATTTTTTATGAATATTGTGAATTTGGACATACTACTCTGTTCACCTAATATATTGTAGGGAAGTATGCGATTTCGGGTGCAGCCATTCAGCTGTTTTGTGAACTGGATCCCCTGAATCATTAACCCAAAACAATCGTTTGTTTATGAAACTGACAAAATTATTTCCAGCATATCAAGGAAAGGTTCAATTTCGGTCCGTTTTTCACACAAAGATTTCAGCATATGATCAAAGTACTTTTATGACATTTTAATTGTGCTTTTTTTTATCATTTCGGAGCTTGACAGTCCTAGTTTTCATTCACTTTCATTATACTGAAGTCATACGGGTTTGAAACAACAAATGTCATTATAAAAATAATGACAATTTTCAATTTTTAAGTGAACTATTCCTTTACTGCACATTACATGAGAATATAAGTATTCAAATTTTCTTAAAAATTCATAGAGCTAATAATAGTTAACAGATTTTAACTCTCTAAAGTATCCACATGCTATAAATGTATTTCCGGGAACTTGTTTAACCAAGAAGGCATGTGCCAGAGCTACTTGAAGATCCTCTTGACAGGAACACATTTAAAGCTTGATGTACTTACTGCTATCTCTCTGCAGGCAGACATAGAGATCCCTGTGCCTTCAATCTGCTTCAGAGCATAATCTTTATCATCCTTCCTGCAAATAGACATATCAGCATCCGCAATTACTCTTCAGTACACTACATTTCCCTAAATCTATACCTAAACATCATATTAAACCCCTTATGGAGGGAAATAATCCACTGGGAAAGACCCAGCAGAATTTTAAACAGATGATTTTGACTCTTTTATTACCAGCACACCTTCAAAAACTCGTAAGTCTCCTGACAACTAACATGAAGCAAGAGGGTAATGTTGAAATGAAGTTCTACAAAAAAATTAGCTGTAAACCGCTCATAAACAATCAGCTTCTATGGTGAACAAAAACATCTTTAAATGCTTAGGACCTTCAAGTGAGACTTCGGCCGCCAGGCAGTCTGGACTTTAATAGCCCAGCTTTGGGTCTGTCTGATGGGTCTCACTTAATGCCAGGCACTGTAAGGAACCAACTTACAGTAACTCATCAGCAGATCCATTCTTACTCCGCCAAGATAGTCTGCTATTGGTGTGAAATAAAGATAGCTGCACAAGAACCAAATAACCATTAGAAGTTAAACATCAAATTAGTGTCGAACAAAATAAAACAAATCCCATGTGATAGCACTAAATACAATAAAATCTTATGCAAATTGGGAGGATTGCTATTTCAGGTGCCTCAATATGACCACTGATGTCCTGCAGACATTGAGGGTTATTTTCTGTCCAGTTTTCCCACCAAAAAAAACACTAATACAAGTAAAATGTAGAATGGGATTTTTAGGTATTTTTTAAATTCCCCCAAGTCACAGCTCTAATTTCTAATCAATAAATGTGAAACTATCAGTCATGGTCATTTCATTTCTTTCCAAAAGTAATTAAATAAGGGTTTTAATTGACACTGCAGCTGGAATTAGACATTTAAGGCCCCATTAAATCTGTTTTATTCTTTTAATGGTAAAATAAAATTTTAATAATAAAAAAGAATGTTTAATGAATTGAATTCAATTATGATAATAGGGCCTATGAAAATTGTTCTCTTTTTTTCAGACATTCTGTTTTGTCGGTTTTAATTTTTCTGGATTTATGATTTAATACACATTTACTTTTCAAAAATGGTGGTAATCAAGTAAATGCATAAAACTTTAACTTTTAATGAATCTTTTGAAATGTAGTCAAATGAAATTCAAACAATTCTTTTAATTTTTTTTGACAAAGTGGTGCACAAGAGTTTACTGAATTGAAACATGAACAAAAAATTGTGATAGAGTGATATTCCTTTAAAAATAATGTCTTTAAAAACGGTATTATTATTGTTGTTGTTACTTTAAGTACATTCTATAGAAGACTTTTTTTGTGGTTTAATATTCACAGACACTAGTCCACATTGTGATTTAGTTTACTTATGGTAAATTGTTCTTTTGATTTATTCATCCAAATTTTGCGACATTCCATGTTATACAGTAAATTCCATTTTTTGACCGAATTCAGTGATTCCATCAGCGTTTTATGCACCACAAAAATCAAAGGACCACACAAATTCAGCAGACTATCATGTGTTGGCACAGTCTAATTAGAAAGCCTGATAAATTACTTGGGTGTTTATAAATGATCTAATCCTAGAAAGGTTACACTTGTCATACGGTTATTCTCAGCCATTTGATCATTGTGTTAGAAAAGAATAATTTGTCCTTCTTTGGATGAAGAGCACAGACAAATCCCTGTGTTTTTGTCTCTGATGTGAGAAAGTTTTGGAGAATATATTCCTATCGGCAAGTTACCAAAAACATTGAGAGCACAGGAATTTCAACTCCCTTTTTCCCCCAACAGACTTCTAATAAAACAGACCTCCCAATTCTCCTTCCAATCTGTATTTCAACGGTATATACTACACCCATCCTCTTCTGTAAACATCAGTATATGAAAATCATTTCTGCATCACAACGTTAGTCTTTTTTTATGACGACAAAAACATTTTACAGAATTAGAGGTGCTTTGGCCTTTATTCCTTGGAAGGCTACTGTTGACAAACCAATATGAAGCATGGCATGTCAAGGCTGTATTGATGTTATAACAACCTTTCATAATCCTCAACGTCTGCTTTAATAAACTGGTAAGTGACACCAAAGTCACTTATGCAACCAGTGCAATTGCAGAGATACTTCAATAAGTCAGCAGAAGAGAAGTAGAAACCCAAAAAAGAAAAAGAAACCTGAAAAAGGCTAAAAAGATCCTCCTCTAAACCTGTGCAGGGGACACTGATCTCCACGGTAAAATCTCAAAAGTGACATCAATCACACCAGCAATGGATTCAGGTGTCGACATGAAATTGGGAGACTAATGATATCTTCATACAGCTGATGTGACAAACGCATTGGAAGAGACCAACAGAAAATTGAGGCTATAAAAATGTAACTGGTTTAAATATGAAATTATAGGTAAGATTCCATTTGTTAACATGAACTAACAATGAAAAATATTTCTAAAGCATTTATTAATCTTGCTAGCAATTAAAGAAAGTGAGCTAACATTAACAAAGAACAGTTAATGAACATTAACAAAGATTTAAAAATACTGTAACAAGTTTATCGCTCATTGTTAGTTAGTAACAAAAGGCCCTTATTGCAAAGTGTTACCAAATTATACAGAAACATTAGTCTAAAACTATTAATTAGAATTCTCTGCCACGACAAAGGCAACATATAAGGCTGCTATAATGCTGCATTTTATTCACATGGAATGTAAAGCAGCATCAGAGCCTCCTTTTACAATAGAGATGCTGATTTTATGCAATGTTGTGTATTTTGGAGCAGCAATTTAGTCAGCTGCTTAAAGATGCCTTTAAGAAAGTGTAGTTTTTGTTAATGGTAAATATAGTTTTCATCATGGCGAAGAAAAAACACATGATGTTGCAAATCTAAATCTGCATCAAATACACCTGCATAAGCTCGTCAATCACAACAGCACTCGTGCCTGCTGACGTACAGTCACAATCCCCTCAAAATAAGCCTCCACTGAAACTGTGAGCTGTGCATATCAAACTCTCTCTGAAGACAAGAGACGTGTCTCTCTAAAACACCGGGCCGAGGGCGGACAACACACGGTCTGTTTTGGTTTCTGAGAGCAGAGCGACGGGAGCGCAGGCCTCATATCGCTGCACAAGTCCATCCTGCAAACTCACCCATCTTTCCTCTTTGCTTTGTACACATGGCCATAAGTCCCCCGTCCAACTTTACATCCCTCGTACTCAAAGAGATCCTCGACTCGTTCTCTCTCCCCGGTGAGCTTCACTTTGAAATCATAGTCCATTTTCACCGTTATTCTGGGGATCCGGGCTGTGGCTTCCCTTTAAAGCGTCGCTGGGGAGGCAACTTACTTCAAGCCCCGTTTAGACAATTAGTTGCCTTCCCTCGCGTCGCTTTTCAGCTCAACTAAAGAGTCCACATTTACCGCGAACAATTACGGGCAGCTGAGACGGCGTATGAAGCACGTGTGCTTTTGATCTGACAAAAAGTGCAGAGTGTTATTGGACTATCGGTCGCTTTCTTTGATACTTCTGTGCAACTGCGCCGCTCAACCGGTATCTCACCCGGGAGAGTTGAGCGTCCACGTACGGTAATGTCGCAAAACGTCGTGAATAGCACTTGCAACCACACAGACGGCGAGGAATGGGCTTTGTGGCGCACCACGTGGATTTTAACTCTTTACTGAAGAGTGCTTTTGTTTTTCAGTTTTATGCTTATGTACATTTGAGTTTTTTTGCATTTTAACATAAAATACATAGAGGAATGTACAAAATGTAATTAATAACACATTCACATAGTGTAACTGGTTTAATTACGAAAACAATAAAATATAGCTAATGAAACAAAATATGCTTATTTTATCAAGAACTATCAGTATAATATTTATTAACTATAATATTGAATGATCTTATTGCTTTTACAATTATACATAAAATACATAGAGGAATGTACAAAATATAGGCTAATTAATAACAATGCTCATTTTATCAATAACTATCAATATAATATTTATTAACAATAAAATTGAATGCTTTTTTGCTTTAACATTTATACAAAACACTACACTTATTTTTATTATATAGTATTTGACGTTGTTCAGATTGATAAGTAGGCTAAATATATAGAGATAAATAAACACATACCCAACTCTATCAAAATGAAGCATTTCATTGCTCACAAAAATGTCATCCATCCTCTCACTGTTACTGTGGTTATTTTTTTAACCTTTATTACCCCTCTTCAAATAACAAACATGCATTATCACTGTTAAACACAACACACACCCGCATACATATATAATTCTTTCAAATATTAAATATTGAAATGTATAAAAGCAAATTAACCTTAATAACATCATTATTACATTATAACATTATATAATAATTAAAATTAACAGGGGTTAATCGATACATATTGCGCTAATTAAAATTTAGAGAATTTTAGAGAGAGAATTTTTCATATATTCTCAGGGGCGTATTCTCCAAGGAGGCAAGGGAGGCTATGCCTCCCCAAAATATTGGATGAGAAAAAAATTCATAGTACAACAATAAAACAACGACAGTATTACAAATATTACATTAAAAAGTGTATAAATCACTCGTTTTTCTACAGAAACATTGTCCAACAGCGACACCAGCAGGTAAAGTAACAGCGGGAGTCCGCATCTCTCTCGCCTCCCCTGAGCCCATTGAGTTTTAACAAACCCCCTAAAAGAGACAAGATAGTCTTTGCATGACCTGACATATTACTCGTATCCACAATGAGGCGATGTGAACATTATGGAGCGCAAAACACCAAAGTCCCTATAATGGATATTTTTAGTCTTTGTAAATGCTCTCATGCAGTGTATGTTTCATTTATACTGGAAGCCGGAGGGCGCTCTCCCGCAGAAAGTACAAAACGGCCTCATACAAGAAATAACTTTTTAAAATTATTATTATTATGATTTTTTTTATTGCAGGAAAACACAAATACAATAAGGCAGTACAAAATCTTAAGAAGATCCAAAAGAACAGAGCACAACACTAAATGGAAATAAAATAAGAAAAAAAATGACACAGGTCTTGTTTAAACTTCTTCAATAGGTTAAGTAGTCTTCTTCCAGCTTTGCATTAGAAAACAATGGTTTTTTTAAAATCACTTACATTTATGAATATAAAATTTCCCCAAAATGAAAACATTATTCAGTAAAAATTGAAGAAAAGTAATAACTTATGACCTGCCTGGAAAGCCCTGGACAAAGGCATCCGGCTGTAGCTAAGCAGAATAAAAAGCAGAAACGTTTTGACTGATGAAACGTGAAGACAATAATAACACGATTGCGACAATACATGGTTTATATTTTTCCAAGTCATCTCCAGGTAACAAATAAATAAAGTATATGAATGATGCAATGTTAATTGACATAATTTATTACAGTAGCCTTTAGAAACTATAAAATATATTTTCTGATTTATTCTGTGATAAAAATGGCAAAAAAGTGTTTGTAGTATATAAATCAATCATAAAATATTCATTAGGTAAATGTAGGAAATATAGAATACAAATTATTGGTTATTGAGTAAGAGTATAAAAGTAAGAGATAAGAAAATAATAATAATAATAGAACAAAAAAAAAGACATTTCTGTCCCCCTAACTGCTGAAATCACCTGTGTGTGAGTTTTTAGTGAGTAATCAGCTTGGTGAAATTTAAAGTAAATCTCAGTGTCTGTGACAATATTTACCTAGCTTTGATGACTGATTATCCGAAAAATTCAAAATAGTTAAAAGATAACTATTAAAAAGAATAGCTGAACATAAGTTCACAAATAAAATATTGTATAAATTGTTACTGCCTTGAGTTATTATTTTGGAATAAATGTAAAATGGCTTTAGCATACTTGGCTTTAACAAATAGAATATTGATTATGAATTGATTATAGAATACAATACAATATTGATTATAGAATATTGAATGTAAAAATATAAAATTTAATTGTTTTTTTCTTTCTGATAGTGTAATTATTTAACCAAGAAGGTGTGACTGGGATATGAATTTACATTTGATTAAAAAAAAAAAAACTTTGAGGACTTTGCCTCCTCATTTCAGAACACTACCGCAGACCGCTGAAATATATGTATATGTGTGTGTGTGTGTGTGTGTGTGTGTGCGTGCGTGTGTAATAAGTGCATTATAGTGTTGTTATTGATGTAGTACTGTGGGAACTGGTTTTGCGCACATGGTAGTTGTCCGGACAGTTGTCTGTGTAGCTCCGTTGGTCCCATCTTGGCTACAGAGCGGAGAGGAAAGAGAACTCGTCCATATTACAGCTGCTGTTTCAGGTACTTACATATCTATTACTACCTCCGTTTCTTTATTTTGTTTTCATTTTGGACAGTGTTATTACATTTCGTATTTTCTGTGACATTCTTGTGTCAGTGACATTTTTCCCTCATCTTGTCAAAATGATGATCTAAACCTTTCATTGGCCCACAGTTAGCTTGTCAGCAATCTGTCGACACCATCAAAGATGTTGCGCATTTAAAATGACAGCTCGCTCCACCGCATGGTTTGCGTTTGCCCGATGACAGACGATGGTGACAGTTTAATGACAAATTTCAGTTGTGAATTTCACCCTGTGTAGAGTGCTAGCCTAGGCTTTTTATTGTCTCTGGGATAGGTTGCTAGCTGACATGGAGCCCGACTTTTTCTTTGTCATGTCCCTCCTTTAACCGATGCTGAGTGGATAATCTGGCTGTCAGTCATCGCTTCTCGGACGCTGATTGGTTGTGAGGCTGACAGCCCAGTTTTGGTGCCTGACTTGTTCTGCGATGCTGTCTGTGGCCTACTGTATTATAACAGAGCAGCAATACTGTTTGAAATGACTGAGGTGTTATTCATATTAATTAATTTGACGCTATTGTCAACGTCACGTGGCTCGGTGTGTTTTGACCTGTGTCAAAGCGGTTTTGCTTCCATACTGGGATTTACGGATTGCCTTTGAGGCGTTCATTTTGTCGTGCTGTCTCTTAATGGTGGCTATGTTTTAGACAGAGAGAAGTTTATGCTTCAGACTCTCCTTACATATATCCACGATATTTTGAGTACATTTTCTTGCTGTCTCAACTTAATTGTTTATATGTGGAGCTGGTTTGCATATTATAGACCATGATTTCATACGGGTAAACTGATCATTGGCAGATTCTAGAGTGATTATATATATATATATATATATATATTGTATTCATGTTTTTATTGAAGATGAATAGTTGACAGTTGAGATATTTTAGGGAAATTATCATGTCCTATAATGTGATACGTTATTTTTCATCAAAATCCTTTTTTTTTTTTTTTTTTGCTTATTCTGTTATAATTATTGTGCATGCAATTTTAATGGCCTACATGGCATTGTATTCTTAAAAATTTATTTACCACCAAAGAACCGAAGTTGATTAAAATTGAAGAACTTAAAATATATAGTAACCAGTTTCAAGACCACAAAATTTACACGTTCCCTTATAAACTGAAATATTAATGTTGATAAGGAAAGTCCAGAGAAAGAAAAGTTACACATAGTGAAATAGAACAGAGACAAAGCTGTAACTGGGCAGCTTAAGTATCTATTGATCAATTTTTGTAATTTTTTTCATCTTGTATTATCTGTGAGCAGCGGTTTCTGTGGTGATGGACCCTCCCGGCGGCCGAGACGAGCGTCATCGTCAAGCGGAGCGGCTTCGGCGGGAGGAGGCATACTATCACTTCATTAATGAACTGAGTGAGGAGGAATACAGACTAATGAGAGACAGCAATCTACTGGGAACACCTGGTGAGAACACACCGAACCCGTCCGTATGCAAAGATGCATGTAGTTTACCCTTACACAGAGAAATATGTAAAGCATATTATAAAATGTAAGGCGTGAGGAAGTACAAATTTCCAAACCTAGCCTTTTACTTAAATGAACAATAGATGGATATTAAATAAGGTGTGTCTTTGTTTGATTACAGGTGAAGTCACAGCAGAGGAGCTGAGGCAGCGTCTGGATGGTGCAAAGGAGCGAGTGTCATCTCAGCCACGCCCCGAAACCCGCCCACAGAGCAGTGAGGCAGAGGGCAGTAGCGGTAAGGACATAAAGGGATGGTTTTGAATTAAGTTGCTCAGCTATACAAATAATTTTACTTAGAATGATCAGCTGGTTTTGTGTGCAATAAAGACCTTGCAGGCAGAGTCACAATGCAATTACAAAACAATTCAGGATGCATCTGCATTTTTTAGCAACAGTGCAGGGGCATAAATCTTTGGGTTAAGGTTGTGATGATATACAGCCTTATGCAGCCATAGTAAAACATGTATGATCTGACCCACTAGTTGAAAAAGAATGAAGAGGGCATAAATGTAATGTCAAAATTAACTTAAACTTTGTTGTTGTCAGTCCACGGTTGTGATTCTTGTGAATGTAAACTATAATCTGGTACGATTTGTTTAAATGTTTTTGAAAAAAGGCAATTGAGTGCATCCTTAGTTGAATGAAAGTAGTCAAGGAACCAAATAAGGTTATGCAAGTAGAAACAAGCAAAATAAAAGAAAATTGTTTCATTACTTACCCTTTTATTCATCAATATTAATAAGAAATTGGTAATATACAATACTGATGAATATTTTTTTCTTTTCCAGGTGCAGTCGAGCCAGGTGCAGAGACGTCTAATGGAGACTCCCTGTTGGAATGGCTGAACACCTTCCGGCGCACAGGAAATGCCACGCGTAGCGGGCAGAGCGGAAACCAAACATGGCGTGCCGTTAGCCGCACCAACCCCAACAGCGGCGAGTTCCGCTTCAGTCTTGAGATCAACATCAACCACGAGCAACCCGAGCCTGGAGAACACAGCGACACCCCTGACCCAACTGAACTTCCAATGCCTCCGCCTCCTCCCCCTCCCCCTCCCCCAGTGTCGTCTGCCTCTGCACCCACGACCCCTTACAACCCCTCAAGGTCTGCACCTTACTCACTTCAACACCCCACGCCGTACTCTACGGCCAGGCCCACCCTGGGAAGGAGGGCCCCGGTGCGCCGCACTCGCAGTAGCACGGCTCCACCTGTAACGCCACCTCTGACCTCACAGGCTCCTCCCACAGCTCTTAGGAGGAACTTGCCTTCTTTGCCAAGCTCTCCTCCTCCACAGGCTCCACTTGCTTTTCAGTCACAAGAGCAGGATGGTGGTGCCGTAAGGGGTCAAATACAGGTCACAACCTCCTCAGTTAACGCAGGGGAGGGGCAGAATGGAAATGAAGACCCAGACTGCCCCACCGCTCTGCCTCAGTCCAGCCCCCAGGTGGTGCCAGCTGCCCGTGAGCCACGAAACAGCAGGACTCGTTCACGTGGTCGCGTGCGCAGGGCAACAGGAGCAGGTGGGGTTTTGTCTCGCTCTTCGAGACGTAGCCGCTCCCCCCTGGACAGAAACCCTGCCTCCAGCGTTATCCCCACCCATAGCAGCAGTGCCACCCCAGTGGAGTCCACCGGAAGTACCGCTGTTGCTATGGAGATGGGTGAGGCCGCTGTAGAGCCAGCTGCTCCTATGGATCCTCCGGAGGCTGGTGAGGAAGAGGGGGAGACGCCTGTATCAGGTGCTGGAGGTGTGCGGCGCCACCCCACGATCATGCTGGACCTCCAGGTACGGCGCATCAGGCCGGGCGAGAACCGGGACAGGGACAGCATTGCCAGTCGCACTCGCTCTCGTGCTCGGGCCGCCGAGAACACAGTCACCTTCGAGAGCGACAGTGGTGGGTTTCGTCGAACCATCTCGCGCTCAGAGCGTGCAGGAATCCGCACTTACGTTAGCACTATACGCATACCGCTGCGACGCATTTCCGAGACGGGCCTTGGCGAGCCCAGCTCCATGGCGCTAAGATCTATCCTGCGCCAGATCATGACCGGCTTTGGTGAGCTCAGTTCCCTCATGGAGACAGAAGCGGACTCGGAGACTGCCACGCCCAACCAGGACTCTGCTTCTGCTGGTGGAGCCCAGGTGTACCGCGTTGGTAGTGGTGAGGGCGGTGTGGCCCATGGCGGAGTGGAATCGGCACGAGAAGGTTTAGTGACAGGTGAGGAGGAAGGACAAATACGGGTGAGCAGGACTGGGACGGAGGGACGACCTAGCAGCAGGGACACTAATAGCTTGGTGGAAAATGGGACATTGCCCATCTTAAGGCTGGCGCACTTTTTCCTTCTCAACGAAGATGAAGATGAGGAACACCCAAGGGGCCTCACCAAAGAACAGATAGACAATCTGGTGACACGCACTTACGGTCAGGTCAACCTGGAGGGCGAGCTTGGCCGCGCTTGCAGCGTCTGCATCAACGAGTACGCTCAGGGCAACAAGCTGCGCCGTTTGCCCTGCTCCCACGAGTTCCACATCCATTGCATTGACCGCTGGCTATCTGAAAACAACACCTGCCCCATCTGCAGGCAGCCTATTCTGTCCAGCCATCAGGAATGATGTCAGGCTGTAGCTATCAATCAACGGACTGAACAACTGACTTTTGTTCCACCATCGGTGGCACCTGTACATAGTGCTTCAATGTTTTCATTCTCTGAGATCCATTGTATTCAAGCTAAAGGTAGAACCTAAAGCAGAAAAAGACTATAATGCAGAGATTTAACAAAGCTTTATTTTTTTAGACTCCTTTTGTTTTAATCTCTTCCTCTTCTTTCATTCACCATTATTCTTTGCAGACATATTAACAGACGGCCTGACTAACTCGGACGGAGTTAGGAATGTTAGCTTCAGCTAAAGGTGTGGTTACATTTATTGCTATTTGGCTAATTTTCTTGGGCAAAATCCAGTCATTTCAATGGGTATCCATGTGATCGGGAATTTTGTGTGAGGGCGAACAATTTCCTCGTGTAGATTTTGCAATGAATTCACATTGGCAACTCATTCACTGCATTGACCAACAGAATGCTTGGTTTGGAAGTAACTTCTCTGTGAGCTGTGCTTCATACATCACTACACTATTCACAATAGACCCTGGATCTTTTTTGCCTGTGAAATTTCACCAAAATATACTAATGCAACCGCATCTTAATTCTATCTCACTTACAAACTTTAAGTTTGGTGGTTTCAAAAAATGGATAGACCTCTTAAAACTCTTTAAAGACATGTAAATATATGAATGTCTGTGTTTTCAGTTTTAACGGTAAGACATACTCTACAAACAACCGTACACTGGTTCATTTACTTTTTCAAAAGAAACCTTTACTTTTAAGCGCTTGCAGAGAAATCCACCGGTTTTGAAGCTCTATGAGTCCTCCATGTAAATGCTCCTTAATGTTGGGCAGTGTTCTTTTAAATGCGTTTTCAATCAGAGCAAGTTTTTAGTGTGAGTTTTATGGGGTCAATAAGAATAGTCATGGGATATGAATGATGAATTTGTCGCTGAAATTCCATCGCTGAAATGCATCTGCATCTTTATACTACGGGAAATGGCAATGAGCAACTCCACAAACACTACAGAACTCAATTTTAAAGCGTGGCCATTATTTTCCTTGTGGACTAAATATGCTTTCCACTTTGAGTGTCATTACATTTCTAATGAGAACAAGCCATTTGCATTTGAACAGATTTGGTGTGCCGATTGGATTATATGATATTGTATGAGCTAGTAAGTGCATGCTTGATTTGTACCTGCGTATAAACCCCTGCACATAGTTCACAATGTTTTAATGAAAAGCTGAAATTGATTATCACTTGAAAGCACTTGTCAGCTGCTGCACTATAAGGCAGTACATTCAAGCCTGTCATAGGCCAGACTTCTTCCAGGGTGATGCAATGATAAAAGAAGGCAATGAAAGATATTGAATTGTGATTAAGTATTGTTATGTTTTCCTACTTTTACCCTTCACGTTTAGCTGTTTTTATAGTTTTTCTCCTCACATGCTCTGTACCGCACACATATGTCCTGCCCTACTTACCTTCCCTCAGTATTTTATCGTACAATGGTTTCACTTATGGCCTTGTCTGAAAGCCCCGTTTGCTCTGAATTACCATTTTGTACCCTTCATGCAGTGTTGCTCGTTCCCCATGTGAGGCAGAGCGTGAAATAGGACTTCTCAATGAATGATCATGAATGTAGTGGTACCTTGCTTCTTTCCAAGGTACACTTTTCCTCAATGTACAATAGATGTCTGCTTATGTTTCAGGATCTCGATTAAAACAAAGACCGAGTCTGTTATTCAACACCTGTCCTCGATGTTGTTGTTTTCTTGTATACTAAAATATCCCTTTATTTTGTCTGTATGTTGTGAGGATGTGTGTATGTTCTGTAAGAAGTGTGAATTGTAAGTATGCGTGTAGCAAATGCGTGTGTATATTGCTGAATGGATCAGAATGGTTTTTGAGCTGTTGTGTATCTGCGAGTGGGGGATCTTTGGCCATAAAGTTGAGATATTTAATGATTAAAAATTGACATCATTGAGCTATGACTATGTATTGTTATAATGTGTTGCTAAAACAGAAGAATATGTATTCTGTTACTATGTAATAAAATAAATTGCATTGATTTTTTTTCTTCTCTGCTCCCTAACAATGGAATGATAGACATGCTTTGTTATTCCTTCCTAGCAAACAAATAGAAAAAGTGAAAAAGTGTGCTTTATGCAGTAAATTCTATACTTCCATTTAAATGTTTGGGGTCAATAAGTTTTTTATTATTAATATTTTTATTAAGCAAGGATGCATTAAATTGATCACAAGTGACAGTAAAGACATTTACTGTATGTTGTTACAAAAGACTGAAATAAGAGCTGTTCATTTGAACTTTATATACATCAAAAAATATAATAATAATAATATAATGATAAGAAAGTAATAATAATAATAAGAAAGTATTCACATTATTCACAATTTAAATGACTTATATTCAGGAAATAATTATTGAGCATCAAAAGACTGGAGTAATGGCTGCTGAAAATACAGCTTTGACATCACAGGATAAAGTTACATTTTAAATTTTATTAAAATAGATAACAGTCGTTTTAAACTTTACAATTCATTGTAATTTTTTTGCTGTATTATTTTAATCAAATAAATGCACTCTTGGTGAACATGATAAACTTAAAAAAAAAAAAAAAACAGCCCCCAAACTTTTGAATGGCAGTGTATATGAATTGATTTTAAGTCAAAACTATAAAGGGTTAGTTCACCCAAAAATGAAAATTAGCTTGTGTTTTACAAGCTCGTTCGTCACTAATCACGCAACGCCGACGTGCTACGTCATCCGCCGGAACGTCTTCCACGTATGACATACCGGAAGTGAGAGAAAAGTGTTTTGAAATATGGATATTTTTATTACAAAAACGCATGGATTCTCTACAGGATTCACCCCTTTATTCACCCCCAGAGCCGTGTGAGGTACGTTTTATTATGGATGCGCGGCCGTTATTTGACGACTTGTGGACTGTTCAATTGTTGACTGTTCAGACCCGCTGACTGCAATGATAGAGCTTGGAATAGCCAGGACAATTTTTAATATAACTCCGACTGGATTCGTCTGAAAGAAGAAAGTCATATTCACCTAGGATGCCTCGAGGGTGAGTAAAACACAGCCTAATTTTCATTTTTGGGTGAACTAATCCTTTAAGGGTTAAACAAAACAAAAACAAATGAAAAAAATTTCTCAAGAGCAATTTTTGAAGGGGATACAAATAATACAACCAAAATTGTAATTGTAAGGATGGATAAGTGTACACAGCATGCGTACATAGCATGGAGACCATGTTTAAATATGAGTTAGGTTAATAGTTTCACCACACGGTCATATCTATAATTATTAAATTATTTTACGTCCTCCACATAGTATTTTAGGTTTCGTCTGGGATTGGGGACTGGGATTCTTTAGATATTCAACCGCAGCAAGCCCACATCTGCCACTTAACATCATATTGAGCAAAACCCAACACATCGGTAGATCTACAATATTAGCCTAATATCAGTTCACACACAGGCTTATCACCGTGTTAGTTGTAGTGGGTGACTTACTAGTATCCAACAAGCTACGGTATTAAACAAGCTACCAAACAAGCTAACGTTAGGTAACTTTATAATCGCTCATGGAAAAATAAATTGGATATCATCATTTTTTTTTTTGTCATGACTAATTTATTAATGATCCAGCATAATCTGTATTAAAGAGAAAGAATCACTTCATCCAATGTTCAAAGTGAATAAAATAGCCTTGACAGCCTACTGTGTTCTCTCCCACCGCCCACGGAACTCACTCCTGTGTGTTGGTAAAGTAAAGGGGGAAAGCAGGCAGTGGACTAAACCACTGTGAGGCAAGGAAGGGGGGACTCAAAACGTTCTAAAATATATATATTTTTTTACTACTTACACAATAATTTTAAGTATATGTCATTAAATTATTTACAATACACAGAGTGGTTTGTAAAGATATTTGAGGGGGGAGCAAATTATGCCCGAGTCTGATGCATAGTGGCCATCACAGACTGTTAGTTGTAGTTGTGATGTAACCATGTCAGGATCTCCAGAATATTCCTATTGTCTTTTATAGACAAGTTATGTAATTAATATATATATACATACATGCATACATACATACATACATACAATTATTATTATTATTATTTTGAAGTAAAAAAAAACTTGACATTTTCTTTAGTTACATATTGTTTCTATAGTTAAATATATAGTTAAATATTGATTTCTTCATAAGGTCACCTTTAACCCTGAAGCAATGTGGTTCAAAGGTGCAACATTGTTAATTATTATATCAGGGTAAAGTCTTAATCCAACCAAATACTCTAAAGTTGAATATTTACATAAAAGACAATTTACATATATTAGTAATTAAATGGGACTGTTGAAGTCCAGACCACACAAGGGCGTAATGTACAGCTTAAAGCTACAGTCCGTAACTTTTTTTGGTTAAAAATGATCCGAAATCAATATTTGAGCAAGTACATAACCAGACAGTGTTCAAAACTATCACCTTACTTTAGCCCGATTCACAATGGTTAGCTTATAATAATGTTTTCTAATTTGAGTGGTATGGGTAGGTTTTCGTGGGTTTACGTCTGTAAACATAAAGAAGTTGTCCCGGCTACTAGGCTATCACATGTGAGGATCCTGCAGGTGGCGGATCGTTTGTAGTCTTTTCTCACAGCAGCTAGAATAATTAAATGTATCAATTTGATGGCGGATTGCTACTCATCACGCAATGCTGATGTTGTTAACATCAATAATTTGAGAATAAAGTATAACAATAATAATAATTTGAACGGTTTGATGTGATATGAGCTAACCGATCCCTGGTGTTGTTGGCGTGCGGCAAGCGGTGGCAGAGTTCGCTTGCAGCGACGAAGGCAAGTTGAATGCTGGCCGGTAGACTGAGTTGCGGCACCGGTAGTGAGTAGCCATACAGCGGTGCGTCTGGTGTTGGTTCAACAACTCGTGAGTATGCCTCTCTTGTGTTTCATATTTGGGTTTTGTGAATGTAGATTTAGTCTCGTATTCCTTGTTTAAAGGTAAAGGGGACATATCAAGATTTCCAAGCCCTGTTCCTAGCCAAGGACTTCCTGCGATGTCGGGGCAGAGGTGAGCCTACTCTTCAACTCCTCGAAGCTCCCCTGACACTGCTCGGTCCACACCGCCCCAAAACTCGACTCTGCTCGCGCCCTGGGCTTACGACCCGCAAACTCAGCTACAAGCCGGTGCAGAGGAGCCGCCAACTTGGCAAAACCCTCTACAAACCGCCTATAATAACTGGCGAACCCCAGGAATGAACGGAGCTCTACCACCCCCGTGGGGCGCTGCCATTGCCTCACTGCCTCTATCTTGCTTGGATCTGTCGACACCCCCTTGGCAGAAATTACGTGTCCCAGATAACTTACCTCTTGCTGGAAAAACATACATTTGGTTAATTTAGCCTTCAACCCCTCCCGCTCCAGCCGACTCAAAACCACCTCTAACCGCTCTAGGTGTTGTGTCACAGAGGAGGAAAACACTACTATATCATCCAAATACAACAGAAGGGACTGACACTGCTGGTCCCCAAACAACCTCTCCATCAACCTCTGGAAGGTGCTTGGGGCATTGCAGAGCCCGAATGGCATACGATTCCATTCAAAAAGACCAAAGGGTGTACAGAAAGCAGTCTTGTGTTTATCCCCCTCAGTGACAGGAACCTGGTTATACCCACTGGCGAGGTCCATGGTGGAAAACCACCGGGCCCCCGTCAGGGAGTCCAAGGTTTCCTCTATACGCGGCAGAGGGAAAGCATCCCTTCGTGTTTTCGCGTTCAGTGGGCGGTAATCTACACACATACGTAACGTGCCATCCTTCTTTTTGGCCAACACGATGGGGGAGGCGTAAGGACTACAGCTCTCTCTAATGATATTTGTTTCCAGCAACTGGTTTATGTGTGTTTTTACTACATCGTACTCAGACGGAGGTATCCGCCGGTACCGCTGTCGAATGGGGACAGAGTCGGTCAAAGGGATGTCATGAGACAGAAGTTGAGTACACCCCAAATTGCCTGCATGCGCCGCGAAAACCATATGAAATTTTAACAACAGAGACCTTACCTGCTCCTGTTCGATCTCAGTTAACACAGACAAATCAAGACTCTTGATTTGTTCCTGCACTGGAGAAAGAACAGTAGGAATCTGAAGGTTTACCGCCGCAGAAACAGATTTAACTTCTGAGACGCCAGGGGGCATACTCACAATAAATACGCTGTGCAACGTGCCCAAGACAGCGTTCCGAAAAAGCATTATGTCAGTCTTACCTACGTTAATGACAGGTACATAAACCGTGCCCCGAGTCACTCGCGTTAATGCAGGTGATGCTACAAGACCTGCAGGCAACCCAGTTTCTGGTGGTTCAAAAAGCACGGTTTCCCCAGCAAAATGCCCAGAGCAAGTAGCAGCCACAACTTTTATTGTGCCGCCCGGAACACAATACTCACTGCGACCCCGCAATCGCACCTTGCCTATCCGGCTATCTGTAGGGACAGCACTTACCTGTCGACAATGTTGTAATGCTTGAAACACTGGCTTAGAAGCCCCTAACACCGAAGGTGCATCAAATAGGGTGGTACCGTGCTGCCCAAAGAGCTCCTGATAGCACCGGCTCAACACATTCATCCCCAAAATACCAGGGACTTGGATACCGGTGCCACCAGGAGGATCCCTTACCACCAGCACACCACATCCTGGGATCATCCGACCGCAAAGCTCAACGTCCAACTCAAGATAGCCAACATACGGTATCAACGACCCATTGGCTGCACGGAGCTGCAACCACTGACATGCCCTGAGACGATCCTGGCCCCATGGTGCAAACTGTTCTAAAAAATAACTTTCCATCATTGTAGACACCATGGAGCCAGTATCGATCAAACAGGGCACCTGCACCCCTCCCATACAAACAACGAGGTGAGGACATGATGCCATTAAATGCGGCAAGGGACCTAACATCATTGAGTCACTATCTTTCCCTACCGAACTGTGACTCTGCAGTTCG
This sequence comes from Sinocyclocheilus rhinocerous, assembly GCF_001515625.1. NCBI lineage: Eukaryota > Metazoa > Chordata > Actinopteri > Cypriniformes > Cyprinidae > Sinocyclocheilus > Sinocyclocheilus rhinocerous. The sequence goes on from NW_015627632.1 coordinate 28,501, forward strand.
GCGGGACCTAGTTTTCCGTCGGCTGGGAAAAAGTCTGTCGAGCCCTCATCATAGAAGGCGACTCACGTCGAACTAGGGAGGAAGGAGAAATAATGCGTTCTCCATCACATTCACAGGCAAAATGGCCTGGTTTTTGACATCGGTGACAGATTAATACCTCCGTACGGGAGGGCCGACGAACATGCTGAGGAATCCGCATACCGGCAATACTCTGAGTAAGTTGATCTAACTGCTGCTGCTGTGATTTTAACATCTCCCGCAGCTCCTTCACCTCTGACTGAGAATGCCCTTGCACCCCGTACTGGATGCCGTAAGCTATTGGAACTGACTGACTCCTACCCCTCGCACCCCCTGGCGTCCCCTCCCGTTCCCACCTAATCGCCTCCCCACGTATTTCCAAAAGGGTAGAGGCGGGCTGGCGGCGAACCAATTGCTTCAGTTCCCGGCGGAGCGCGCTATCGGTAACGTACTCGACAAACTGATCGCGCAATACAATTTCAGCATTAAGAATAGCATTCGGTGATTGCTGTTTAACCTTCTCCAGGAGAGTCATCAAGGCCAGGGAAAACTCTAACAGCGATTCCCCATCTTGCTGCCTCCTGGAGAAAAAAGCTTCTTGGAGTGCTACATATGATTGGGAGCAACCATACAATTCACGTAAAATCACAATAATTTTATCTGGATCACCCCGTTCCCCACTGGGACGGTGTCTAATCTCTTCACGCGCTTCACCTTCCAAATGGTCGAAGAGAAAAAATGCTTTATCAGCTCTAGACAAATAACGAGCCCGCACACATGCCTCAGCCTCCTCCACCCACTCATCAATACCAGTGCCGGATTTACCACTAAATTTTGGACACCGTCTGTCCCTAGGCACAAAAACAAACCGGTCCGGCACAGCAGCATCAATCTGGGCTGGCTGGGGAGGGTCAGGCATTACTGCAGAGGCAACAACAGGCACAGTACTTGGACCAGGTAGCTCACCTAGCACCCGCTCACGACGCAACTGGTCATTGTCGGCTCGCAACTGTGCCACTACTTCTCGCAACTCCTGCATCTCTTCCTCCATACTTGTCATAGCTACATTCACTCCAAAACTAGAAAAGGGCCACCGATGGAGGAATACAACTTGTCCCAAAGGTCGAAATGCACGCTGCTGTTTTGCTCTGAGGAAAGAAAGAAAACACAACCAACATCAAAACACAATTTCACCCACGTCTCACTTAATCTCTGCCTTACCAGGTAAATCCTGCCGACTGCGCCAAAATGTGGCATAATCAAGTGGAAGGAAATATTAATATAATTAGACATTGCCGACTACACCAAAATGTGGCATGAATCAAGTGGAAGGAAATATTAATATAATTAGATTTATCCGACTACGCCACCCTGGTGGGAGGCCAGGGAAATAATTCCCAATAAAAGGACACACAGGTAAATTTCACCAATTGAAGGCAAAGAGACAAGGGAGACGCGAGTATCGATACAAGAAATACACTTTATTATAAAATAACCCGCATCAAATAAAATTCTCTCACGAAACACACCCACAATGGTAGGAATAGCTTCCGGGGCCAGGATTAATGGGAACAAGGCAGGCCGGCCGCAACTCCGGAGGTCGTCCAAAACCCACCTCAGTTCACAGCAAATCAGATACCACACACACCCGTCCTAGGGAAGTTATATCAGAGCACCCACAGCACACCGTGAAACACCGCCGAATAAAGCAGCTAGCCTACCCTGTTCCACACAAGTCCTCACTGGCCCCTAGACAGAAAAACACTTATAACGAAATTCAAACAGACATCATATGAAATATTATAAGTAAAGACAAACACCTAATTTTACAGACACTGTGTTGTAGCAGCTTCGACACTCGGGCCTCCAGATGACACACGTACAAAACAGACAGATAACCAGCACCTAAATGGCACTAGAAAACTGAATCCATGAATAAAGAAACACTTTACAGTAAATACATAACCAGAAAAATAAAACAAATGAATACTACAGATATAGCTACAAAATAAAGCAACCCAAATACAAAAGAAACAAAATAGCCACCAAACTAATCAAACAAATATAGCAACAAATTACTCTGTTGACAAAGGAAATTAAATCAAAGAAATTAAACTAATAGAAAACCTGGCGGACACAATGCCCAGAAGTTAACGTTACAGCCCCCAACGACTCGCGGAGCCGCAAACCCATTAACCACACAAATGACCGTCCGCGACACGATCAAATAAAACCAGAAAATATCCCTGAGCAAAACAGCAGCGACATCGCAGGAAGTCCTTGGCTAGGAACAGGGCTTGGAAATCTTGATATGTCCCCTTTACCTTTAAACAAGGAATACGAGACTAAATCTACATTCACAAAACCCAAATATGAAACACAAGAGAGGCATACTCACGAGTTGTTGAACCAACACCAGACGCACCGCTGTATGGCTACTCACTACCGGTGCCGCAACTCAGTCTACCGGCCAGCATTCAACTTGCCTTCGTCGCTAGCACGGAGCGCAACAAACAGTAAATACCACGACTAAGGTGGTCATAAAAAGAATTAAAAACCAACCCTACCTGCAAGCGAACTCTGCCACCGCTTGCCGCACGCCAACAACACCAGCCCCACTCTAAATTAAACTGGATAGGAATGGGAACGGAAACGGAAATGCCAGGGAGAGAAAGAACCCCAAGTCAGCAGGAACATACCCCCCCGTCAAAATAAGGGCCCTAAAATAGGACGGCTGCTACCACCTCATTGGTCTGCCAATCATACCCCAACCAACCAATCGGATGAAAGGACTTATCCTGCCACACGATCTTTAGATTAAATCACCATTGGTAGCGCGCTTTATTGTAATGCTTTGCTTTTTTCTTCAGTTGGTCAGAACAAACGTGGCAGACTTGTTACTTACTTGTTCAGATGGCAATATACACATACTCCTCAAAACATTAGATTCATCCATGCTGGAGCCGTGCCGACTCACAACCCACGCAAGCTAGATAATTCCGCACACAGCTGCAATTGCAGGTTTTCAAACAGAGATGGCGACAAAGAGGCAAAATTTACGGACTGCAGCTTTAAAGTGGACATTTGGGACAGGCGGGGTCTGATGACGGAGCGCGCGCGGATTCGCCTGAGCATTTGCACAAACAATAATGCGATGGATCAGCAGGATGGCAGAAGCGCGTTCCCGACCCAGTGCGCGCGGCTGAGGGTGACCCATCATCAGGAGCTATGCTGCCTTCATCAAACACCGCATCCCTGAGCCTGTGGCCCGCATACCCCCGCTGAAGCTCGAGTATGCTATCGCCTCGCTCCCGCTGCTGGAAGCTCCACACATGCGTGCAGAATGTATTTCAACAGACGGTCGAAAAAAATCCACAGCGAGGGAGGTAAACATGACATAATCTGCTGACATGGGCGACGTATATTGGCACTGTTTACGCATGTGTTTTCTTCGGTGCTATGTTGTACCATATTCGCATGTTCATCTATGTGTAAATTATTATTTGTTATATAATACACACACACACATACAGTATATCTATATCTATGTATACACACACACACACACACAGGTCTCTTGTAGGTGACCTGTCATTTTCGCTGTGTAAACAAATGGGTTACTAGGGTGATGTAACCTACGGTTTTCATAAATTCAGAAATTTCAGAAATTAAAAATGTTATAATGATGAAAACATTTTTAGCATTAACTTCAAGCAATATACCTTAAAATGACCTTCCTTAATATTTATTTGTAAAAATATTTTTAAGGTCCTTTTAAATTATTGTTTTCAAATGTATGCAATATACACTGGGGGAAAAAAACAATTGAAACAAATTACAAATTAAACAGCATGAAACAAAAACTGAAAGTGATTGAAAGTGACAAAGACTGAAAGCGTAGCGTGTAAGCTTCAAATGCATGCAATATATGGCAAAAATGAAAAGATCCACTTGATATTTCTAAGAATCTGTTTTGGATTTTAGCAACAAGGTCTGTTTTATGCAAGAAAGCATTGATTTCCAAATGTAGGTTCCAATCCATGCAATGTAGGTTCAAAATCAAAAGACTGCAAACCACTGAAAGAAAATCACTTACTGCATCACTGCAGCCTTTTAAAGGCTCTGCTCTGAATGGAAATGAGCTATTAAGAGAATTATTATTATTATTACAAATCTTAGGAAAAGCTAATATATCATTCTTCAGACATCAGTGTACTGCCTGTTAGGTTTCAAAGTATGCACCAAACAGGGGCCAAGAGTACCTCGCAAGTACTGTCCACGGCTCTTGAGATTTGAATGTTGGTGGCAGGTTTGGGAGATTGCAGAGCTTTTTGGCAGCAGGTCTGTTCCAGCATATGTTTAATCGGCAGGGCTTTGTGGGGTGATGACACTTGAGGGTGGAGTCTTTTTGACAGACTGACACATATGCGTTGTGGATTACACTGAGCGTTTGTTTGGCCTGCTCTGACCCAGCATGTTCCGGAATTAGCATGCAGGGGCCATATTGTTGGTAACCTAATTTGTAATGAAACGTGTGACTCTGGGTTTTCTTATCAGTTGGATACCTTCGGTAAAGTTGCATTTGGGCAGTGTGATTTATTTATGCCTTGAAGAATTATCTTTCAAAAGCCATTCATCAAAGAAAGCAGTTTGCTGTGATTGTAAGTCCCCTCAGTTCTGCTCACCTCCACAGATGACTGATAGATGTTTTCCTTCCACTTTGTTCGTTCGTGTACAAGTTGGAGCAGAAGCAAAATAACATGCATGTCAAATCAAGTGCTTCTGAATACATGGTGTGATTAGAGTGTGCTGTTTTAACAGTCATTTGACAAAAGATAACCCTCTGATGTAACGTTTGGGTTGGGTTTCATCAAAGAGCCCTGTTTTAGTGATCATCCCGCACTGTTCGGTGTTTCTGCGCATCACTTTTAAAGGCCACATGGGGGCAGCAACTGTAAACGCATCACTCATGGTAGGAAACTGATCTATTTTATTGACTTCTTAAAATGTAAATAAATATTAATATATATCACACTAAACTGATGGACTGCAGATAAGTTAAATTTTTTTTTGTATTTACATCAAAATATAAAGCTGTATATAAAATAAACACGCATTATACTTTTTGTCATATTTTTCTCTTTGTCTGAATGCCAGGAGGGTTACCTTAGAAACGCTGTTTAAGGGTTCTACTTCTACAAACGCTTTGTCAAACGATGCTTCTTTTAAAATAATTAAATGAATAGAACTACATTAAGCTAATGAAGGCAAAAGGAATACGTGAAACAATTGACTGCTTAAATCATTCATTGCTTGAAATACTACTAAACATTAGCCATTAGAGCTGGTGTTTGTAACTATTCCTCGCCTGATTCAAACAATGTTTTGTAAATGATAGTCATCTACATTATACAGATTCAGCATTGTGGAAAGATGATAGGAGAAAAATAAATATTTACTCAACATTTAATTTAATTTTAATTTAATTTTTTACATTAGCAAAAGTCTGCTCACTCAGGTAATTATAAATCCAGTTTGAATTATTCTCACATTAAGCTTTTTTTATTTGTTTATTTATTTTTTAATTATTATTATACACAACTATTTCAAATTGAGAGACGTTTTAAGGGGAAAGACGGCACACATTTAAAGCATTGCTTTTTCATTTAATGTAACAGAGTGGTTTATCATGTTAGACAGAGAAAAATTGACTTGCTTTGTGTTGTAATGTGAGACATTATTAACTTAAAGGTGATGAGTGGAAGCCAACAAGCTAAAGGTAATATATTTTATCAAATAACCTTTTTATAATCAACAAGAATCTTTTTGACATGTCAGGTGCCCCTTGACAATGTAAAAAAAATGCTTTCTATTGAGAAAGAGTTCTTTTAAATAGTAACGGTTGTATCGACCAGTGACCATTTCTCATCCCTAACAGCATTTTTAAGAGTTTTGCTCTGTGGTCTTACTGACTTGATATCTTGTGTTGTTTTTTTCTTATGGCAACCCTTGTTGGGCTCCTCCAGAACAGTTAGTGTTGACCCCTCTTAGCCAGGACTCCCCCCTCTGGCAGGACCAGCCCGTGGGCTCCAACATGTGCCCCCACCTGGCAGACAGGTTTGAGAAAAGTGAGTGCCCTCCCCAAGCGGGCCGCTGCCTCCCGCTACTGCTTGGAGCCTCACAGGTGCATGAAGCCACCCCTTCCTTCAGCCCACACTGCATGGATAGACTAATAAAGCTAAAGTTCTCTGCACTCTTTCATCACATGCACACAGACATGGCATGCATTAGGGCTGGGCGGTATGACGCTATATATTGTGGCGATGATTTCAAGTGTGTATTCGTAGAGATATTGCGTTATATGTTAGTGTGTTAAAGAAATATGTTTGAATGAATAAATAAAGCGAGAACTGCTTGATGTGAAAAAGAGTTATTGAATGCTTGAATGGTCAAATACACACACATTTATGTCAAAATGCCCATTGAGAGGAGTATTTATGTAAACACAGTCAGTTATGTCTGTTTAAGTGAACATAATCAGTTGGTAGAAAATCATATATGTATCAATACATTGGATCCGTGCATGAGGTCTTAAAGGAATAGTTCACCCCAAAATGAAAAATTTGCGAAAATGTACTTACCCTCAGGCCATTCAAGATGTAGATGTGTTTGTTTCTTCATCAGAACAAATTTGGAGAAATGTAGCATTACATCACTTCCTCACTAATGGATCACCTGCAGTGAATGGGTGCCGTCAGAATGAGAGTCCAAACAGCATAAAAACATGAGCTAATAAAAACATCATAATAATCCACAAGTAATTCACACAACTCCAGTCCATCAATTAACATCTTGTGAAGTGAAAAGCTGTGTGTTTGAAAGAAACAAATCTTTAAAGGGATAGTTCACCCAAAAATGAAAATTTTGTCATCATTTACTCACCCTCATGTCGTTCCAAACCTGTATGAGGTGCTTTCTTATGTTGAACACAAAAGAAGATATTTTGAAGATTGCTGGTAATCAAACAGTTGGTGGCAACATAAGAAAGCAACTCATACAGGTTTGGAACGACATGAGGGTGAGTAAATGATGACAGAATTTTCATTTTTGGGTGAACTATCCCTTTAAGACGTTTTTACTTAACTCGCTTTAGGCGAGTCCATAATCCATAATAACATGGGAGTCCATAATCCAAAAATAACACTTCCTCCTGTGAAAAAGTCCTCTCAAATAAAAATATATCAACATATTTGTTTTGGACTGTTTTTGCTAATAAATGGTGCTTGATCTATGCATATTTCACTCATGATTCAGATAAAACAACTTTTTCACTGGCAATGTTATTGGTTAATAACATCTTAAAGATGAATTGGTTTCTTACAAACACACAGCTTTTCTCTTCACAAGACGTTAATTGATGGACTAGATTCATTGTGATGTTTTTATCAGCTGTTTGGACTCTTATTCTGACGACACCCATTCACTGCAGAGGATCTGTTAGTAAACAAGTGATGTAATGCTACATTTCTCCAAATCTGTTCCGATGAAGAAACAAACTCATCTACATCTTGGATGGCCTGAGGGTGAGATAATTTTCAGTGAATTTTCATTTTTGAGTGAAGTATTACTTTAAAGTGTCAGCAGCCTAATAAACCTGCTGCCATCTGTGTCAATAAAGTTAATCAAACAACAAAAGAAAAAGAGAAAGTAACTCAAAAAATGTTATACTCTTGACTGAACTTGACTAACTTGTATTTTTAATAAGAAACAATTTATATTTATTTTTACATTTAATTATTCAATTTCAATTCAATTTCAGTTATTTCTTACTCCATGTTAAATAAAAATCTAATTTAAATTTAATTTGTATGTTTGCGCTATTGTATTTGTCCTATTGTTTGTAATTTGCTCCTTTGTTCTTTTTTAATAGCAAAAATAAAATAACAAAAATAACTATATATTGATACACATCATTAACGTAAAAATAAAGTTTCTCATAAAGTGAAATAAGATTTTGGTCGTATCGCCCACTCCTAGCATGCATCAAGGGATGCACCAAAATGCATGCATGCATAACAGAAATAACAGTCCTTCTGGTGTGGGTGTTAGTTAGTAAGCCAGGGGTTAGACTGTGACGCTTGCATGGCTTGTGCATGAGGTCGCGGGTGGCTGACGTGCCTGGTGGTGTAAGTGAACGATCTCACCTGCGCTCTGGGATAAAGCCCTGTCAGGATTAGATACAGGTGAAGTTGCAGAGCCGACAGAAAGAGGATTACCCTCCCTGGTCACTGTGCCTGTAAGAGGCTTTCATTCCTCATTCACCCTTTTCCATAGCGACCCAAGCTGCGACGGTGGAGGATGGTGTGGTGTTGAATAGATCTGCTGGAATGGATGAGGTCTGATTTGAGGGCTGAGACCCGGAGCAGTGGGCAGCCAATGCTGCGGCGCCTGGGAGCAGTTGGGGGTTTGGTGCCTTGCTTAAGGGTCTTACCTCAGTCGTGGTATTGAGGGTGGAAGAGAGCGCTGGTTATTCACTCCCCCCAACTACAATCACTGCCGGTGCCGAGACTCGAACCCACGACCTTTGGGTTACAAGTCAGACTCTAACCATTAGGCCCCCTAATTAGCATGAGGAACAACATGTCACGCCGAGGGCACAACAAATCTAGGCGGGGCTCTGTAGGTAATGGGTTTCCAAACGTCTGGTGGAGCGGCCACACGTGAGCATGTGGAAACTAGGGATGGGCTGATCAAATATTGATACTTCTGATATTGATGCCACATTGAGAGGATTGATCCACATAAAATAGATCCTCGGTGGTTTATTTAATACCAATGCTTTTATTATTTAATTAGTGTGAAATTGAAGTGAAAAATGACGTGACGAGTAGTTTAAGTATGGTGACCCATACTCGGAATTTGTGCTCTGCATTTAACCCATCCAAGTGCACACACACAATAGTGAACACACACACACACCGTGAACACAGATAGATAGAATGCATTATACCAAGGGTATTGACGGTGGAGGATGGTGTGGTGTTGAATAGATCTGCTGGAATGGATGAGGTCTGATTTGAGGGCTGAGACCCGGAGCAGTGGGCAGCCAATGCTGCGGCGCCTGGGAGCAGTTGGGGGTTTGGTGCCTTGCTTAAGGGTCTTACCTCAGTCGTGGTATTGAGGGTGGAAGAGAGCGCTGGTTATTCACTCCCCCCAACTACAATCACTGCCGGTGCCGAGACTCGAACCCACGACCTTTGGGTTACAAGTCAGACTCTAACCATTAGGCCCCCTAATTAGCATGAAAGTTAATATGCATCACTGGCTTTAAAGGGAAAAAACTTTTAGCAGATAGTGTAGCTCATCACCAGAATACTGAAAAGTCACAGTATTTAAAAAAAAAAAGCAATTTTTTCAATTTTTTTTAAATAATGTTAATTTTTCTCCCATATAAACTGATAGTAATTATTTTATTTTGACATTATTGCTAGTAATAAGGAAAACCTGACTTTTATTCTTTAGTTTATTATTTTATTTCACACAAGAAAGGGTTGTAACTCTAATTAAAAAAATGAAGCTTAGTTGGTGTCGATGTCATCTCAAAATACTTAACTGTCAGACTTTAATGAATAAATTATGACTTTTTTAGTTAAAATCTTTCACAACATTAAACAATGTAAAACCAATGACATGTTTAAAAGAACTAATTAAAAAACAGCAAATGTGTAAATTGCTACGTCCACATGTGAACAGCTTCTTCTTACTGTGAACTTTGACCTTGGAAATACTTTTACACAACTTCATATTTTCAAAATACAAGTTTTAACATTGAGAATACCAACAACAAAAAATAAATAAATTATATGTACATGTGTTATTAATGACTTATTTATATGTTATATGTTACAGCGTAACCATAATAAATAAACAAATAAATATGTCAAAAGCGTTAATTTAATATTTTTTAATAAACATACATTTTTGCTTTTTACATAGAGTTTCTTGACTATTTGAATTCTTTTTCATGACTGAAAAGTCAAGGGACAGATTTGTCACCACATTTTGATAATGACCCTGAACAAACAGAGACATGAATGTTTGCTAGTATTCACTGTTAATTTTTTATGGCAGGGGTCACCAAACTCAGTCCTGGAGGGCCGGTGTCCTGCAGAGTTTAGCTCCAACCCTGATCAACAACACCTGAACCAGCTAATTAAGGTCTTACTTGGTATATTTGAAACTTCCCGGCAGGTGTGTTGAGGCAAGTTGGAGCTAAACTCTGCAGGACACTGGCCCTCCAGGACCGAGTTTTGAGATCGCTGTTCTATGGTATAGAACTTTTAGCACTTTTAGACAACCATGGTATAGGATAATAGGAATTAAATTTTTTCCTCAGAAATCACAAAAACGTTATATTTATTAGAGGTATCAGTACCAATAGGTATGAAATTCTGTGAATATTTGTATTAGAATTCAATAAATAACTGGTATCGCCCATCACTAGTGGGAGACTGTAGCTGTATGCAATTTGCAAATTAAGAGCCTCCTTGAGCATGTAATATTTTCTGTCTTTGGATTTTGTTGGGTTATCTATATTAGCCTGTTCACTGGGGTAGCGGAAAATTCTAGACAACAGGGGAATTTGACACCCATTTGAACAGCATGACCATAGTCTGACTAATCAGAGCAGTATTATACAGACTGAGAGATGTGCAGTGATATTGCATGGAATAAGAGAGGCCCGCTGAATGAATGCATGGTGGTGTAAAGTGAGCACGGTTACAAAAGCGAAGAGATGAATAATGCAACCAGGGCTATTCATAATTCAAAAGCATGCTGCTTTTTAGTGGTGAAAAGCTGGCAGATGGCCAAATGACCACACTTACCCCACACTGTGCTTGGGGTCAAACGCAGTGATAGGTTCAGACATGACTAATCATAAGCACATATGTAATTGACATGTTATTTTTTAACACAATTTTAATCATAAATAATAAAATAATACTTATAATTAATAATAAAATGTTTTACTAAAAATGTCTTATATTATTTCTATTTCTATTTAATATTTCTATTGTATATTTTTAATACACTTTATATGTGTAATATATATATATATTAGGGGTGTAACGGTACACAAAAATGATGGTTTAGTACGTACCTCCGATTTAAAGGCACGGTTTGGCACGTTTTCGGTACAGCGGGGAAAAACTAAACATAAAACGGATTCTTTTTTCTTTTTTATTAAACAGTGGTTTACAAATTGTGGCTCTGTCTTTCAATAAATTTAATTATTACAATTTTCTTAAGGATAAAAAATCTACAGTATCTTAGCTAATGCTGTAAACTATATGGAGCCCTATTACGTGCACATTACTGTAATATTAAAGTTAGAATTAACAAAAGAGCCCAAACTATTGAATTTAATGGCCATTTATTTTTTTTATATAATAATCAGCACTCAAATAAAAAATTGTATGCAAATGTGAAAATTGCACATAGGGTTGCAAAGGGATGGAAAATTCCAGTAAATTACTGGAAACTTTCCAGAACTTTTGGAAACTTACCAGGATTTATTTATTTTTTTTGGAAACTTTCAGAAAGTTTCCAAAAATTTGCTAGAAATTTTCTGCCCCTTTGCAACCCTAACTGCATGTAAGGCAATTTTTACATTAACCTTTAAACCTAAAATTATGTTTCTACTCCAATTCATTGTTGCATACAGTGGCTGTGATAACTTGTTTAATGTTGTTTAAACATACATTACATATTTAAGACATCACTAACAGGTTAAGTAACATATAATAAATATATAGGCTAATATAGTACATATTATTTATATTATACACACATGCGTACTGAACCAGAAGACCCATACGGAAAACACCTATGTGCACCATTACACCCTATATATACACACATACATATATATATATATATATACAGTGGGTACTGTACATTAATGAGGAAAAAAAATTAACTTAAATGATTTTAGCAAATGGCTGCAATATAACAAAGAGTGAAAAATTTAAGGGGGTCTGAATACTTTCCGTACCCACTGTATATATATATTGTAATTGTTTTTTTTTGCTACAAAGATGAAAAAAAAAATACAGTAGGCTTAGGTTTTAGGGTGTTAGGATATATTTTTCATTTTGGAAATCAAGTTTTCAACCATGTTTTGTGCCACACTTTTCTTTATCAATTGTTCAAATTTGGGTGTGATTTATATACTGAACACACAAAAACAGAACAATTAGCGATTCTTTCTTGGTCTTTATCTGAGGGCAAAAGTCAGTGCAGCACTCAGCTTCCCAGTTTTATCAACACATGTTGGGCAACTTGTGAATTTAGTGCTTGTTAATAATCTTAACCAGAGCATGTGTGTCCATTATAAAAAGTTTGTCATGTGTCTGTCCAGTCAATGTACTGCACATATTTACCAGTATGTTGCTGATTTTATAGTTCTGTGATGTTAATCAGGTACAAAGTGTCTGCCGGTCTAGCCATTTGTCGGTAACTGAAGCTTTCATCTGTCGCTGAATAAAATTTAAGCCGCATCTCATGGGCCTTGTATCGATCATTAAGAGTGAATGGTGAGTTCGGGATTGGAAGAATTAGTAGAAAGAGAAAATGAAAGCGTGAGAGGACGAGAGTGATCGTTTAGAGCTGGATATGAGATTCACAATGAAAAGTGGTTCATATGTGATTCTTTGGCTCTAGTCCAGAGTACATCCTACTGAGGAACTCTCATGAACTTCTATGGGGCATGTTGCTTTGTATGTTTATTTAGTGAGGCAGGTCTGGAAACAGATGGCAGATGTTTACAGCAGTGGTTCTCAATGGGTCACAAGTCTGTTTTTACAGAAGGGAAAATATAATGGTAAATGAAAATAATAAGATAACCATATAATCATGCATATAAAAGTTAGGATAACAAAATGAATATGCTTATTAAAAATTAGTAGTAAAATTTTGTAGTGAAAAATTTCCTATTTATTTTGAATGTCACAGGCTGTGCGTCAAACATTTTCAAACTATTTTAGAATAAAATCTTATCTTATTAATAATAACACAATATTGACCCAGTGTCATGTTAAAGTCTTCATATGTTGGATCTGTGCAATAAATTGTATTTATGTATTTCAGTGTTTGATTTTAAGGTTATTGCTGTTTAATTTTGTATAAACACTACTTGATGTCCAATGTAAAATCTGGGTCCTTAAAGCAGAACCATTTGAGAGCCACTAAACTTCACCCACTAGCTCATTGCTGTAGTTGCAATTAAGTATGAAGGAGCCCAGTGTCACCTTGAAAGACACATTAGCCATAATTTATGAGTCCATAAAAACACATTTAAGAGCCAGTGTCTTCAGCACTATAATGTCACCATACATAATTATAAGCTAACGCAATTCTCAGTTAGTGGCAAGTTATCAGTGGTCAAGCTAGCCTTTGACACCGAAGAGATGAGTGCTGGCTATATCTACACACTGGTCGTAGCTATGATCATGTTGTTACAAGGAAGAGAACTATGCAAAATGCAGTGTCAGAAAGCAGGTATAGATCTAATGGAGATACAGCCCTTATCATGATCACGTCTGCAAGTTTTAGCTGATTCATCTGGTTTGTGGTTTTGCAGTAATGACTAGCAGATAAAGCGTCAGATATGGTGCAAGAGATGGCCTGGTTGTGTCTAGATGGTAAAAATTCTAGAAAAATTCTCACAAAACATTTAAATATGGTTTATATACTGTTTTTATATACACTACCGCTCAAAAGTTTGGGATCAGTAAGACTCGTCATGTTTTTTTTTAAAGAAGACTCTTATGCTCATCAAGGCTGCATTTATTTGATCAAAAATACAGAAAGAAACAGTAATCTTGCAAAATCTTATTACAATATAAAATAATGGTTTCTATTTTAATATACTTTAAAATATAATTTATTTCTGTGATGCAAAGCTGAATTGCCATCAGCCATTACTCCAGTCTAAAGTGTCACATGATCCTTCAGAAATCATTCTAATATGCTGATTTATTATTAGAATTATCAATGTTGGCAACAGTTGTGCTGCTTAATATTTTTTTGGAACCTGTGATACTTTTTTTCAGGATTCTTTGATGAATAAAATGTTTTTTAAAAAAAGAGAATTTAATTAAAATAGTAATCTTTTCTAACAATATACACTACCGTTCAAAAGTTTGGGGTCAGTAAATTGTTATTCTTTCTTTTTTTTGAAAGAAATTAAAACTTTTATTCAGCAAGGATGTTTAAATTGTTAAGAAGTGATAGCAAATATTTATATTGTTAGAAAAAAAAATATTTTGAATAAATGCTGTTCTTTTAAACTTTTTATTCATCAAAGAATCCTGAAAAAAA
>NW_015627632.1:42946-43379 GCF_001515625.1 Sinocyclocheilus rhinocerous
TGTGTGTGTATATATATATATATATATATATATATAACCTTTAAAAAACGTAAAATATGTGTTTACTGAAGGAAGTACTTTATAGATATAAAAGCTATACATTTACTGTGTTAAACACAATTTTTACATTTTCAAAAGGAAATATGATATTTTCGACTTTGCTTGAACAACTCTTTCTATAATAGATCTGTGACATGGTTTAAAGGGGTCATATGATGCTTTTTTAAAGATCATTATTTTGTGTATTTGGTGTAACAGAATATGTTGACATGCTTTAATGTTAAAAAAACACATTATTTTTAAAATACTGTACATTATTGTAGGTCCTCTATGCCCCGCCTCCGTCAAACGCTTCGTTTTCTACAAAGTCCCGCCTTCCGACAAGCACAGTCTGCTCTGATTGGCCAGCTAACCCAGTGCATTGTGATTGGCC
>NW_015627632.1:43749-63821 GCF_001515625.1 Sinocyclocheilus rhinocerous
CAACATTGATAATTCTAATAATAAATCAGCATAGTAGAATGATTTCTGAAGGATCATGTGACACTTTAGACTGGAGTAATGGCTGATGGCAATTCAGCTTTGCATCACAGAAATAAATTATATTTTAAAGTATATTAAAATAGAAACCATTATTTTATATTGTAATAAGATTTTGCAAAATTACGTTTTTTTTCTGTATTTTGAATCAAATAAATGCAGCCTTGATGAGCTTGAGAGACTTCTTTAAAAAACATTAAAAAGTCTTACTGATCCCAAACTTTTGAGCGGTAGTGTGTGTGTATAATATCGTTTGACTGATGGCTTGCAATTGTTCCCCTCCATAAACCCCATAATATTCAGATCATGGCCAATAATGTGTTTTTCAATGGCATATTCTTTAACCTTTACATTTGTTCCCCCATCTACAATTGCTTACATATATGGCAACTATCTTATGCAAATCAATACAACAATCATATAATTATGCATAGTGAGGATCACAAAATGAAAGTTTTTTTTTTTTTTTTTTTAAACCTTCCTAATTATTTTGTAGACCTCAAAAGCTGCAAAAACTTTATGGTATTTTAGCACAAAATCTGGCTAATAATAATGCAATATGTGGCCCAGTGCATGTTAATAATTCATTAATCCCACAATATTCAGATCAGTGGTCAATAATTTTCAATGGCATATTCTTTGACCATTATTTGTTCCCCCATCCACATTTGTCTTAAAAATCTTCCTACTTAATGGCAAAAAACTGTGACCATCTGACCTTCAAACACCAACTCTTTGAGAAACATACATTCTACTCAGGGTAGAATTTCCATTACAGAAACAAGGAGGAGCAAATGAACAAGAAGCGACTCCTTGCCGGTCAGTGAGCACGTTTAGTGCGTTTCGATCCATAATTGTGGAGACGGACATCTGTGGCCCTCCAGCAGTGCCTGCACCTTTAAATGTAAGGCTTTTGTGTTGTCTGACTGCGGGGAACGCTGAGGTTAGACGCGGACTGTAGGGCGCGCGTTATCTGGAGGGAAACCATCTTCTGTAGCAGGAAAGACACAACGGAGTGGAGTCTTATTAAAACGACCAGGCGAGCCCAAATGACACGGTGGGAGAGGGTTTGGGGCTTGTCTGTTAGAGAGGCTGACTGGAATGGGAGAAGTGACGCGTGTAGTCCATCTCTCTACGCCCGCTCTCGATCATGCAGCAGCTGGGTAAACTCTCCTGTCACATACAGACTGAGCTGTTATTTACCGAGCGTACATTATTTATTACGTGCGGAAAATAATCATTTGGCGGTCGTCTGTGATGCGGCAACATTTGAGAGGGAATCGTAGTAAGCGGCTGTGTCTCAAAACACCCCACGCGACGCAACCGCTACACTGGACGCATAGAAGCCATACGTCATCGCAGAACGTTCACCTCACGGACCAATCAGCTGTAAGCTCGAGACTACTCATAAATAAATTACATTATTTAAACAATTTTAAATTGTAGTTCATTCGGTTTCATTCATTTTAAAATTAAATATTATTTAAATCCATTGATATAAATGTTAATTATACTGTAATACGTAGTATTCCTAACTGCATGTACATATAAGAAATACAAATTTATTTTAATATAATTATTATTATTACTATTATATCAATAGGTCATCACGATCAGATTGTGGTGTAACGTCAGTTAAAAGGAATTATATTTATATTTGTTTGATCCTCTGCAGCGCTTCAGAGACAAAAACCGTCGACGCGACGCCACGCCACGGACGCTTTCAGTGTATTGATTAGAATGGTAGAGATTTCTTTTTGACGCGTCGTGACTCTCCATGCATGAATGTTGGAATTTGGCGCGACTGATGCCTAAAATGCTGTCTAGGTAGCAAGCTCCATATGTTTTGAGACAGCCATTGCCTCATTGCTTTTCGTTTCAGCGCATCGTGAATACACAGGTGTTTCCACGGAATAAAGCAGCTTTTACAAAGATAAACAAATGCACAAGGTTTCCTACAAAGGTGTTTGCTGCGCCATTGTGCTCCCATCAGCACATTCTATACAGGGGGTCCAGTGGGCGTCGCGCGTATGCGTATTGGTGACGGAGCTTTTGCTCGTGGATGATGAGGAGAAGGATGGGGGGAATAAAAGGGACGGGGAGGGCGGTGCACAGAGGGAAACGTCATTGACATCAGGGGCGGCTTGCATCAGCACAGTAGTAGTGTTAGTGGCCAGCGCACTGAACTGTAAACCACATTTCTATGTCTCTTCTTCCTCCTGTGTTCTTTCGCGCGCACTCACGCTAGCCTCGCCTCTCTCCCATCACTCGAACGGTGCAGGACCCGCGTGCTCGGCAGCCGGCTACCGCAAGGCAGAGGATGAGATGTCCGGAACCACATCCCAGGCGGACCCGATAGATGCCACAGCGCGGATCGTGCTGCTCAACCGAGCCCAGACCACCAAATTTTGTGACAACCATGTCAGGTGTGTTCATTCAGGTCTTTATTGTACGCAGCAGGAAAATGTTACAGTGCAGTTTGATTTATTCGAGCTTGTTTTATTATATTCTTTGTTTAAAGTGGCTTTTAAAAGCATGTTTAAGATGCTGCAAACAATTGTATCTTTGTTGCAGTGGTCTATGGTGGTCTTCTGAAATGAGAATGAAAAAACTCTCTTTGTTGTGTTTAAAATAATATAGTCTAAAATAAATGCAAAGGAAAATGCATATGCATATGGATAAGCATTTAACTTCTATCAGCAAGAAAACTACTGTAATATTTTGTTTACAGTTAATTTATTTACACTATGTTCAAAAGTTTGGGGTTGGTAAGATGTTTTTGAAAAAAAAAACTCGTATGTTTACCAAGGATGCATTTTTTGATCAAATATAATAAGAAAAGTAATATTATTGAGAAATAATATTACAATTTTAAATAGCTCTTTTCTGTTTTAATATATTTTAAAATGTCATTTGTTCCTGTGATGATAAAGCTGAAATTACAGCAGTTGTTACTTGTCCTGACAACTTGCAGTTGTCACACTATCCTTCAGAAATCATTGTAATATGATGATTTCTTAAGAAATATTTCATATTGTGAATTTCATATTATTATTACTATTATCAACGTATAAAACGGTTATGCTGCTTAATATTTTTGTGCAAACCTTGACTCATTTTGTTTTTCAGTCACCCCAAATTTTAGAAAAGTAATTTCACGTTTCTGTTTCTCTGTTGATGTGAACATTTTTATTTTATTTATTTGCTCATTTAAGTTGCTTAAAGGTCTCATCAAGATTGTCTTTATGCACATTTTTGCATTGCTTCAATAATAACTAAAATAATGCACTGACAAGAATATTTTGTATATCTTCATTTATTAACTATAAAATCTATACAAAATGTAAAGCTTCTGCTTCTCAGTAAATAATGCAAGTGAATTGATGGTGGCTGGGGAAGCACCTTTAATTTTTATTTATTTATATTATTCTTTTTTGCACACTTCAAAGAGGGGCTTTACCTCCTCCCATTTTTCAATGTTTCACAGTCACTCTCAATGTTTTGTTTTTACCTGTTATCCTTGAATTAATTATTAAATTAAACATATTGTATTTGATGCCTCACCAACAACACAGCTGTTCCAGCATTTCATGATCCAGCATAAAGATCATCTTATTAACTCCTGATGCTATGAGATTGATTGTAAAAATGCTTTAATCAAGTTAAGATTTTCCCTCAGGGAATTTACATGCTAATTGTATACAACATTGAATGCGACATCCGAATAGCTTCCATTAAGTGAAGTACTCCACCAGAGATTTCCTGTGAGTACACCGAGGTCATGTTCCAGGCCATGCTTGGCTAGAGTTCATCTGCAGTTCCAGAACAAAAAGTCTTTTGCTCTTCAAAGTGCCCAAGTCCTCCAAAGCCTTTGAGTGCTTTTTTATCTCTTGAATGGCTATTATGTCAGTTTGATTCGTTTCATATGCAGTGAAATTCTCCTTGATGACAAATTTGCACTTTTTGAAACTTTATGAATGATTGTGTTATGAATATGATCAATAGTTGTAGCAAAAGCTTAATAGAAGTTAGAAATGGATCCCAGATCACTTTCATATTAGTGCCATAATGGAAATAAGCTCATACAAAATCTGCCTCTCAGTACCGAAACACTCACCCACACACACTTCATCGATCCGCCAGTTTATTCTAAAGATTCGATTCTGCTCTAAAAGGCTCTATTTTGGTTCCTGTAACAGCATTAAGGTGGGCCTAGAAATTCGTAGCCGTTTTGTCATTGGCTAATTTCAGGTCACGGAGCTCTGACCTTTTCAGCTCATCAGCTTCTCAGCATACCTGTGTGGCCGGAGCAGTGGCAATTTTTATAAGAATTGTTCAGATCACTCTTATTCCTTGATCTTCATGCTTTATTTACCAACTGGTTTCTGCTTCCCATTGCGTTGGCATCAATTGGTCAGCTGTCAGTCACAAAGTAACCAGACCAACAAATCCAGCAGTGCAATCATCCATATCAGTCTTTTAGGGTAACCCCGGGTATTACACATCATGGTGACGGCAGTGTGGGTTACTGTTTGTGTGATTGGACCGCTGAATGTTAATGAAGGGGATCATATGAATGGTCTCAGCCACTCTTTGATGTCAACGATATCCTGCCGTACTTCCAGGTCAGCTACCGAGCTGCTGTTTGAGGCCATAGTATAGGTTACATGGGTGTGTTAGGCTGTGAACTCATTGCCGATGAGCCCAAGAAGTGTGTCGTGTTTACAGAAAAAGACTACTCTCTCACAAGTACACATACTATAGTATAGAAACATTCTTACACTCTAGAATAAAATAAAGGTTCTTTATTGGCATATATGGTTCCATGAAGAACCTTTGACATCAATAGAACCTTTCCATTGCACAAAAGGTTCTTTAAATTATTAAAAAGATATTCACACTAAGAAAAAATGTTTTTTTTTTAAGAATTGTTCTCTGAAAGGTTCTTTAGGGAACACAAGATGGTTCTTCTATGGCATTGCTGCAAAACCCCCCTTTTTTAAGAGTGTACGATTAAATTTACAGTATACAAAATGTGCCTCCAGATGCAGATATAAACACACAAACAGATACTGACTCATGTTTAGATTTAGATGGACAACCTTGGGACGGAGGCAAATTTGTAGTCCTAGAGGCTATTTTTAGAGATTCTTAACAGCTATTTTCATGACTGTAAAACATTTACTGCCGCAATCAGCTATTCAAGAGCTACTTAGGAGTTCAATCAATACCGATAATTGACAGACACGGCGAGAAACATCCATCCTAACCACCCAGACACTTATTTTGGGATTGTTTATCTAAAGTTAATGCAGTAGGCAGTGAAGTGTCAGGCATTCATGAAAGCAGGTAGATGTTGGCTTGTATCAAAACACTTACGAATGCTTTTTTTCCCCAGAAGCCTGAGTGGAGATAATTCTAAATTAGTGCTGTTATGGCCCTGGCTGTATATATAGATGTTTAAAAATAGTTTGAAGCTGATAGATTACTTTTAATCACGGTCAATTTTCCCTTTCCCCACTCTAGCACGACTAAATACGGGATCCTTACCTTCCTTCCGCGGTTCCTGTATGAACAGATCAGGCGAGCGGCTAATGCTTTCTTTCTCTTCATCGCTCTTATGCAGGTATGACACTTGGCACACTGTCTGAACTGCATCTGCTTTGTTTTGAGGACCTCAAAGTACAACATGTATTGCTTGTGGTGATTTCTTTCAAAGTGGATCTCCGAGGAGCTATACTGCTTATGCTGACCATGTGACTTTTCGGTCATTTGCCGACATGTCCATTTGTGTATTATATCCATTTTTGGAAGTGGTCCACTATTTCACTCTCATCCACTATGAGCCACTATGCACTCTCAATAATGGCCGCCATGTGATCCAACTTGTTAGGCCAGTATTGCATGAAAACAAGTGAGCAAAAAAAGCTAAATAGCTAAAAGGTTTTTTACACGGTGTCATCTTATTTACTCATTACAGCTTTGCAAGGCAGCACTGTTTTGATATTCCTCAAAAATTCTGTCTAAGTGGTTTGTTTTGTAGTGGTAAACTTCTACAATGACTTCAGCCTTTGTTTTGAAGTCTTAGTGCGCTATGTATTATAGATTTAGATCACTAACTTTATTCTTTTTTTATGATGTATACAAAGATAGTTCATCTAAAAATGTAAATTCTTTCATCGTTTATTCACCCTCATGTCATTTGAAACCATTCCATACGTTAACAATGGAAGGTGACTAGAGCATTTTAGCTTTAATCGTAAAAGTAATCCATACGACTGGTACGCTATAATCCAAATCTTGTGAAGTCAGATTAAGATTCTAGTTTTTCTACCTAAACGTGTTCATTTTAAAATAGACATAGGACTTTTCCAAAGCATGTTGTTTTACCACCAAAGTGAAGTACCTCATATTATATTTATCTGTGTACGTTGTCAAATGCAGCAAATCCCTGATGTCTCACCGACGGGTCGCTACACAACGCTGGTGCCCCTTATCTTTATTCTGACAGTGGCTGGGATCAAGGAGATCATTGAGGATTATGTGAGTATTCTGCTGAATGGAACAATGAATTACCGTTAAACTGTCCAGACTATGTTTTGGCAACACTGGATAAGTGCATTGTCTTTGAAATGCAGTTGATATTTCGAATGAATAATGCTGATGAGATGTCGCGTGTTGTGTTCTCGCAGAAAAGACATAAAGCAGACAATACGGTGAACAAGAAAAAGACAACAGGTTGAGTATTACTATCATATCTGTATAACAGTGTCAGAAATTAACTAGGACAACTCCACTAGAAGTAACAAAAATGACCTAGAAATTTTGAGGGCAAGACGTACTTTTATCTGTTATCTAAGATTTGATATATATGTCAAAATACTCTATTAGGCCTATGAAGTTTTGGGTTTAGTGCTTTTGCAGTCATGGTAGTGACCTATATCTGTCAAATATCTGTATTCACTCTCTTGGAGGCGAGTGCTGTTAAATATGTAGCGAATATGGTTTTTGATTAAAGCCCTGAAAACATCATGATGTACAACAACGATTCTTCTATTATTAAAAAAATAAATGTAATCCTTTTTTTAAATGTTCAAAATATTTGTACATTTAGTTTACCCGTGCTCTTTAAAAACACTTATTATTGAATAATGTTAAATTTTAATACTTAGGAAATGTCAAAATGTATATTTATTTTTAATGTTTACTTTTTTTAACTATTGTACATTATAACATTGTGATGCCAAATTAACCTCAGCATTTAAATGATTGGTTTTTACATTTTAGTGGGTTTTTTTTTCATGCAAAATAGTATTTAATTTTAATATAGTCTGTTTTGTCAGTTATCTGCCATGACAAATAAAAATAATTATTAGCTTTTTGTTATTGTTTAGGATTTTTATATCAGTGCATCCCTAGGATTTATAAGATTTATTTTTGTTTATAATTAGCATCCATTATTGTTCATAATTATTTAAAATATTTGACTTAACACACAGTGGGTTCCCCATTTTTTTAGATGGTTAGAAAAAATATTCCCTCGTAAAGGTGAAAATGTCCCTGAAAATCATTTTTGGCGGACAGATATTGCTTCTTAATAAAAAAGCGAATTTCATGTTGTGTTATTTATTCATTTTATATATGGTTTATATATCCAGTTCTGCGTAATGGAGCATGGCAGACCGTCATATGGAAGCAGGTAACCCTCCTCTCTCTTTCTACATCTTTTTTTTCTTACTCTACTCCGCTGTTTCCCTCCTTTCTGTCAATGATGCTTTAATTTCTGTCCTGTAGTTTTTATTTTGGTAACACCTGCCTTTTTCAGTTCACCTCTTTGATTTTCTGCATCCTGCTGTGTGTTGCTCCTCCTTTCTTTGTTTCAAGCACTGTGGTCTCTTTCTTAATCTCATTCTCTCCCTCCTCATGCTGTTGCAATGCTGCACCTGCCCACTAGGTGGCAGTGGGAGACATGGTCAAGGTGACCAATGGGCAGCATCTCCCGGCTGACATGGTCATAGTGTCCTCCAGGTCAGCACCACAGTGTGTTTGTGTGTGTATCCGTGGGGTTTGTCATCCTGTGTTTGTATTGTAGAGTGATTTATAGCTGTGAAAAATACAATACATGTAATTTTGGGAATGTGTTTCAGGAAAATATATATGTATGTTTTTTATGTTTGTGTGCAGTATGTTTTGTGTTCAAAATCTGCTGCTGTTTTTCTCACAGTGAGCCTCAGGCGATGTGCTATACTGAAACATCCAACTTAGATGGCGAGACCAACCTAAAGATCCGACAGGTACGTATTACATATAAGTCTTGTGTGTTTTGTAGAATGTGGTTTCAAGAGTATAACATGCTTGTTGTTTGTTAAATGTGTGTTTCAGGGTCTCTCTCTCACAGCTAGTTTTCAGTCTCTAGAGGAACTGATGGCTTTGTCTGGTCGTCTTGAATGCGAGGGGCCAAACAGACACTTGTACGACTTCACTGGAACACTGCGCTTAGACAGTCACAAGTATGTCAACTCGCTGTTAATGAGAATCTGAAATATAACTCGCATACACACACACACACACACACATACTACATGCAGTCATCATGTGCTTGTATTACAGCCCAGCTCCCCTTGGGCCGGACCAGGTGCTGTTACGAGGCGCCCAGCTCAGGAACACGCAGTGGGTTGTGGGAATTGTAGTTTACACTGGACATGATTCCAAGCTAATGCAGGTAAGTGTGATCTCGTAAAAGCTAGATGTGGACCATTGCTGTTACAGTTAACAAAAAATAAAACTATAAATATATTCAAAATATAAAGAAATATTTCCTTGGCTACTTAATTTCATTATTATTATTATTATTCATTGAAGCTAAACAAATATAAAAACTAATAAAAATGACAGAAACAGAATAAAGTTAATAAAACAAACTAACAGTGAAATAAAAACTGAAAATATAAAATTAAAGCTAATTCAAAATATTAACAAATAGTGTAATAATAGATTAAGATTATATTATATTTAACAGTAAAATAACAATGTGGACAGTTATTGCGAAAACAACAAATGAGTAAACATAACACTGTCAAAGTTGAAAATACTTTGACTTTTTTCTTATTTGTACCATGCAAATAAAGTACTGTATTATTTAAAGGAAATGCTATGAAAATACTATAGAGATAAATATGGTAACAATCATGGTGCAATCATCTGAAATTACTGAGGCTACACTTTTCTAATACCTTTTATAGATAAAAACATATTCATGGAGTCATTATAGATAGATAGATAGTAATATGCATCTACATTACCATTCAAAGTTTTGTGGTATGTATGTATTTATTTATTTTAAATCCCAAACTTTTGAACAGTAGTGTATATGCAAGTTGTTTTTTGAGCATTAATTTAATGTTTCCATCCTGCAGAATTCCACTAAAGCTCCACTGAAGCGCTCTAATGTGGAGCGTGTGACAAACATGCAGATCCTCGTTCTGTTCGGGATTCTCCTGGTCATGGCACTGGTCAGCTCCATCGGTGCCGCCATATGGAACAAACAGCACACAGATGAGGCTTGCTGGTACCTTTCCCGAGCAGGTGAAACCCACAGTGAAAGCTACTTTGCCCTTTCAGCTATGGATTTAGAATATGAATTGTACCTTTTCACTTAATAGCACTTACTAAGACAAAAATAAATGCTTTTGATAATTTTGCATGTTAGCCTTTATAAAATAAGCATATGTGGTTGTGTGTCCAGGTGACATCTCCCTGAACTTCTGGTACAATCTGCTAACCTTCATCATCCTCTATAACAACCTGATTCCCATCAGCCTCCTGGTCACTCTAGAAGTGGTCAAATTCACACAGGCTCTCTTCATCAACTGGGTAAAATAATAATAAATAATAATCACCAATTACATCGGTATCAACTGATCAAAGTGTTAAAATACAGTATTTTTCAAACTGTACCAAAACCATGAGCACATTTGAACCATTGTGAAAAAGGGTTTTGTTTTTCATGCATGTTTACAGGATGTTGAGATGTATTACGCCGAAACAGACACTCCGGCTATGGCCCGAACATCCAATCTGAATGAAGAACTCGGCCAAGTGAGGAGAAGCTCCTCCCATTAACTGTTACAAATGTTTATTTACCTCGACTCCAGTACATCTCATTCACTGTATCTTTCTTTTTTAGGTAAAATATCTGTTTTCAGATAAGACCGGCACTCTCACCTGCAACGTCATGCACTTTAAGAAGTGCACGATAGCTGGAATTACATACGGGTAATTGTAGTGTTCCTTTGTTTTCATACATCAATACACTCACATTATCTTTGTGCTTTGCATCGTTCTGGCTCTATTAGCGTGCATTGATCTGTTACTTTTTGTTTATATTTGTGTGAATGGCCACTGATCTATAATGCTGTCTGCAGGCATTTCCCAGACCTGGACTGCGATCGATCCATGGAGGACTTCAGGTCAGATGCCGCTGATTCTATCTCTGTCCTGTACCCTAGTGAATATTATGCAGGTCTAAGAGGATAATGTGCATTATTATTTTATGTTGTCTTTTACATCTCATTTCTGTTTTTTTTTTTTTTGCAGTCACCTTCCCTCTACAAGCCAGACTTCTACTGAGTTTGATGATCCTGCTCTTATCCAGAACATTGAGAAGAATCATGTAAGACCTTTATAGCTGTTCTGTATCATACCTTGGATATTAAAACACAGTTTCTTGTGAATTTTTATGTATGTTAATGGTTCAAATCTGCCCTTCTTTCCTTCTCTATAGCCCACATCCCCACAGATTTGTGAGTTTTTGACCATGATGGCTGTTTGTCATACTGTTGTTCCTGAGCGAGAAGGAAACCAAATTATCTTCCAGGCTTCCTCACCAGGTACCACAACCTTCTTTATGGTTTCTGAATATTTGAAGCTGCTCCCTCAGTTTGATTTAGTAGTTAACCAGTTAATTGTCACACCTAAAACAGTTTTCATATAATACAAAAATGATATATTGAAAAACACACAAAAAATAATTAAAAATGAATCATTTTCACTCATAATTCAACATGAGTTATATGCAATAATAACGAGTTTAGTTGTTTAAATGTTTGTTTGTGTGTGTGTAAAAAAATATTATATGTTATTTATTTTAAGTTTGTGTAAAGAAAAGTACTAATATCAATTAATCAATATAATATTTCATATAAATGTATTTATATTTTTATTTATACGCATACTACTTCTAAAAAAGTTTGGATTCAGTAAGGATGCATTAAATTAACAAAGACATTTATAATGTAAAAAAAACAAAACATTTATTTCAGTAAATGCTGTCTTTTTGAACTTTCTATTCATCAAAGTATCCTGAAATGCATCACAGGTTCCACAAAAATATTAAGCAACACAACTGTTTCAACATTGATTAAATATTTCTTGAGCACCAAATCAGTGTATTAGAATGATTTCTGAAGGATCATGTGACACTGAAGACTGGAGTGATGGTTGCTGAAAATGCAGCTTTGCCATCACAGGAATAAATTATAATTTAAAATATATGTAAAAATAGAAAACAGTTTACTGTATTTCTTTTAGCCTTGGGGACTTTTAACTGATGTTTCCGTAATCTTGTGTTTTCAGATGAAGGAGCGCTGGTTAAAGGTGCCAAAAGTCTGGGCTTTGTTTTTACTGCACGGACGCCGCATTCAGTCATCATAGAGGCGGTTAGTGTGTGTTTTCTTGCCATTAGTAATGAACCAAAACTCTTTGTATGGTTCCTATTTAATGTGTACATTTCTTGTGTTTGTTTCTCAGAGAGGAAAAGAACAGACATATGAGCTTCTTAATGTACTGGAATTTTCCAGGTAGGAGCCTGTGAGCTCTTACACCTTCACACATACTCAGTCATAACATCACAATTACCCTGTATGTTGTGTTTTAATGTCTGTCTTTTTTGCAGCAATCGCAAACGGATGTCAGTTATTGTCAGAACACCAACAGGAAAACTTCGGCTTTATTGCAAGGGAGCGGTGTGTGTTACATAAACCACATAATTAGCATACAGACAGAATGTAAATTACCATTTAAAAGTTTGGGTCTGTAAGATTTTCTTTTATGTTTTCGAAAGAAGTCTCTTATGCTCTCCAAGACTGCATGTATTTGATCAAAAATACAGTAAAAATAGTAATATTGTGAAATATTATTACAATTTAAAATAATTGTTTTGTTTTAATATATTTTAAAATGTAATTTATTCCTGTGATGATGCCTGATTTTTTTTTTTTAAATATACTCAATATGAGTATGAGTATGTGGCACAAGCCATTATAATATAGTGATGTCATGTATTACAGGACAATGTGATTTTTGAGCGTCTGAATGAGACGTCACAGTATAAGGACTTGACCGTGACCCATCTGGAGCAGTTTGCCACAGAAGGTGAAGAGTTTCTCAAGCTTCTCATTGTTTGAAGTTTTAACATTTTATCTTCTCTTTGGGTTAGCTTTGTTTTGTGTTTGTTTGCATGTGCAGGGCTGCGCACACTTTGTTTTGCGTATGTGGACCTTGAGGAGGGGGTGTATCAGGAATGGCTGAAGGAGTACAATCGTGTCAGCACTGTGCTAAAGGACAGGGCACAGAAACTGGAGGAATGCTACGAACTCATAGAGAAGGTACATAATATATGCTATGCATGTCACTAAAGAGCCAAGTATTATATTTGATCAAGAGTTAGGAAAAGGATTGTTCAAGCGTCAGTGTGTCTTCACGCTCACCAATACCGACTTATACTACAGGTCTGGGTCACATAGATGAACTATTTTTTTACACACAGTGTAGATTTGTGAATAGTGAATATCTACATTGGTTGCTATAGCAATGACACGTTAATGAGAGTAGCTGTCAGTGTGGATGGAAAACTGGTGGAAATTATGCCTATGTCTTCACATAATGATGCCTTTCTTAAATCACAAGGTGCATAAGTGAACACAAGTGACAGGTATTTTACGATTCTTACATATACAGTGTTTGGCTGTTCAACTCATTCACTTTTCACAATATAGTGAATGTCACAAAGTTTGCTATACGAGCAAAGAGAGAAAGAAATTATGTGTATTCAGACTGCTTTGTCACATCCTGAATGAAACTTGACAATTCAAACTGGAATGCAAAAAAAGTTTCTTGGGCTTCTATATAGTTTCTATATATATATATATATATATATATATATTTCCGTACCCACTGTATGTGTGTGTGTGAATTGATATACTGTACCTAAACAAAGCCTAAAGGCCAGTTCACACCAAGAATGATAACTATAAAGATAACTATATTAGTGTCCACACCAGTGGACGATAACGTCTGTTTATTCTAAGCGCACGCTCGTCTGCCGCTTTAAATTCTCGAGCTTGTTTTTGCAGGATTGATTCTGATCTGATTCTGAGACTAGCATCTTTTGTACATGGCTGTGCTCCAGATGCAGTGGTTTGACTGGTCAACAGGTGGCATTGTAGCATTACATTTTCACAGTTGTGAATCAGATTGTGCAGAAGGTGGTGCTCTGTTGTTCTCTCATTAACCACTACAAGCTATAAACTCACTGCCTCCCCATCAGATTGGATTACACAGTACTGCAAAACGTTGAGTCTACTGATCAGAGATCTGAGCCTCAGGAGTTATATGAAGCAGTGAATATCCAGTTTGTTGGGTTTTGTGTGCTTTTCAGGGCTCTGACCCAGATTAGTAGTCTGAGGAGGGGTTGGTATACCACAGCGAGGATAATTACCTGCACCAGTCTGCCAAGAGCCCCATAAAACCATAGTCAACAACACTACTGTGTTACCTCTGCACACACACACAAAAATACACCAAAACTCCTCAAATACTCCTCCACATACACATACTCTCACACAGAGAAAGAGAAATTAAAAAGAACTGGATAAGACATGGTGAAAGATGTTCAGGTTTCCTATATTTACTGAATTTCTGTATGCTTCTGTGTGTGGCTGTATTTACTGTAGTAGTGTTTTTCAGCTGTGGTTTTGGTTTTTCAAAACATGTATGATACTTCAAATCGTACAATGTTAAGGGTATGCTGGTTACGTTTTTAAGGAATCAGACTGTGGAGAATAAAACAAGTTTAAAAATCACATAGACTCTCTAGTAAACCACACATAACACCCCAGCATTATAATCCAGTTTATTTTCTTAAAGGGGTCATATGATGCGATTTCAATTTTTCCTTTCTCTTTGAAGTGTTACAATAACTTTTTAAAAATCGACGCGTTTCAGAAAGGCGGGGCATACAGGAGAAACAATAATGTACAGTATGTGGAAAATAATGTGTTTTTTGAACCTTAAACCGCATAAACACATTTCATTACACCAAATACACAAAATAATGTTCTTTTTAGCAACATCATATGACCCCTTTAAGTTAGCGAACAGGATGCAGAATTGTAAATAAAGTGATAATTTAAACATTTAAATTTATTGAAGAATGAATTAAAATGATTTGTAATGCAATAAAATCTGTAATTTTTGTTTATTTTATAATACATATAATTTTACACTATAAATTACCCATCATCGTTATTATACGCACAATATGGTATATTTCCCAGAAACAAAACAATATTGTTAATTTGACTGTTTTTATAAATTTGGTCAAATTAATACTGTCCAATTGAACTGTATGTGGGGAGGTTACTATTTAGATTTTTATATATTTAAATTTCAAAAATTCAGTTTCCTCTTTTTTTCTCTCTCAGCTTCTTCTCTTTATTTTTGTCACACGCAGAACTTGCTGTTGCTGGGTGCCACTGCAATAGAAGACCGACTGCAAGCAGGAGTCCCGGAAACCATAGCAACACTCATGAAAGCCAACATCAAGATCTGGGTTCTGACCGGAGACAAGCAAGAGACGGCCATCAATATTGGTGTGTGTCATACATAGATATATACTTATACCACAAAGTCACACCACAAAGTTGATTAGCATATCAACAATAGAACATCACTTGTAGTCAGACTTCTAACTCATGTAGAAATCCATAACTGATTACAACATGATTTTGCTGTTGTGGATGTTTGGCATCAGACGATCACTGCAGCACCCAGGGTGATGCATGCGGTTAATATTCAACATTTATTTCTGTGCAAATATAATGCATCAGTGGGTCAAAGTGCTGAAAAACCTGTTGGTTGGTTTTGCTGGTTAAAGAGGGCTTTTGTGTGTTTGTCAGCTGGACAGGGAGACCAGATAAACCAATTAAACCAGACAAGCAAATGGCTTAAGGTTTTGTTTTAAAAGCATGGATTACATAAAGACACCTGTTCAGAAACAGGTGTGTAAAACTGGTAAATGAGCTAGCACTGCAATATGTATCTGCTATTTGTTTGTTTTTTTGCTAAGAGACTTTATTTTATTTCATTTCCATAATCTTTTTTTTTTTTTTTTTAATAATTTGATTTTTTATGTTTTTGAAAGAAGTCTCTTATCAGAAGTCACCAAGGCTGCTTTTATAAGGTCAAAACTACCGTAAAACAGTGATGTCATGAAAAAATAAATGTTGTTACAATATAAAATATTTAAAAACTTTTATAATATATTATAATATAATTTCTGTTATGGCAAAGCTGAATTTGCAGCAGTCATTATTTCAGACGTCAGTGTCACATAATCCTTCAGATATCAATCTAATATGCTGATTTGATACTCAGATATTATCAATTATTATTATTGCTGCTGAATTGTTACTAATGGTTCAAATTATTATTTTTTTATTTACTGAGGAAAGATTGCAATTGCAATTTTCAGATTGCAGTAATAGCTGTTGAAAATTCGTCTTTGCCCTCAGATGAATAAATTAAGTTTTAAAATATATTACAACAGAAAATGGTCAGTTTAAATTGCAATATTGTATAACAATATTACTGTAGTTCAAATAAATGCAGCCTTGGTAAGCATTAATGAGTTATTTCAAAAACTTAAAAAAAAAATCTTTATGATTTCAAACCTTATGTATTTTTTACTCTATAGTACATTATATATGTAAGCTCAAATACATATTTGTATTTTAATTTCATAATAAATTACAGGCAGTAGCTTTAAAGTAGGCTGACAAGGAAGTACAATGACACAACACAATACAATATCAAACAGACACTGACTGAAAACACACAAGCGGACTCCTAGATGAATGAAATCTCAGAAGGACAGACAGATAGTCAGTCAGGTGTGCGCTGAAGACAGACGGCTCAAAATAAATTGGGTGAGACTGGAGATAAACCAGTGGACAGCAGACAGGCATTAGTGGGTAATGACAGATCTACAAAGAGGTTAAGTTGTTGTTGGGGCGTGTATGTGTGGCTTTGTGTAACATCTCTACTGTAACTGTCCTCTGTGTCTCAGGTTACTCCTGTAGGCTGGTGTCACATGGCATGTCCCTCATCATCATCAATGAAGATTCCTTGGATGTGAGTACATATTGTGTTTTTATATGTGTGTGTGTGTGTGTGTGTGTTAGTAAGTGTTCTCAGGCTGTCTCTGGAGGACACTGGGTGCGGACAGGTGAGGGAAGTGTGTGTCTTTGTTCTCGTACAGGTGAAGGTAATTAAGGTGTCTGGTGTCATCATTGAGAACATAATGAAAGCGTGATGGATCGTATGGACACACATATGAGCAGAACACACACTCATATATGTTATGACATAAAAGCACATGAGAAAAAGCTGAAAAGCACACACAGGTGATTTTTCAGTTAGAGGAATGTTACTGTTCTCTAGGATGATTTTAAAGTAAAAATGCTTTAACAAATGCTTCATCATTACAGTTTTAAAAGGTGAATTATAATAGCTATCAATTTTATTGTGTCTCTTTGATAATGTTTTCCTTATTTTTCAACCACTCTTTACTTCGTCAACTTCTCTATTTTTCTCACACACACACACAAGGTTAACTACTTCCAATCAAAGTAGGCAAAGTAGTCATACTAGGGAGCTCGTAAAGTCTCAGATCTCTGAGAACAGTCGGCCAGACAGCAGAGCGTCACACACATATAAGCACATTTCATATTTCCTTGTTTAGAATGGAACATTGATAACGGTTTGTAAAAACACTGTTGTCAGATTTTTGGCTTATTTTGTTTCCAGTTATTCTGTTTGTGAAATGAGAACAGTATGTTCAGATGGGTTGGATATAGACTTTAAGAGGCCATGCTATATTGTAAATATAATTATGGCTAAAGGGTATTGTTGGCCTTTCGGTAGCATCGAATTGCTTATATCAAACCCCCAAGATCTGTTTTCAGATGAGAAGCATGAGTTTGCGCGAGTGCCGAATGTTGCATGTGGTTAAAAAAGGTTGTATCGATTTAAGATGCTATAACATTGTGACCCTTAGCAATAGTCAGAACATGTTGAAAATACACTTCTGTCAGTAATGTTTTGCATCATATGCCATTGTTTTTCAGCAACAGTATGTTCATGAATTCATGGAGTTACATTATAGTTGTATAATTTCCAGCTCGCTTTGATAAAGAAAACAATAATTTTAGTGAACAAAAAAATCTCAAAGAAAATGTAACGTTTTATGTAAAAAAAAATATAAAGATAGATATGTGGATATACCTGTACTCAACCGTTAAAAAGTTTGGGCTCTGTAAGATTTTTTTTTTTTAATGTTTTTTAAAGATGTCTCTTATGTTCACCAAGGCTGCATTTGTTTGATCAAAAATACAGTACAACAAGCAGTCAAATGTTATATTAAATATAATTTGATGTTAAAATAATACTGCAAAATACTATTACAATTTAAAAATTGTGCTACATATTTAAGCACAGCTGCTATGATGAATTGACCAATTAGCATCCAGTGCCGTGTCACTTTTTAAATTTTTTTATGTTAAAAAAGTGTGGCAAAAGTTCATGCTCAGTGTGAACAGGCCTAATTGGCTCAATCTGAAACCTACAACCTGGCAACACGTTTTTGTGTTTGCAATGGATGGCAATTAATACATGAAAGTGTTGTTTTTGTTCTGCCTCTAATGGGCAGCCATTTGCAGTAATCAATATTGTGCTTTTGAAAATTGTCCAACCACGTTATGGGATTTATTAAATGAGTGTTTAATGGCATTTTATTTGTATGTTTTATGCAGCTAGTAAAAAAGCATAGTAAAGATTGACATTTGAGGAGATGGGCAGCTTTTGTCTCGGTTAAAATCTCCAAAGGAATTCTTTCTGATCTTACCAAGCTCTTAAAATAACCCACAATAAGTCAGACACTGCTGGGGTGAGCCTAATGACACAGCTGTGTGTGTTTGTGTGGAAGATATTGAGTGTGTGTGTTTGTGAATGAGAGAGAGTGTGTGACAGCTGCCGTTTTGTGTAATGCACAGTTGGGCCAACACATCACACTCCTTCATGTCTTCCTCCTTTCTTTCTATCTGTCGTCTATATAATGCACAAATAAGTTCATCGTTGTTGATGGTGTAATTGGTCGATTTTCTCTGTCTCTCCTGCCACACAACTCCTCCTCCGTCTGTCAGCGGCTCCCAAATTTACAGGAACAGTGTGTGCATTAGAGTGTGTTCGAGCATAAGTGTGTGTGTCGGGTGAGGAGTAACACGATCTCCTTTTGGCGCTCAATCTCGTCAAAACAAATTCTGCCAGCAAAGCCTCCTGGGTAAACATGATGGCTTTTGACTCAGAGTCTGTGACAAGTTCCATCTGTCACTCTGCTGTGTGACACACACACACACACACACACACACACACGGTTCCATTCAGACAGCTGGTGTCCTTGTAACACACACAGAGGCATTCTTACCCAAACATTTTCTTTACCTCCTTCCTTTGTCGCACATATTCTTTCCATGGCCCACACATACTCGTTCTTACTTTCCCAGACATACACACACACACACACACACACACACACACTGCTGTCTGTCTGATCTTTCTGATAGGCTGCGTTCCACGTTTGCTGTCACACTGTCTGCATTACATGACTTACACAAACACACTCACTGTAATCATCATTAATCATACACACACAGTTTGTGCTCCTCTTTTCTGTTCTCTTTGTGTAATAGAAATGCTAAACACAGCACTTAGAGGTCAGTGCATGCACAAGACGGCTGACATGTGATCGAAATCTCTCTGTCTCGCACCCTATTTAGGGGCCAGGTATCCACATGTTTGTTTGTTTGTTTTATAAGTATGGGGCTGTTTCTGGCATTTAAAGGGGTAGCTCACACTAAAATGAAAATTCTATTAGTATTTTCTCATAGTTTGCTGTCGTTACATATTTGTATGAGGTTATTTTGTCTGTGAAATGCAAAAGATGATCATTTTGAAGGTTCTTGCAGCTATTTCTGTACAATGACAGTTCGTCATTGTAAATCAAAAAATCAAAACACTGAGAAAATTGCCTTTAAAGTTGTCCAAATGAAGTTATTAGCAATGCATATTACTGATCAAAAATTAAGTTTTGATATATTTACGGTAGAAATTTACAAAATATCTTCATGGAACATGATAAAAGAAAAATCGATAATTTTGACCCATACAATGTTTTTTTGGCTATTGCTAAAAATATACCCCAGCGACTTAAGACTGGTTTTGTGGTCCAGGGTCACAAATATGTTTTTTAAATATAAGCCATAGCCCCTTCTGTGTGTTTGTGTGTGTGTGTGTGTGTGTGTGTGTGTGTGTTTGTTTGAGAGAGAGCGACCTCACTGCCTTATGCTGTTTATGACACAACTGCCTTGCCACTACACTGCCATTGAACAGATAAGGTGACCTGTCATGTCACAGCAGTTGGGCTGAATGTCTCACTCACTTGTGTGTGTGTGTGTGTGTGTGTGCCTGTGTGTGTGATTTCTCTATGAATGGAGAATGTGATCTGTGATATGTAACACCAAAGGGGCCTTTCTCTCTACTCTAAATATAAATGTGATAAGATCCCTTTCGCAGGAACCTGAGAGCACAACAAAGCTGCAGTGTGTGTGTGTGTGTGTGTG
>NW_015627632.1:64009-65323 GCF_001515625.1 Sinocyclocheilus rhinocerous
GTGTTTGTGTGAGTGAGTGTGTGTGTGTGTGTGTGTGTGTGTGTGTGTGTGAATGTGTGCGCTTGTACAGTAGTCTTTTCTATAAATGTGTGTTTGTGAGAACATGTACTCTATTCAGTTCCCAGCACAAAGACGTACAGAAAATAACATTTAGCTTGGATCATGAAATACATTCACTTCTGATATCTGTCAGGGAATGACGTAGAAAAATGTACAGCACATCCAAAATAGGGGAAGTCTGGAGTCTAAATGAGTCCTTAATGGGTAAAACACTAGTTTTCTCTAGAGTGCTCATCAGGATTTCTAAGCAAGAGGTCTCAAAATTACAGAGTAACAATGAAACATGGGACGTCGCCTGTGCATCACCAGCAGCTGTCCAGTAGTCTCTGTCCACTCATTCCATCCTGTCAATCAAATATCTCTTTAAATCTCATCACCATCTGAACTCATCCAACACACTGACTGCATCTCACATCATTTGGGAGACACTACTAGTTTTGCATACTCTATAGCAGGGATCCTCAAATCTGGCCCACGAGATCCACTTTCCTGCAGAGTTTAGCTCTAACCCTAATCAAACACACCTGAGCATGCTAATCAATGTCTTCAGGATCATTAGAAAATCACAGGTAGGTGAGTTTGATCAGGGTTGGAGCTAAACTCTGCAGCGCATTGGCCCTCCAGGGCAAGATTTGAGGAACCCTGCTATATAGCAAGGGTTCCCAACCTTTTTTTTTTGTCAGTTGAACCCCTGGGAGTGTTTGTTTGTTTGTTTGTTTTATACGTTAATTTATTTATAATTAATACCCTAGATATCTCAAATAATAGTTTAATATTTTGTTAATTTTAATAAATAACAATTAGACTATTTTTTTTATGTAAAACTAATGTTTTATATTTTTATGGTTTTAATTTTACACATTTAAAAAAATGAGGCATTTTTCACACCTTTAAATGCATCAAAAATTCACCCACTGATAAAAAATCTACTATAATACAATTAAATATTTGCAATTAAAGTTGCTTTCAAAATATATTGTAGTGGTAACAGTTTTTAATATGGTTCATTTCAGTAACATTTTAAAATTAATTTGGTATCAATAATGAACAATGAACAATACTCATATACTAATTTATTTTTAATTATAGTACCGGTATATTGTAGTGTATATATAGTTGTATTTTTTATAATTATATGTATTATGTATTTCATCTATTAATAAATATTGAACAAAATTTTAATAAATACTTATTTTATAAATTTCAAATTAATATATATATATATATATATATATATATATACACACATACATG
>NW_015627632.1:65658-67291 GCF_001515625.1 Sinocyclocheilus rhinocerous
TACACACATACATGTATAAAAAATATATTTTAATTATACATACATATGTATATATATATATATATATATAATATATATTTTAATTATATTTCATGTATTAATGAATATTAAACAAAATTTACACATATATATTAATTTAAAAAATGTTTTATTTAAATTTTTTTTATCATTTCTAATCCTACTAATGAATGAATATTTTTTTTTTCGCGTTTGTAAAGTAATAGCATGGTTATAGTCTGTAAAACTGCATGTTTTACTGTAATGCAGGATGAATTCTGTGTTCAGTGTTTTGTTTGTCCCGGGATTAAGATTTGGTGACTGTTAGCGGTTCCCATGGACACGGCGCTGGCAGCCGTGATAGCGTGAGGTTTGACTGGCACGTTCTTCAGGCTTATTAGCACCTCTGTGTTGGAGTATTAGGATGTTTACTGCAACGCGAAGCTAATTGGTCACACACACACAAACCCACGCACCCACTCATACACAAACATTTAGGAGGTCATTAATATGGTCATTTAATTGTTAAATAAATAAGATATGCAAACAGTCCTGTTAGTCCCAGATAAAGATTTATAAACTCTGACACATTGACACATCCTGTCTGAAGTTTAAGAGTTAATACTAAATCAAACCAGCCGTAAGTGTCTAGTGGAGAGAGAGTGGAAAAGAGAGAGCTGTCTTTAATAATAAACTGGGAAATTTAGTTGTTAATGAATTACCAGTAGCAGTTTTCTTAGGCCACTGTTTATACACTAAGACACAAATACTTTGAATTTCAGCACTCCCTTGATCCATAATCGGTGTTAATTCTTCCATTAGGTTTCTGTTTTTCTTTCCCTCATGTTTTCCCGGGAAAGGTGAAAGCAAACAGGAATTCCCGAATGAAAACATAAACACACACACACCCACATTAGCAGGCTAAACATGTTCGGGTTGAGCTGAGGAGAGGAGATGAGGAATCTTGATGGCTGATCTCAGCTCTGCTATAAAATGTTTCCAAAACCTCAAGCTGCCTCCCTCCCCTGCCTACATAGGCAGCTGCCTTCTGAGGGAACATCCTAACCACCTTGGAATGCTCTACATAGACAGAAACTTAAACACAGGAGACTCAGTTTGCTATTAGTTTCAATATATTAGCGTGTTGCTAAGCTAACAATTCAATAATCATTATAAGCATACAAATACAGACAGATAATAAATAAAATATCCAATTTCTATGGGCTATTTTCAGCAACACTTTTCAGTGTTGAAAGAAATTGTACGTTTATTAATGTTTCCTGTAGCTTTGTCCACCATCTTGAATTTATTATTTGTTTTTCACTGAGCTCACTCTTGGGGAAAAAATACATGTACTTTTAAAAAGACTACTTGGGTATTAATATATGGAATTAATTTACGAATATACTTAAGTGCAAACTGAATGTAATGTTTTGAAACACTTAAATGCATGTTATTTACAATTACATGAAAATGTATTATAGTTCAAATTTATATTACATTTCAGAATTCTATTTTTTTAAATTCATTATAGTGTACTGACGAATGTACTGACCAGCATTTATGGTAAACTAAAATAAATCTTAATGTAATTCTATTGAAACTCATCTGTCATGTATTTAAATATATATATATA
>NW_015627632.1:67524-88109 GCF_001515625.1 Sinocyclocheilus rhinocerous
TACTTTATAAATATATAAAATATATTTACTTTTAAATGATTATTGAATATATTGATATTGATTATTGAATTATAATCAAATGCTTTACATATGTTTTAGTTTAACACATCAAATTAAGTGTACTTTAAAGCATGATAAGACTATTAAAACTCATTTAAAATGTACTTTAAAGTAAAACTTTATATTTTGTGTTATTACAAAGTACATTTTTTAAAAGTGTTCTTAAGTGTGTTAAGAAACAGTCATGAAAGTACACTTAAGTGGCCTTTTATTCATTTTATCTGCAAGTAGTTTTTAAAAAACATAATTTTAAGATTTGAAATACGCTACAAGTGCACATTCGGTACAATTAAGCGCCATTCACATGGACAGCACAGTGCATTCTGGGAAAAAGCGCACATGTTAAGCCTTAAAATACTACTTATGTAGGCAGCTCAGTGAGTTTTGGAGCAGAGCGATATTGTTTCAGCCAGATATTGATTGGAGTCGGCAGTATGGAGTGAATTCATCCTTTGTGTTACACGAAGGCTGTCGTAGCACTGACAGAGACTTCAACAGCTGCGTTCATGTATGTTTGTGTGTGTATGCGTGTGTGGCCGCCAGCGCCGTGCCTCGTTGCGTGCTGCGTCGTCCACATGGTTCTCGTTACAGATTGAAGGATGTTTGTTTTCTCTATTAGTGATTCTGTCCCATTATCAAGATCTCAATCAGAAACCGCCTGCAACCACAATTCAATAAACACACGCACATATTTCACCTTCACTTTTTATCTTTCCGTGTCTTTTCGTCTCGTACATGCATTCATGCGCACATACATGTTTGCCTAATTATCTAAATGTAGACCTACCTGTTGTTTTTTTTTGACAAAAACTTGACAAACTTTCCTTTCCTTTCTTCCCTTCCTCCTTAGTTTATCATATTTCTCTTTCTCTCTTCCCATATAAAGTTCTTGTTGGCCAACAGTTCATGCTTTTGAGTCCTTTAAGGGCTTAGAGTGTCTCGGGTGACAGGATGATGTGTAACAGGTGTGTGTGTGTGTGTGTGTGAGATTGTAGCGCTAACAGCCCCAATGACACCACTTAAAACATCCCCTTCAACTTCCTTTGGCATTACGCTCTTGCTCTGATATGTGCGTGTGATCCGTGTGTGTGCGTGAGAAGTGTGTGAAGTGTACTGTTAGAGAAATAAATGTGTGCTGGCATGTTTCTCAGGAAAGGATTTAAGTGGTTTTATATAGCAATAGCAATATACATGGTATAGAAATTAAACCATAAAACTGACAAATATGAATGTATTATGCATATTTATGGGTCTTTAGTATGTGT
The DNA here is from genome assembly GCF_001515625.1 of Sinocyclocheilus rhinocerous. Lineage (NCBI taxonomy): Eukaryota > Metazoa > Chordata > Actinopteri > Cypriniformes > Cyprinidae > Sinocyclocheilus > Sinocyclocheilus rhinocerous. Next base: position 68,850 of record NW_015627632.1, read on the forward strand.
GGTCATAAATTTTCTCCCTTTCTTGCCCCCCAGGCAACCAGGGCCACACTAACAGCTCATTGCTCCTCGCTGGGTGACTGTCTGAGGAAGGAGAATGAGTTAGCGCTCATCATAGATGGACAGACACTCAAATACGCCCTCTCTTTTGAAGTGCGTCAGGCGTTCCTCGACCTCGCACTGTCCTGCAAGGCCGTCATCTGCTGCAGGTACTGTATATAGACACAAACACACATAAAAATCCTCACAAATGACGCATGTAAGATTACAAGATTTTTATTTTAAATAAGAACTTCATGTGCATAAGTCTCAGTTTGCCCACCATATAATTGCATTGTTTAGGAGAAACATTTAAGATATTAAAGGGATCTTCTCTGGGGTTTTTATTTAATTTGGGTATTAATTCAGGCATTAGCACTGAATTACTCTGCGTGGATGTGCATGTGTGTGCGTCTTTATGAAAGGTTGTGTCTTGCCTTGAGTGACTAAATAACTGCTGAAAATAAGCGCTTGGCTCCCGGAACAGAGAGGCTAAGCGGAGGTAATGTAATATGCTGAGCTCTGTGCAAATGTCAAACTAATGACTCACTTACTGTCATTATACGCTCACACACACTCTCACACACAGGTAGACAAAGCAGTCTTTCACATCACATTGTTGAGTACTGTAAATGTTTATCTGAACATAATCTGAATATAAATAAGCGTGCTGTAAGCCTCAGACAGTTCTGATTCAATAATAAAGTGTGTTTCCATCTGTGAGAGGGAGTAATTGACTTGCTGTTGCATGAAGTCCATATCCGGACTGTGGTCTCCAAGGCCCTACAAACCGACTGAACCAACCCCTCCAGCACCCCCCACACTGTCCCGAACCGCACAAATCCTCAGACAACCAGCAGAGAGGAGCACAATTGTGTGTGTGTTGAAGAGAACGTTTGCATCTATGTGTGTGTGTGTGTGTGTGTGTGTGTGTGTGTGTGTGTGCTCCAAAAAAAAAAACTACCTTTATTTCTCAAAATGAGAGATTTTACTCTGCGTGGATGTGCATGTGTGTGCGTCTTTATGAAAGGTTGTGTCTTGCCTTGAGTGACTAAATAACTGCTGAAAATAAGCGCTTGGCTCCCGGAACAGAGAGGCTAAGCGGAGGTAATGTAATATGCTGAGCTCTGTGCAAATGTCAAACTAATGACTCACTTACTGTCATTATACACTCACACACAGGTAGACAATGCAGTCATTCACATCACATTGTTGAATACTGTAAATATCAGAAAATAATCTGAATATAAAATAAGCGTGCTGGAAGTTTCAGACAGTTCTGATTCGATAATAAAGTGTGTTTCCATGTGTGAGAGGGAGTAATTGACTTGCTGTTGCATGAAGCCCATATCCGGACTGTGGTCTCCAAGGCCCTACAAACCGACTGAACCAACCCTTCCAGCACCCCCCCACACTGTCCCGAACCGCACAAATCCACAGACAACCAGCAGAGAGGAGCACAAATGTGTGTGTGTTGAAGAGAAAGTTTGCATCTGTGTGTGTGCGCTCCATGCATGGTTTCCTGAGTTCACACTCTGTTTGTTTAAAGAGCTGCTTTAACCTTCTTATTTTCTGCTCAATTCCACCATGAAGAACATTAGCCAGCCTACTGCCTCAGATCTCCCCCCGGCTCACTGTGATTGTGTGAGGTATAGTTATAGTGGAAAAAGGGTGGAATCAATCAACAAAATGACAAGAGAAAATGCTTTTGGGGGGGGGGGATTTGTCTTTTCGATTTTTATGAGTATACCGTGCCCACGCTATTAGGGAGATCATACGTCTCTAGTAGCTCACACTTTTCTGGCCAATTTTGAAACTTTGTATTTGCAGCACTTCTAATGTTACATTTTCTATGGAAGCCCATTTCCGCCACTAAATAAAAAATAAAACAAGGTAATTGCGACTTTTTATCTCACAATTCTTATTTTGTCTTCTCAGCATTGTGTGATATAAACTCGCAATTCTGACTTTTTTTCTCGGAATTGCGAGTATATAGCTCACAATTCTGACTTTATATCTTGCAAATCTGAGAAAAAAAGTCATAATTGCGAGATATGAACTCGCAATTGTGAGAAAAAAAGAAAGTCAGAATTGCAAGATATAAACTCGCAATTCTGACTTTTTTTCTCGGAATTGCGAGTATATAGCTCACAATTCTGACTTTATATCTTGCAAATCTGAGAAAAAAAGTCATAATTGCGAGATATGAACTCGCAATTGTGAGAAAAAATGAAACTCAGAATTGCGAGATATAAACGCAATTGTGAGAAAAAAAAACTCAGAATTGCGACTTTATATCTCTCAATTCTGACTTTATAACTCGCAATATTTACTTTTATAACTCACAATTGCGAGTTTATATCACGCAATTCTGACTTTATAACTCGCAATTGCGAGTTTATATCACACAATTCTGAGAAAAAAAAGTCAGAATTGTGAGATAAAAAGTCGCAATGACCTTGTTTTATTTTTTATTCAGTGGCGGAAACGGGTTTCCATACAGGTCTCTGTTTGGTTAAGTATTTATGTTGTAGCATTTCTCATTTGTTGGGTAACAGCTGCTAAATGAATAAATGTGAATGTATGTCAATGGTCATTAATTTTCGTTGGAAATCCAAATCACATCCAACACCTTCCATTGGGAGATTATATTGTGCTTCTCTGTTTCTACGAAGTTTCATGATTAGATGACATCTGGGCTTACAAAAAAGTGCTGTGGTGATATCATGATTTGTTTTAATACCCTGATATTACGTTTTTTTTTTTAATATACTATTTTTTTTTTCTCCAGAATGTTGTAGATAAGCTACCAGTGGAGTTACCAAACTATGACTATGATAACTAGATAATTAGGAACAATCCACCAACAATACAATATTTGAACATGTATGTACAAAGACTGGGCTAGCAGGTAAATTGGCAGTAAATGGTAAAGTGGTACAGTATTCTACTGTAAGCTAGTACACTTTAATAAAATGAAGTGATTAATTTCACAATTTATATCTTAAATACTGGTATTTGTGACAGAACTTAAAGAAATAGTTCTTCTAAAAATGTCAATTCTGCCATCAATTGCCATCACTTACTTATTGTAATGTTCTTCCAAACTCAAGATTTTTGTTCAGTGAAGGTATTTTTAATATTCTCTCATTATGTTTGTCCATCCATTGATTCAAATCCATGCATCATAAAACATTTTGTAGGATTTCTAATCAGGCACTGAATAGAGTACCCATAAAAAGTTCTTTCAGCCAATGGAGTCACTTTGCCGTCCAAATCGTTCATGACACCAAACCTCTTGGTCACTTTACACTTCTCTGTTGCTGTCTAATGATGTTGTCACTTTAATGGACAGATTCAGACATTATTGACACACATATAAAGCATATTTGAGAAAATTGTGAAGTTGTATAGTACTTGTTTCCTGGGGTGTAACTTCTGTCATGTTTTTCTTTCAGGGTGTCTCCGCTGCAGAAGTCAGAGATTGTGGATATGGTGAAGAAGCATGTGAAGGCCATCACGCTGGCTATCGGAGACGGAGCCAACGATGTGGGCATGATACAGACGGCACACGTGGGAGTAGGCATCAGTGGGAACGAGGGCATGCAAGCCACCAACTCATCTGACTACTCTATAGCTCAGGTCTGACACACAAGCACACTCATGTAATTCATTATTCTGTGGCTCGGTCACACACACACACACACACACACACACACACATCTTAAAAAATGTAATTACACTACCACAACACAAAACACACAGCAGTCTTCTGCCCACAGCGCTGTTGTATCCGGGTAGCTGCTCCTGCAGTAATGATTCACATGTGTTCCTGCGGGCAAACTAATTCTTCTCTCAACCTCACTCTCTTTAGTTCTCATACCTGGAGAAGTTGTTATTGGTTCACGGGGCTTGGAGTTACAACCGGGTCACCAAATGTATCCTGTACTGCTTCTACAAGAATGTGGTTCTGTACATCATAGAGGTATGTACATTAATCACAATGTGTAAGACTTTTAAAGGGGTAGATCACTTAAAAATGACAATTCTGTCATCATCTGTCTTCATGTTTTTCTTTCTTCTTTAAAACACAAAAGGAGATTTTAGACAGAAAGTTCACGCTTCCCTTTCCATACAGTGGGTTTCATGCTTTGTTTGAATAGCAGAACAAACTGACTAAATAGTGCCACGTCTGACATTAATGATACAGAAATCCACTGGTATGTGTTTTGTTGTAAGATTTGATAGCAACAGTGGATGGCAGTATTTTCAGAAAATGTAAATTTCTCACACAAAGCTATAAAATGTATATTCATATATTTTATTTTTGTTTATATTTTTTTTATATAGAATACAATATTATAAATACACGATGTTATAAATACACACAATGCATTTCAAGAAAGTCATACATGTTTGGGATGACATGAGTGCAAGTACATTTTTCATTTATTTTTGGCCAAACTTTTTCTTTAAACCGCATAGTTTTGCCTTTGAAATGTGTTATACTTACATGGCATGAGTTCAGATCACTTTTTAAAGAGAGTCATCAAATTAGCCCTGATCCACACACACACAAACAAGCTCACACACTGTTTTTTTTTTTCTCTCCTTTTGCTTGCCTTTTTTCACACCGACACCCTTGCGTACATTAAGTAGACTGCTTGCAGCTGTTTATGGAAGTGTTTGACAGTGATAAATGAGATGCCCCCTCTAGTCTCTGCTTTCCATCACACACACACACACACACACTCTCGCAGACACAGACAAAGAGCCGCTGACCCCTATCTATAGTGGCTGGGTCCTTCCAGTTCAAAACTGTATACCAGATACACTGTCATCCGAGAGCTCTGTAAGTGTGTGTGTGTGTGTGTGTGCGCGCTAGGTAGAGTGTGAGCTTTACTGACAGGGTCACCGTTCTGTGTGCTGGAGCATTTGTCAGCTGTGCCACCCCCTAAAATGGCAGCAGGTGCAAAAACATGCCCCCCTCATTCACCCGAGGACTCTGCCTATGTGTGTTGGAGTGTGTGCCGATGTGTGTGTGTGTGTGTGTGTTACGGGAAGAGCTGGGTAAAGGTTAAATGTTTAGATGTCTCTATAATTGTGGAAAGCGATTGTCCATGCACATCTGTCCGTGTTTGGGGGAGAGGGGCGTTTTGGGGGTCTTACTGGGGATTAGCTTCCAGCAAAGAAGAGCTTTAAAGGTCAAAGTTCACAGACTGTCTTTGTCTTCATAGCAGAGGCATTGTGGGGGATGGACAGCAAGTGTACATGTGTATGAGTGTGTGTGTGGAGGCTTTTGTTTGTATGAATTGGCCTCTGCCTTAAGTTTGATGTTGTGCGAAAGTATTTTGCTAGAGGGTTTCACATCTCTCTTTGTAGTATTGTTTATCTTCATTTTTGTATTTTTAACACACTTCCTCCTCTCTTTTCTTCAGCTGTGGTTTGCGTTTGTAAACGGTTTCTCTGGACAGATCCTGTTTGAGCGGTGGTGCATTGGCCTGTATAATGTGGTACGTGTATGTGTGTCTGTCTATCTTTATAATTTTTAACATTTTATAGTCAAACATTCCAAAAATCTAGTTAGCTGCCTACCTATATAGCATTTTAAGGCATCATAGGTGCACTCCTGACAAGGGTTTGGTAGCATCCAATGTGTCATTTATAGAAAAGACAATCCCAGAATGCATTGAGGCAAATTCTGTGAGAAAGTTCATCCAAGTTCGTCATTTTAATTGTAATGCTTTTGTTTCTTTTAATGTTTACTTTATCAAAAATACATTAAAAAGAGTAATATTGTGAAATATATTGTTTTAATATATGTTAAAATGTAAATTATTTGAATAAATAGAATAGGAATACAAAGTTTAAAAGAACAGCATGTACTGTATTTAAAATATAAACCTTTTGTAACATTTTAAATGTCTTTACTATCACTTTAATCAATTTACTGTGTCCTTGCAGAATAAAAGTATTAATTTCTAAAACTTTTGTGTAGTGCACATATCAACAGTAATCTCTAGTTATGTCAGTGAAAACATATTTCACTCAAAATATTTGAAAAATCCACCAAAAACCACAATAAAATGTGGAATGTTGTTTGCTATGTATTTTTATCTTTATTAGAGTATGGCATAGTTAGCTTAGCATGCTAATGGTAATCCATTGCAATCAGAGCATTCCAAATCATGTTCCATTTTGGTTGTGCTTTGGTTTAGATACATTCTGTATATATAATATACTGCAACACTAGAATGTTCATCTGTTTTTCAGATCTTTACTGCTCTTCCTCCTTTCACACTGGGGATATTTGACCGGCCGTGCAGTCAGCAGAACATGCTACGATTCCCTCAGCTGTACCGCATCACACAGAACGCAGAAGGTTTTAACACTAAGGTACCAAGATTTCAGTAGTCGATACAAATGCACAATTTCAATCACAAATTACTCATACTGACACAACAAATACCTTGAGACTTATAAATCTGACTGCAGTGAGTGTCAGACTGTTATTGTGATCATCACGCTAGCCTACATCCTGTGTTATAATTGATTATCACAGTCTGATGTGGTTAGCAACATCAGCGTATTGTTTGACTTATCCCGTAGATAAACAGGAGTGCAAGAAACAGCTCAGCTTCCATCCAGATAATAATGAGCTTCATGAAGCTGAAATAAGACAGTCATTCATTTATAGCTGAGGATCAGTGTTTGTGTGTGTTAGAGGTGATCTGGGGGACATTGCACTAGCTGTGCAATTGCAGAGAAACTGTTTGTGTGGGTGGGCTGTGTGTATCTTGGCATTAGTTTGTCTTGACTGACTCTCCCCTTCTCCCGTTCCTGCTTTCTGTCCCTCCCTTCCTCTCTCTTTTCCAGGTATTTTGGGGTCACTGTATAAATGCTCTCATTCACTCCATTATTCTCTTCTGGTTTCCACTCAAAGGTCTGGAGCACGGTAACTATTCCAAGCACTCACACGCACACATGTAGACCACTCCAACTCGAGTGTGTAAACCGTTGAGTATATTTCATCGCCCTTTTTGTTTCTTCAGACACTCCCTTTGACAACGGCAATAGTGTCGACTATCTGTTCGTGGGGAACATCGTCTACACGGTGAGTTGTCAGCGTGGCATTTACTGCGCTGTAGCTCTCTGTCAATGAGAGGTCACACATCATTTCCTTGCTAGTGCTGTTATTCCGTTCGTTGGTCGCCAGTGTTTACACTGTAAACTTGTTAATGTCTCTTTTTGCTGGCTATTCTTGAAAAAAGTTCTCGTGAAATTATCCCACAACTCAAAGCAGAAACGACAGGAACTCTGTGAGGAAACTGATCAGAACCGACAAGACCGCTCACCATTGGCTTTTGTGGGCAGTTTATGACTGAAATTCTGCATTTCAAGTCTACCATTTACGGTTCTAACAGTCATTTAAGCTTGGAATGGTTCAGTTAGATCTTTTTCTGGCCTTTTAAAAGTTCATATTCTGTATCAGTAACTACATTTTAAAAAACAATACATTTTTGTAACATATTTTAATGTGTGTTTTTTTTTTTTACTAAAACTAAACATATTAACTATATATCTAGGGATGTAAAAAAAAAACATATTTTCATAATTGACTGTTTGGAAGTTGTCCTAATTAGGGTTTAAAAACCCCAGGGGGTTTGTGAGTTGATGAAAATGTAAAAACAGAATAAATATATATATTTTTTTTAAAAATAAAAACAATTTAAATAAAACACTTACTATCAAAAAGATTTTATTTGTTTACCTGCATGTGTCATTTGACCATTAACCAACATCACAGAACCGTGAACATGCAAATGTGTTGTTAAATTATTGAAATATTAACTTAAAACCTCAGGGGGTACTCAGGGGATCAGCTCACAAAAAAAGTTTGGGAATTCCTGATCTAAATAAATGATCAGTCTTAAAGGGATAGTTTACCCAAAAATGAAAATTATCCCATGATTTACTCACCCTCAAGGCATCCTAGGTGTATTTGACTTTCTTCTTTCAAACGAAGCCAATCAGAGTTATAATAAAAAATGTCCTGGCTCTTCCAAGATTTATAATGGCAGTGAATGGGTGTTATTTTTCAATAGTCCAAAAGAAGTCTGAAAGAAGAAAGTCATACACCTAGGATGCCTTGAGCGTGAGTAAATCATGGGGTAATTTTCATTTTTGCGTGAACTATCCCTTTAAGGAAGCCCTGTATAGTAGGGCTGGTTTATAAAATAAGACCCTACACCAATCACACTTTTTTTATTGGTTCACCTAGATCTTGTTCTTGTGGTTAAAACCTGGATGGAGTGCAACAGAATGGAACACTACACAGGGGTCTTGAGACACATTTTTGACACCCTGCCTTAAAAGCACAATACTCATTGCCCTTTAAAAATTTCACAAAATGGAAAACAACTGCCAAAGATATCTGTCTGCATATGTACGTAAACCAGCATTTGAAAAATTACTTTTTACTACACAAAAATCTCATAATCCTAACATTGCTCATACCAATGTTTGAGGTCCAAAAATTGCCTTAAAGTCGATGGTTTTGTTACACAAGCTGTTTTAAAGATATAGCTGTGCAAGAAATGCAGATTTTCAAAGAGAAGGTTCAGTGTGCTAAAACTCTCAGACAAGTTGCATCTCTTAATTCATAAATTTTAAAGTCACAAAGAAATGGCAATGAAAGATCTTATCTATATTTGATGTACAATAGAGTGAAATGGATTATTAAAAAACACAAAATTCCATAAAATATTAGTTAACACGACAATTTGTTAAAAAGTCTAGTTACGTTAGTTGACCAGTCTGAACCCAACTGATCTCAAATGACAACAAAACTATTTTGGATGTTATCAAAGATCCAGTCACTACGTGAGTCAGATTCTATAATTGTTTAGGCGAATAATTCATTACACAGATTCTCTCTCTTGAGTCTTTTGAATGAATTGCAGTTAGTTCATCATTTCATGAATCAGACTACGCTGATCGGGCTGCATGTTTGATTTGCATGCAGCCTGCAAAGAAAACGCTCAGATGTGTCTCATTGTTTCACAGTATTTTTCCTAATCACATTAAATACAGAGTGCAACCCAAAAAAAACATCTTTTCATGCCACTTTTCAGCCTCTAAATCACTACACTCCCTCCCCACTAGCCAGTCAGTGAACTGTATTTCGCATATAGCTCTCTCTGTTGTTGTGTTGTGCTTTTGGCCGTCCATTATAAAAATAAGGCCATGTGTATGTATGTGTGCAACCCAGACTATTAAATACAGTACGTTGGGGTTTTTGGAGGCGATACTAGACGCTAGCCATTAAAACAGTAATGAATGAGTCCCATGGGGAGTGAAGTCTTTGTGTGCTGGTATTTCTGTTCCTCGCAGGCTTTTGTGTGTGTGTGTGTGTGTGTGTGTGTGTGTACGAGTGATTACTTTAAGGGCTAAATGTGTGATTGTGTTTTAAAGCAGTGTGCGTCGCTAGAGGCGATAGTAAGTCGATGCCTGTGTGAAAGCCCTCATCTGTTTTTTTGAGTTGAACGTTTTACCAGGATGATGAGTGCATATCATTACTGTTATTTATGACTCTCTCTCTCTGCAGTATGTAGTGGTAACTGTATGTCTGAAAGCGGGTATGGAGACTACAGCATGGACAAGGGTACGTCAGTCCCCATCCTCCAACACACACACACACACACACACACTCCTCACCGTCTGCCATCTGAGCCCAAAGCAATGAGCATATATCTGAAATAAAAAGATGTCACATTTATAACATTTTAGACGCAAATTTATTAAAATAAATTATTGTCTTGCCTTGTTGTCTAAAAAAGTCCAAGTTAAGTGAGTTCATGCTTAAAACAGGAAAAGAAATGTCATGGGCTAAGAAAAATGACTTTGCTTTTCTTGAACTCACTTAATTTTGATACATTTTCAGAAAACAAGATTCAATATCTTAACTTATTTAGCATGATGTTAGAATTTTTACATATTTGTACTGGAAAACGAGACAAAAATACTTTATATTAAATATTAGAAACTAATTTTTTGCAGTCTATGAAAGTGCTGTCTAATGTATTGAATATTACAAAGCATTTGTTATGTCTGAATGAAAAGATCACATTATAGAACAATTTGCACTTGATAATGTGTCTAATTTTCACTGCAAAAATGATTTTCTTTACAAGTATTTTTGTCTTGTTTCCTGGTACAAATGATTTAAATCAAGATACATTTGCTTGAGAAGCAAGATGACTTAAGATAGTAAGTCTAGTTTTCTGAAAAATGTATCAACATGAAATATGTTTATGCTTAAAATGCTTAAAATGAGAATAAAATCACTTAATTTTTATTATTTTTTCAGAACAAAGAATTATATTAAGTCATTTTGCCTAATTTGAGAATTTTTAGATATTTGTACTGGAAAACAAAACATAAAACTGTGTAAGACATTTTATTTGCAGTGTATAAAAGCACTGTTTAATGCATCAGATTTATTCCATTCCATTTGTTATGTTTGAACTGAAAGGAGATCACATTATACAACACTTTGCACTTGACATTATGCATCTAATTCTATAGGAAGGTCTTATATATTCTGGAAAGTGCTTTAGATAGATGGGGAACATGCTGCTATGTCAGGACATTTCTTTGTCCTGCTGCCGTGTGTGTTGAGGAGACGTCGACAGTCCTCGTCCGTTCAGCTGTCTTCACACCAGATCTTGTGATGAAGTAGAGCGGCCTTGGAATTCACACGGTGTCCATTACAGTTGAAGAAGTCTATATTCAGTGTGTAACTGACCATGACCTGTTTTTCTCTTCTAGTTTTCTCATTTGGCTGTATGGGGCAGCATGGTGCTCTGGATGTTGTTTTTTGCCGTCTATTCTGCGATCTGGCCAACTATTCCTATAGCGCCGGATATGTTGGGCCAGGTGAGTGCAAATACACACACACCTGCTCATGTTTGTGCTTTCTCACTCAACTCCTGTATCTGACTGCTGCCTGGCGCCTGGACGTCTTGCTCTCTGGGTATTCCGTGTCAGATTTATGGTCCGCCGTCCCATTTCGCAGTCTCCCTGCACCTGCCACACAGTCACCCGAGCCCCTGGCTTTTACGGCCTATCCTGGAAGTGTTGACTTAAGCGGGTGGGTTGGTTTGTGGAATACTCCAGAAAGGTTTTTTGCCCTGCCCCCACAGGGATATATACAGTATACACACAGTGGCTCTGTTCCATAACATAGTGAGTCGCCTCGCTCTCTGTTGCCAACATAGGCTGCATCCTAACTGAAATGGAACATGCTAAGTACTAATTTGAAACACTCTGTAAAGGCTAGTACGTTATAATAGTAACACGCCTTGTGTAAATTGCATGGGAGACTTGACTCAACTTATAATAATTGGAGATTGGTGTTAGCATTTTACTACGCTAACAAATAAGCATATCACTCACATAAATTTAATAAAATGTATATATTTTTTTATATATATTTTTTGTTTAAATTATTAAATTTGTATTACCACCTTTTATTATTGCATACTATTTATAACCAACATTTCTCCTCTTCAACCCCTTCAGAAAAAAAACATATATAAAACAATATATACATATTTTAAAAAACGATTCATACTAAATTGTTTATATGAGATTTTTATACATAATTAATGAAAATATGTGTAGAAAAAATGTATGTATATATATATATTTTTCTGTATGCATTTTTACTTCAAAAAATTACATATAAAACAAAAAAATACATTTTATATTAATTATATTTATAATGAACATTTTATGTATTAATGCTATTCCAAAAATATGTAGAAAATATGATTATATATAGCATATTTAAAACATTATTATATACTTATTTATATACTTGAAGAAATGTTTAAAAAAATTTTATCAACACATTTTAGTATTGTATTACATTCATAATTAGCATTTCTCTTCAAAAAAGCCCACCCTTCCAAAAATGATATGTATATGTGAAAAAAACATAAAATAATAAGAAAACATAAATAAAATTTGTATTGAAAATTACATGTATTATGAATATTTGTTACATATTAATAAGAATGTTATATATTAATAATTTATGTTTTTAAAAAATTGTATTACATTTTACACATTAACAGATTTTAGTATTATCACATTGTAGTATTATTCCTATAATTATGTTTTAAGCGGGTGGGTTGGTTTGTGGAATACTCCAGAAAGGTTTTTTGCCCTGCCCCCACAGGGATATATACAGTATACACACAGTGGCTCTGTTCCATAACATAGTGAGTCGCCTCGCTCTCTGTTGCCAACATAGGCTGCATCCTAACTGAAATGGAACATGCTAAGTACTAATTTGAAACACTCTGTAAAGGCTAGTACGTTATAATAGTAACACGCCTTGTGTAAATTGCATGGGAGACTTGACTCAACTTATAATAATTGGAGATTGGTGTTAGCATTTTACTACGCTAACAAATAAGCATATCACTCACATAAATTTAATAAAATGTATATATTTTTTTATATATATTTTTTGTTTAAATTATTAAATTTGTATTATCACCTTTTATTATTGCATACTATTTATAACCAACATTTCTCCTCTTCAACCCCTTCAAAAAAAAACATATATAAAACAATATATACATATTTTAAAAAACGATTCATACTAAATTGTTTATATGAGATTTTTATACATAATTAATGAAAATATGTGTAGAAAAAATGTATGTATATATATATATTTTTCTGTATGCATTTTTACTTCAAAAAATTACATATAAAACAAAAAAATACATTTTATATTAATTATATTTATAATGAACATTTTATGTATTAATGCTATTCCAAAAATATGTAGAAAATATGATTATATATAGCATATTTAAAACATTATTATATACTTATTTATATACTTGAAGAAATGTTTAAAAAAATTTTATCAACACATTTTAGTATTGTATTACATTCATAATTAGCATTTCTCTTCAAAAAAGCCCACCCTTCCAAAAATGATATGTATATGTGAAAAAAACATAAAATAATAAGAAAACATAAATAAAATTTGTATTGAAAATTACATGTATTATGAATATTTGTTACATATTAATAAGAATGTTATATATTAATAATTTATGTTTTTAAAAAATTGTATTACATTTTACACATTAACAGATTTTAGTATTATCGCATTGTAGTATTATTCCTATAATTATGTTTTGTTTTTTTTCTTGCTTTGTCCACCATCTTGGATATCTTACAGAGTGATATTTCAGTTCTTTCAGGGATTGTAATACATACATCTCAGGAGGCAGCATAATTGAAAGTATGCCTACGGTGCCTTAAAATGCTACATACGGGGGCGACTCAAAAGATTTTTGAACAAAGCTAGTGTGTGCGTGCTGTGAGAGTGTGGAGCGGTCGGGGGTGGGATAGAGCTCTCTGAAGCCCTCCGGCCCATTAATTCGATTTGTGTCAGAAATCAGGAATGTGCTCAAGTATCACCACAGCTGCTCTCTGAGAGAGAGAGAGAAAGAGAGAGATGGGACATCCCTCGCTCTTTACCCTGCAGCGTTGGCTTTTCTTTCCCCTCTCTGTCCAGCCGTTCATTTTTTAATCTCTCCATCTCACCATGCAGGCCAAGCTGGGAGCACACATTGCATGTTTTTCCAGCACTGTATATCAGTGTGTGTATTTTTGTGCGTCTGCTCATCTTGAGAATTCGGGAGGGTTGGTCTGGGGGTGTATGCGCAGCTGTCGCGAGAGGACGCCGTCTAATGGTTTTCAGAGTCTAGTAGATTCCATCGGTGATATCAGCTGTGGAGGATCCTTAAAAGTGGGATCACTTGATTGCACGCCGTGAAGTTTTCTTCTGTCTGTTAAATTAACATTAAAAGTCACTTCAGAAAAATATATTCCTGTAAAAGTTTTTTCAATCAGATCGATTAATACTAATAAAGTGGAACAAATGTAATGCTCTCATACTAAAATTTAATGAAATATCCATAGATTGATCTATCAGCTATCAACCAACTGACATTGGCTGTTTTGATATTTACGTTAAATTACATAAGTGAGACTTTAGTGTCCAAAAATATTATATATATACATATTTTATTTAATGTTAAATAATGATATATGAAATAATATTAATATATGAATAAAAATTCAATAAAATATATAAATTAAATATCAACCAACTGACATTGGCTGTTTTGATATTTACGTTAAATTACATAAGTGAGACTTTAGTGTCCAAAAATATTATATATATACATATTTTATTTAATGTTAAATAATGATATATGAAATAATATTAATATATGAATAAAAATCCAATAAAATATATAAATTAAATATTATATATATATATGTGTGTGTGAGAAATTGCATTTTATTTATTTTCTCACACACACACACATATTATATATATATATATATATATATAATGGGTTTTATGCAGTTTAGAGCAATGAGTTTGAGTTGAATAGAATAGAATAGAATAGAATAGAATAGAATAGAATAGAATAGATAATTTATTTGTCCTCGGAGAGGAAATTCATTTTCACAGTCGGTGCGCATAAAATACAAAGACAACTGCACAGTACATATGAACTTATCACAATACAATAAAAAAAAAAAACACAACAAATTAAAGAGCGTAAGATGATGGCTGATTTCCTGTGTGTTTAAAGCACGTATAGCTATAGGAACAAAACTTACTATAGTTAGTCTTCCTGCACATAGGTAATGTATAGTATTAGTCATTATATATTGTTTGCTTTAAGAAGTGACTCATTAGGGTGGAAAAAGACACTTCTAATTGGGCCATTAAACAGAGACGGGGAGGAAGAACTAGAACAAACAGTAGACAGTAGCGGTAGGTAAACGGGGTAATTGAACTCTCTCACAGGTCACAGGTGACGCAGTCAGTCAACAGCTGTTGCAAGGAGAGGGAAATCCAGCATTGATTGGGTGTTGCGAGGTTTGCAGAGCATTGATTTCAAATTGATCATCTGTTTATAATCTGTTTTAGGCTGGCAGGGTGATGCAGTGCTGGAGCTTCTGGCTGGGCCTGATACTGGTGCCAACAGCATGTTTACTCAAAGATGTGGTGTGGAATGCGTGAGTAATGTACCACACACATACACACATCAGTGTATTTAAGGAGAAAATACAGTGCCATTTGACAATATGTATTATTAGTCTGACAGATTCTCACTTTGTCTTGCTTGTGTATGTCTGCATGCAGAGGACGGCGCACAGTGAGGAAGACTCTTTTAGAGGAGGTGCAGGAACTGGAAGCTCGGGCTGTGGACCCTGGGGCAGCTGTCCTCAGAGATGCCAGCGGCCGCAGGTATGTCCCTGAATATGCCTTGATGTATACCCGCTTATCTATAAACGCCCCTGTAATACCTCAGGTTGATTTACAAGTTGTTTTAATATAGATTCAGGCAAATGCATAATTTCTTTTGGTTGTGTTTTTTAACATATTAGCTCTGTTTCAAAACTTAGTGAGCTGACTTGCTGCCTACATAGGCAGTTGCCTAATATAGCAGAATACTAACTGTAATGAGAGTGACTGAACACAGGCAGCAACCTCATACAAACAGTACATATGCTAGAGAAAATGACACAATACTTGACGAGTAAATATAAATAGTATCATAGCACACAAAAAAATAAGTAAAATAGACAACAAAAAAAAATTATCTTGCTTTGTCCACCATCTTTTTTTTCACTTAAATATAAATATTTTTAATAATTGATTAATAATAATTGTAATAATGTATTATTATTGTTATTATTACTAATAATATATATAAGTATATATAATTGAGAATTATTGACTTTTTATTGACTTTTTTTACTTATACATTTTTTACATTTATATTAAGAAATTTATGAAAATTAATTTAATCTACGATTTTATAGTAATGAAATTAATTTACAATTACATTTTGTTGAAAATAATTTTTAAATACCCCAATTTTTTTTTTTCATTTGCTTTGCTGGTTGCAGTACATTGTTGCTTTCTCTGTGAAGAATACATGCAATGATACACCACAATTTGTCCCAAAGAAGGCATCTTTTTGAAACAGCCTTTATTGTCTGGCCTATGATGCCTTAAAATACCTTCAGAGGAAGCTCACTAGGTTTTGGAGCTGATTGATTGTGTTCATGATTTGTTTATGTCCTAATGTTGTTTGTGAATTAGTTTGTGGATGTGTGTCTGTGAAAGAGACTGCATTTGTGTTCATTGTGATCCACTAACCCCTGCCTGAACACCCACAGGCCCAATGCTGAGGATTCATAGACTCCTAGAGTCAAAGGCAGGCATGTGCAGGTAGAACCAGCTGCCTGAATCTCTCTGTAGGATGTGCAGTGACCTGTTTCCTCCTTCCCTCAACCTTCCTTTGTTCTCCATCATCATCATCTTACGACTTTTCTTTTACTTTTCTCTTTCCATTTCACGTTCTGCGATGTCAGGCGGCCATGAGTTGGTCAGGTTTGCCTAGCTATAAGCACTGGGTGTGTGTGGCTTCCTTAAGATCGTAGCTCTTTGCATGTGTTTGTTTTCATACTGTGTGTTTGTGGTTTTGAGGATGACTGCGTGGAGCGATTGCATGGATTTAACAGTTTAGCCCAGATATATTACTCTACATATTGCATTTGGTGTACAGCCCTATATGAGACAGGAACTTGGCAGACAGACGTGTAGTCTCATGCAGTTTTTTTGTAATACCTTGGGAGTGTTTCGTGGTCTTTAGGCCACTAATTTATGGCCAGGGAGTTGACAGAATGGACTTCTAATCAGAGGGATGTTGGCCGTAAGCCCTGTTTGGGTTTACCCCCTCATTCCCCCAGAGCAGAACACTTAACCTCATTTGTTTCAGTAAATATCCAGCTGTAAAAAGCATAATGGTTGTAAGTCATCCTGAACAAGTGTAGAAATCCGCTGAATGATTAAACGTCAGTTTGAATTCGGCATCATTGGGCGGAGGCTGACACAATTGAAGAGCATATCATAGGCGTTTACATTTGCAGCTTTGTTTACCCAAAAAGACCCCAACTAGCCCTGCCGGACAAAAGCAAAGTATTTTCCAAACTCTAAGCCAAGTCTGGACTCATACGTGAGGGACGGTTTGAGGAAAATAAGTTATTGAAAATTTGATTAATCAAAACAGCTGTCTGATATTCGAAGGATTGTCCACGTTCCAGAGAAACGACAGAGGAAGAAAGAGCTCCGGTTACCAGCAAGCCTATGCGTCATTCCATCCTTTTATTTCTTTATTTATCCATTCATCATCCCCATCTTTCAACCGGTCATCTGTTTTGCAGACATAGTTTTCGTTGGCTGATGTTCTGCCATATCTCATATACTGTTGCCGAATTTTTTTTACAGCGCAGCCAAATGAATGCCACGTCCTTCCCAATGATAACAGTGCAAACGATCCCCTTCGTAGCACAATATGAGTTTGAGCTGTAACCTTGAGAAGTTTGGCCTTCCTCCATAACTGGTTTTCGGATCACTCTTTCTTTTATGGATGAGGGGAAAGATGGCTTTCATCTGATTTACAGGGAAACATCATAGACTGATTGTTCTACATGGAATGTGTTTATCAAAGATGGGGTCAGGCTCCCTTGATTCCTCTTCATTTCGAAACTGGCTGCAAAATGGCATCAGACTCAGTTTCCAGAATTGAAATTTTGCCATTTAATTTAGTAACCAGAGACTTCTTTATTGGCTGCATTAATTTAAGAATAAAGAGCTTTTGAATACTTCTCATATTGATCGATTTTGTTTGAAGGATTGGAAAGCTCGAGAATTTAGTGCTGTGGAAATATTCGAGGAGATGTTTTTGGATCGAAGGGCTAAGTTTAAAGTTGTTTAAGAGTGCTTTGGGAAGCCATTTCTTAGAATTGTGAGAGTATGTGGGTGTAAATGTGTGTTCTGCTCGAGTGAATATCATTAAGAGTATGTGTCGTCCGCCAGGATGGCCACGCGGCTGAGTAGAGGACCGTGTTATTGAAATGCATGTGATTTGACCTCTAGCTGTCAAGTGTGTAGCATATCAGCCAGTAAGGCCCTGATCAGATATAACGCGTTTTTCAGGTTTGAAAATGCAAAGCGCACCGCACTGCCTTTTTTTTTTTTTGGTTGACTTTTTTAAATTTAGAAAACAGAAGTGCGCTGCGATTTTTTTATGTTGCTAGGCAACCACCGAATCAGCTGTCCTGTCAGCTTAATCAAGGATTATAGCACGAGTGCTCTAAAATCTTTGGTTTGCTGTTAAGTAAACCGTCATATTAGCAGAAACTTAAAAAAAAAAATCCAGCTCCGGGTAACCCTCGACAGCCACCACAAGTTCCTCCTCCATCACTGCAGTCTCCAGACGTTCCAAGCAACTGTAAACTTGTGTCACCACAACAGAAGGACCGCCTCTCTATTCATTCGATTGGACAATGGGGAAAAAACGCGAATAATGTTGGGTGCTTTTCAGCTCAGATTTGATTTATTTTTTTCAACTTCAGGCGCTCAGAGTGCTCCTACAAAAACACGAGGCGCCCGGGGTGCATATACAGCGTGCAAAACGCTCACTGCCAAAAGAAAACAATTAAAGAAATTATTAGAAATTATTAAAGGTGCTTCTCATTGCAAAAAACGCGTTCAGTCTGATCGGGGCCTAACTGTGCTGTGATTGGTGGCTTAACCACATCTGTCTCTGTCTATCCAGTCTGAACGAGCGTGCCCACCTGCTGACACGGGTCTTCAGGAAAACGCCTTCCAGCGTGGGACGCTCAAACTCTGTGCAGCAGACCGTATCACGTAAGTGCATGTTCCTCTTGTGCCTTTTTTTTTTCACATCAGACCCACTGAGATGTGCAGAACCTGTATGACTGCAACTGCAACAGAGCTGACAGCCTCATGAGTTTCTTGTCCGAATTAATGAAAAAAAAACGTTAAAAACTAATGTCACTTTGATTGATCAGATAAAACAGCCAAATTGTATTTTCTGTATTGTATTGAGAAAAAAAAAGTTTTCCACGTAATCCAAGTTTGAAATCCTTGTGTGGGATAAAAACAAATTTTTATGTTTTTAACTGTCTCTTATGCTCATCAAGACATTATGCTTATCAAAATGGTAATATTGTCAAATATTATTACAATTTTAAATAATTTTTTTTATTTTAATATATTTTAAAGTATAATTTGTT
>NW_015627632.1:88147-103835 GCF_001515625.1 Sinocyclocheilus rhinocerous
ATATATATATATATATATATATATATATATATATATAAATGTATGGATTTAAACTATACTATACATTTAAACACATAAAATGTTTAAAATATAAATGTTATATTATAAATTATGTTTATCCTTCGTTTTAAAGCTGCAACATTGTGGCTTCCTTTTTTCAGACCCACTTGAATTATTTCCATGATCAGTGTTATCTATTCGCCACTGCCGCCCTAATATGAAGAATCAATAAAATACAGTGAGAAAAATAATTGTATATCGGCAACACAGCTGTACAGTGAGTGCTTTGATTGCCACACGTGCAAATATTCCTATAGTAAAGGCTAACGAAAAAAAAAGTTTTCCACGTAATCCAAGTTTGAAATCCTTGTGTGGGATAAAAACAAATTTTTATGTTTTTAACTGTCTCTTATGCTCATCAAGACATTATGCTTATCAAAATGGTAATATTGTCAAATATTATTACAATTTTAAATAATTTTTTTGTGGTGTCTCAGTCCCAGGTTGTTCGCTCCTACGACACCACCCGTCAGCGGCCCAGTCTGTAGCTGTAGCTACAGCTGGTAGAGACTTTAATGACAACTGTGCTGGGTGATCCTGCTGTGGCCTTTAAGCTGAACTAAACTGAACTGGGCACAGCTAGCGCAACATTCGGCTGAGCTACATAACACACCGCCTCCCGATGAGGGAGTGGATTTATAGGAAACAGAGGGTTGGGTTGGGTTGGGCGGGCATATTCTCACACCGAAACGGCCAGTCGAAATGCACTAGACATGAATGGACAGGCGAAAAGAGCCAAGTAGCATCCAGAAACGGAAGCCAGAGACAATGGTGTCTGTGTCACAATCACGATTCACAAGATTGCTGCATTTGGTTCTATATCGTGCGGGTGCGTGTTTGCATCTGCACTTTCATGTTATGTGAGCGTATATATCAAGAAGGATGTGCATATAGCTTGTCTGTTGCACTCGCTCTTATCCGTCATGTGTGTGTGTGTCTGTAATGTCAAATCTTTATATATAAGTAATGCCAAGTTATGCTGGTTTTTTTATTTCTTGTGGAAACCATGATATCTTTTTCTTCAGGATTCTTTAATAGATGTGAGGTTCAAAGGCATTAATTTTAAATGAAATTTTTTTGTAACATAATAAATGTATTTACTATGACTTTTAATGTGTAGTGTAAATATATGATTATATATATAATTATATAAATGTATGGATTTAAACTATATATATATATATATATATATATATATAAATGTATGGATTTAAACTATACTATACATATAAACACATAAAATGTTTAAAATATAAATGTTATATTATAAATTATGTTTATCCTTCGTTTTAAAGCTGCAACATTGTGGCTTCCTTTTTTCAGACCCACTTGAATTATTTCCATGATCAGTGTTATCTATTCGCCACTGCCGCCCTAATATGAAGAATCAATAAAATACAGTGAGAAAAATAATTGTATATCGGCAACACAGCTGTACAGTGAGTGCTTTGATTGCCACACATGCAAATATTCCTATAGTAAAGGCTAACAATAGTTTTCTCTCTCTCCCAATAGATGGATATGCGTTCTCACAGGAGGAGCATGGTGTGGTGTCTCAGTCCCAGGTTGTTCGCTCCTACGACACCACCCGTCAGCGGCCCAGTCTGTAGCTGTAGCTACAGCTGGTAGAGACTTTAATGACAACTGTGCTGGGTGATCCTGCTGTGGCCTTTAAGCTGAACTAAACTGAACTGGGCACAGCTAGCGCAACATTCGGCTGAGCTACATAACACACCGCCTCCCGATGAGGGAGTGGATTTATAGGAAACAGAGGGTTGGGTTGGGTTGGGCGGGCATATTCTCACACCGAAACGGCCAGTCGAAATGCACTAGACATGAATGGACAGGCGAAAAGAGCCAAGTAGCATCCAGAAACGGAAGCCAGAGACAATGGTGTCTGTGTCACAATCACGATTCACAAGATTGCTGCATTTGGTTCTATATCGTGCGGGTGCGTGTTTGCATCTGCACTTTCATGTTATGTGAGCGTATATATCAAGAAGGATGTGCATATAGCTTGTCTGTTGCACTCGCTCTTATCCGTCATGTGTGTGTGTGTCGGTTGTGGGGCGGCTTTTTGCGCTTCTCAATGTGTCTGCATGTGTGTGTTTTTGTTAAGTCCTAGCGTCTGCGTCTCCAGAGATCGGAGTTTGGCGTATCTGTCATCACTACGGCGAAGCAGTAGGGGAGGCCACTCTAAACAAACACAAAACAGCCACCCACATGCATACACTCTTTTTGGAGGAATGCCCTTTGCAGACCTGAGATGGGGGAGGTGTGGCTTACAGATGCCGCAGACACACGCATGCACCCACACGCATGCACTGTTCCCATCCAGTGAGGCTGCCAAAACACACAGTGATTCCTCTGAGGCGGAACCCCCACCCTGCAGCATGGAGCTTCCCAGCTTACCACACACACACAAATGCACCTTCTCTCGTTCTCTGTCTCATCTAATCTACTACTTAATGGCGGCCTCTGTATCTTAGAACTCATGTTCTCTCCGTCTGCTCCTCTATTTTATTCTCTCTCTTTTTCCAGATCAGCAATCTCAATGTCTCCTTGTTCTCTTGGTCTAGTTATCCTTTCATTCCCTCTCTGTTCCAGTCAGTGACTGCTGTGGATCACACCTGTAGCTTTTGCTTTGTCCGCTTTCACTCAACCTGTCAGATTTCTGGACTGATTTGTCAAATAAACTGGACTTGTGACTCTGTCATTCTCTTTTTAAGCCTGGTTTTTGCCATGTTTTTGTTGTCCTCTAGTGTGAGTAAGTTAATATTATTATTTTTCAGTTTAAATATGTTGATTCACAACTGTATGACTTACTTTCTTCTGTGGAACAAAAAAGGAGACATTAATAATGTTCTTGCCGCTCTTTTTTGTGAATTGAAAGCATATGGAGAGCAGTAGCTGTCATATATATATACCTTCGACTGCGCAGGGCCCAGAGGTGTACCTTGTTTCCCTCCTTCTGGAAACAGTAGTTATATGCATAACTCAATGTTCCCATTCAGTCGGTTCACTCGCTACAACACATGACTATGGGACATATATTCACACCATGCAAAGTCGCTGAACTAAACATAAGGGACCAGCACCGCCACCAGTGTTACCAGACGTACGATAATTATCGTATTTGTACGATAATTTTGACCTCTGTACGATGTACGATCAATAATGAAAAAAAATCCCATAATGTAAGATAATTTCATAATTTTATGACAATTCAAATGATGGTAGTTGTAGTCATAGGGCTTCTATATTCATACACGAAATCGGCTCATTACAGACACTCAAATGAGCTCATGCACACCTCGGAGCGTGTTAAGAATGCATGAGGGTGCCCTGCCTTAAAGCCAAAGAGCACTGTTGCGGTCCATGACGACAAGAACCCCCTCAACATCTGGCAACACGCAGGCTTCCGATGACAGCGGCTCAGATGTGGAGTTAACAGCTAAAGTCTGTCTACACTGGACGCGACAAAGCGAGTGTTAAAAATCATTTTAATACGTCATAAATAGAACGAGGCATCAGTTTACTGTCGGGGATGTGTCGTGTCGTGTCGCATCCAGTGCAAACAGTCACTGATTATAATGGTTTCTATAGTATTTTGTCGCACTGCTCGCGTCCAATGTAAATATGGTACACCTAGTTATCTATTGTGGTAATTTGCAGGTTGTGTCAAAAAGTTGTTGGTTTAGATAAATAGCTGTATTCTGTACGTTTGACTCGTGTACGATAATTTTCTAACAAATACGATAATTTTGAGCTTCTGGTACATTTACAATCTGGCAACACTGACCGCCACATACACCTTTCTTTTCAAGGAAGTGATGGCCTCCAGTTTAAAAAACCTCAGCGGTAAGCACGGACATAGCTACCGTTGCTTCAGTGACGTCTAGTCAAAAATTTAACAGACTTGTGAAGTGATGTCCAACTGGCAGCTGCACAAAAATCATAAAGCATGCCCATGACGTTTCCACGCCCCTCATAGAGCACCCAAGCACCCATGTGGGTATTAGTCATTAACGGGCATATGTAGACATAGCTGTCTACAATCCAATGCGAAAGATGCCATTCAGATAGCGGCTTCACATGGGGCTGAGTTAAATGACAAAAAGCTTGGTCACAGCCTGCTCAATGCACCTGAGTACAACTCGTACAAAGCATGAAATCTCCTGTCTTCCTTTGAGTCAGAGATTTGACAGGGTGGGCAATTTGAACAAGAGCACAAGGTATCCACCGACAGTGCATAAAGATCACATGCACTTCTCTGATGCCAGTACCAACCACAGGGTAGCATCCTTAGACTCAAGGATTCTAAAGGCTTAAAAATTAAGAATACCTAAGCATTTAAGGAACCGAAAGGCAAGTAGGTGCGGGCTTTGGCGCAGCACTATCAATGCCCTCATGACAAGCTGAAACGGCCATACAATAAACTTCCAGTGTGGAATGGGAGTGACCTTCCTTTGGAAAGTCAGTATCCCTACAATCACTTATACGGATCTTCGCCTGCACTAAGTTTCAAATACGCTCTACTTCAACGCAATGCTCTTCAAAATGCAAGCATTCTTGTCAGATCAATCAGATTCCCCCTCTCAACAGGCAGGCACTAGAAACCACAGTTCCAGCCAAGGGTGCAGAATCTGCCTCCTTCCTGGGACAGCAGGTCCCTGCATAGGGAAAAGACACCATGGTGTCCTTAACAACAATGTCATGATGCTCACGTACCATGCCTTTGCTGGCCAAGAAGCCACCAAAATCAGTGACAGACTCTTGCCGCCTCACCCTGTCCAGTGTGAACTGTATCAGTTCCCATGGCAGGAATGTGTACAGCAGAGTCCTGGGCTATACATGCGACAGGGTATGCATTTGAAACACTGCTTGTTCCATGCTGTCTGCAGCCAGGAGTAGGTCCCCAAATAGGCAAACAATCCTATGCTCAGATGGCACAGCAGTGCCACACCGCTTCTGCACATCCTGGAGATATGTGTGGCGCTAGGGACCAAAAACGTGTAGGCAACCTGCTCGACGGAGACCTCAGAAATTTTCTGTGCCCCGGGTGGCCATATGCATCCGGCAAATCCACCGATGTAAGCCAATCCTGTGGATTGCAGAGAGCATGACAGGTGACATATTATAAGCATTTTGAATGTGTAATACCTTTGTTTGTTCAACATTCATGAATCTAAGCTAGGGCAGAAAACCCCCCTTTTCTTTAGTGAGGAGGAAGTAACGGCTGAAAAACCGTTATCTTATACCTCCATCTTCCCTTGTAATACCACCTAAATTGCCACCTTGCTGAGGAGAACAAGGATTTCCTCCCTCAGCACTGGGGAAGCCCTCTTGGACAACAAAATTGCACGAAAGAAAGCGCAGCTGATAGCCCCACTGGAACCCACAGTGTTAGTGTGCGTGCGCGCCACCGCTCCAGGCTGACAGGGAGGATCCCCAGCATCACCGTGGGGAACTCCTGTGTCCTTTTGCAATCATTGCTGGATATTGCACATCACTGCATTTACCTCCTCTGTCGGCACATGGCCCGATTGTGAGGTAAATAGTTCCAATGTGATTGGTGACAAATCAACAGATGAGACATTGTATGATGAACGCACACTTTCTTTAATTGACAACATTAAAACCGAACCCACTATCTTGCAGGGTCCTTTTTACACAATCTGCATATATTGGCAGGCAGGTTCTCGCCAGTTTTTACAGGAGTCAAACAGAACCCACAAGTTTCTCTGTATCAGAGGAGGGTCAAGCCACTCCACTGACAAACTTTGCTGCCATTCTTCAAAACAGACCCATGCAAGGGCCCTACATCACTTGACTTCCATCCACCGTCTCGAAGAGCGGGGAGGGGAGCTGCGATCTGCCCTGCTTGGAAAATATAATCAGAGCATTCCTTGTCCGCATCCAGTGAGAAAGTTAAAGTGCTGCTCAGACTCAGGGGCAGCCAGAGGAACCTTGTAAACAGACTTTCCTCTGCCTCCACACGATCGTCCTAACTATCTGTGGCATCCCCAACAACGATGAGAGCCGCATCAGGATAAGCCCCAGAAGACTGGAGTGGACTGTGTCTGGCCACTGCCCCACCAAGCACATGCTACACACTGCGTGAGTGTGGAACGATAGAGCTGCTTGGCTAGAGAGAGCCAACCTAGCGTGGACAACTCCCAAACACTCCGGACAGTGCTTGTGACCATAAACACCCAGATGCCATATGACAGGGGTGAGATCTTATGCTCAGACATTTCTCATGAAAAAGTTTATCCATTTGTTAGCTGTGCTAAACTCGAGCTAAAAACTTTTCTTTTATGCCTTTTTCTTCAACAAGTGTCACTACCGTGGGTTGAATGTGGCATGATGGTGTTCTAACAGCATGGTGAAGAGCTGAAGAACAAAGGGAATGTCATTGGCCTTTCAGGCGTGAATAAAGGTGTCTTCAGCAAATGGCACAAGAGCGCGATATCCCATAGTCATGTGTTGTACCCCTATGGTTGTACCGAGTGAACTGACTGAATGGGAACTGCACGATTCACTGACTGATGACTCTGTTAACTCACCAGGGAAAGAACCTGTTCATATGAGTCAATTGTTCGCGATTTGGAGAATGCAAGGCTTGCGCTTCCACAGCTTCTCTTATATGTGACAAAAAAGAAATTTCTCTTGACTAGATTTTAACTCATTGCTTCAGATTCATACTGGTGAGTAAATGATGTCAGAATTTAATTCATTCTATTCGAATTTACACCATACATTCATCAGGTTTTTAAGGGATTACCAAACTTTGAATAGCAGCCTACGTGAGAAAGTGTCAAAGGGCTCACAGGCTCAGCAAGAAAGATCGTTTTAAAATTACTGAGCTAAAAGATGAGCTTTGTGTGATTTGGTTCACTTATATGCTGTCTTAAAAAGTGAAAGCCAACGTTCACCAGCGGGCTTATAAGTGGAGTTTGATTTGTGCTTTCTCCGGCCGGGTTTGTTTGAAGTGCACTTCAGAGAGTCAGAGTTACAGGTTAGGAAATGAGCTGAGGTGGAGTGTTATCTTTAGATTAAAGACAGGAAAGAAAGGAGAGGACTAACACATTTACAGCATGTGTAGATCTTACCTTATTTAAACCCCAAATCATTCAGTTTGCCAAAGAGCACATTGTGCATCAGTGCACAAGTGTGTATGTGAAAGAAAATCTGTGAAGGGGGAACTACACAGATGTGCTCAAATAGATATGTTCTGAATTAACTATAGGAATGGCAAATGGATATTTAGAATAATCCCATACGTGTTAATTTAAGTCTTAATGTAACTGTAAGGGTGTGTGTGACCTTGTAAACTCCATCAGTCCCGTGAACCCTCATTGCTAAGAAGTCCACACCCACGCCTTTGAATATGAGCCAGCTCTGTCCAGCTCCACTGCCTCCAATATGGGGAATCCATTCCTGTTCCACCTCAGCAAGCACCATGTGGATCCATTTCAACTGTCCAAAGACTCCCCAAACGTTAGTCTGACCCTAAAGTTTCCATATACAGATGCCAAGAACACAGGCAGACTTGACTAAATGCAATTATTGTGGGTTTTGTTTGTATATTATAGTTGCAGCTATTGTCTGGATGGAAAGTGTGACTAGTGACGCGTGCTGTTAAATGTGTTTAAAGACTCTTGTTTGAAGAGTTTTTATTCTAGCAAGGTAAACTAAAAGCTATTTGTGTTTTAGCACTTTCAAGTAATATTTATATTGATATAGCTTTAAATTGTCATCCTGTCTCATATGCGCATGTGCACAACAAATATTACTAACTGAACACAACTGTCCTGTGGCCTTAAATGTTTGCATACAGAAAATTAAATGACGAAAAACACTTAAGTTTTCATCATGCTCAATGACATACGGTCAGTTCTGAGGTTTGAGTTTTGTTCAAGGTGATTAAATCAAGTGTTTTAATAATCATAAATAAGTGGAAGTATATTTATAATAAAATGTCAGGTAATACTTGGTGCAGTATGTGTAATTTTAAAGGGGTGGTTCATTGCGATTTCACTTTTTTAACGTTAGTGTGTATTGTTGCTGTTTGAACATAAACAATATCTGCAAAGTTGCAGCGCTGAAAGTTCAATGCAAATGGAGATATCGTCTTTTAAAATTCTGGCAGTTTAATGCCTACAAAAACGGCTGGTAGGGACTACAAGAAGATACTTCCTGGGTTCGTGACATCACAAACCCGTTTACAATACAACCGGAGCACATGCCGCCGAGGTGAGGGGCGGGACTTTTAGAAGCGCACTAGAGGCATTCCCTTTGTTAGCCAATCACAACACACTGGGCTAGCTAACCAATCAGAGCCCATCGCCTATTTCTGAGGGAGGGGCTTCATAAAAGAAAGAAATGATCAGTGCGTTTTTCAGAGAAGGGACAGAGCAGTATGGAATAAAGGTAAATTATGTGAAAAATAATGCATTTTTAAAAAAAATGAAGCATTAACACATGTTAGACTGCATCCCATAAACACAATCAATTCTAGAAAAAAAACCAGTGAACCACCCCTTTAACAATAACAATTTCCACTAAATTGATGATTTCCTTCACTGTGGAACATGTCATGTTCAGCCTGTTAACATTTCTCTATTACACTTGTTAACAGCCTGTAAATGTCTTTTGAACTGGCAGCACTTCATCTGTCAACAACTTGAAGAACATTACAATTTTTATTCATCTAAATTATGTTGACAGGCACTGTAACTTACTGTCACTCATCATTATCAGCATCCCCCTCAGAGAGACCAGCAAAATGACTTTTATCTTTTAGAGTAATTTGACTGTAAGACTGTGATTTTTTTTTTTTTTGTTATGTTTTGGAAGGAAATTAATACTTTTATTCAGCAAGGATTCATTATTGATCAAGTGACAGTAAAGACATTTCTAATGTTACAAAATACTTATTTTGACAGTTATTTCGATCTTCTGTTCATCAAAGAATCATAAAAAGATGTATCACAGTTTCCACAAAAATATTATGCAGCACAACTGTTTTTGACTTTTCTTGGGCATTAAATCAGTATAATTAGAATGATTTCTGAAGGATCATGTGACACTGAAGACTGTAGTGATGATGCTGAAAATTCAGCTTTGCTATCATGGATTAAATTACATAATAAAATAATTAATTATAAAAATTGTGATAATACTTCACAATATTACTGTTTTTTTTTTTTTTGGATCACATAAATGCAGCCTCTGTGAGCATATAGGTGACTTCTTTCAAAATCTTACCAACCCATTATATAAATATAATTTATAGCTGTTCAATCATGACGTCAACAGCCTAATTCAGCATGGGTTCCAGTATCTACTATATTTAAAAGAAATATGAACATGTGCGTAGATTTTTATGACTAAATGTCTTTCTGTAAGTGCAAACACTTAGCATGGAAACTATGCAAAGATTTATGCATGCAGCCCTTGGTCTCAGTTTCGTCATGAGTGTTGAGAGTGATGAAAGTCCGAGCACTTAAAGGCCATGTGTAACAGGACTCGGGTTTATTTTAGCCATTAGCTGCATGTCTTCATTTGAGAGCGCCACAAATACCGCTGACAGCAGTACTCAGCATCTCTTACAAACAACCCAGTGACACTTCACAGTCTCTAAAAATATTTATTATAATTAATATATTTCATATGTAAAAGACACATAGCACCCTACTCTCAGAGAGAGAGGCACATTCAAACTCAAATACTCATTCAGTTTCACAAACACATATCGTACACAAAAATAGATCTGATGTGCATGTGAAATTGCCCACAGAAACAGCCAAAACAGACATGCTCCCTGTCAGGACAGACTGCTACTTTTCCTATAGGGGTAGAAACCATCCTACCTTAAACTTTAAAGGGATAGTTTACAAAGAAAATGAAAATTCTGTCAACATTTACTCTCAGTGGAACACAAAAGACGATATTCTAAAAAACTGTTTTTGTCCATACAATGAAAGTCAGTGGGGTCCAAAACAACAACACTATTATAACTTCTTTTATTATTATTCTATTATTTTAGTATTATATTTTTAGGATTATATTATATACTATTATATTATTTATTAATATTTTGAATTGTTTTATTTTTAAATTTTGCTTTAATTTTAGTTTAGGTTTTAGCAATTGTGTTATGTGCTTTTGCCATGTTTTACTTATTTTAATATTTTTATTTAGCTTACATTTATTTTTAATTCAGTTTTTGTTTAACTTTAGTATACTTCAACTTAAACTTTAGTTATTTGCCAAGGCAACATTTTTTATTTTTGTTAGAATTTTTTTTCCATCTAATATATAATTTTAGTTTAACTAAGCAGTTTTGCTATGTGCTTTTGCCATTTTTATTAGCTTAAGTTAAATATTTCTATTTAGCTTTTATTTCAGTTATTTATATATTTTCATTCAGTTATTTATATATCAGTATATATATATATATTTTTAGTTGAAGTAACTTGTTTTATTTCAGTTAGTTGCCAAGGCAACATTTCTTATTTTTATTTACAATTTTTAAGTTCAAGTTTTTAATCTAATATATAATTTTAGTTCAATTTTATATGTATTATGTATTTTTTTCATTTTTATTAGTTTTTATTTAAATATTTCTAGTTTTTCCATTTTAGTTTCAACATTTCAATTTTTTCATGTAATATGTATATTTTATTTCAGCTGTATTTCAATTAATAAAAATGATTTTTAATAGTTTAGTTTTAGTTAAAGGGGTCCTATTATGCTTTTTCACTTTTTAAATTTTAGTCAGTGTGTAGTGTGTATGTTTGGGCATAAAAAAGATCTAGAAAATTACAAATCTCAAAGTCCACTCCAAAGGGAGATATTTCGTTTTTAAAAAATCCCTTTTCAATCGGTCTTTGTCAGGTGATGTCACACTCTGTAGAATCGAACTGCATTTTGGGTATCGCCGCCATTTGTAAGGTATCAAAGCCGAGGTGTTCTGTAGTTGGAGAATTGTCTTTTTTATTTGATTTAAAATGGTACGTTGTTGTTGTGTTAAAGTCTGCAATAGTGAATTACATGATAGAAAAGGTCAAAAACTCACCACGAAGAAAGATATTTTAGGTCTCACACTTGAAAACTAATCGAGCCGTTTGTGCCAGGCTGGGGAGAAAGGTATTTTCATAATGTAAATTATGTGAAAAATAATGCGTTTTTCGAACCACCAAGCATGAGAGCATGTTCTAGTACACCCCCAAAACAAAATCAAGACTTTGTAAAAGAGCATAATAGGACCCCTTTAACAATAACAACACTGACTTGCATTGGATGAAATTATCCTTTTTTTGTGTTCCGCAGAAGAAAGAAAGTCATAAAGGTTAGAAACAACATTTTGGAGTGAACTACCTTTTTATCTTCCAACTCTAAAAGCCAAATAACTCAGACTGGTGATTTTAAATCAGGCAGTGTTTAATTTCATTGTGATTTTTCTGCCAGTCTGAGATCTAATACAGGTGATGGCCTTCTCCTGGAGGAGCCTGGGACTTTTCTTTTCTCACTAAACTGCCGCCTTTGAGCGTGCTGAAAGAAACCCACTCCAAATGAAATGCCCTGGAACCCTTTTGGTACTCCTTGAGTTTACCTTATGCTAACAGAGGGGAAGAAAAGTGGCACACATACACAGTTCTTTCACAAGGCAGAGACTTAGTGAAGGGGAACAGAACAGTTGGCAGACAGTTTTTACTGCGTAATTGACTCTGGTGCTTTCTGAAGACCGCTGATCTGAGCTACACACATCTTCGCACATTGCTTTCCCAAACACAGGCCTATATTTTTTTATATTTTCTATTCAGTTCCTTGGCAATGCGAAAATGACTTTGGTTCTGCAGAATGTGAGTGTGTATATGCGAAAGTGTTAGTGTGTGTGTGTCTACTGTATGTGCATGTTTTGCAGTGGGCAGGAGGGTGGAGCGTCACAGTCTGTGTCCTGTGTTCACTTCATTAGATTTTAAGCATCCAACAGGGAGCCAGGACTGTTTTTCACATTACAGCACCTGTGATTCCCATTACACACAACATATAGTGCACTACACACACACATTTTCACATACTGCATCTCATAAACCAACACACATATACAGTCACGCACAGAGCACACATGCACGGTTATACAACTCAAATATACATCACATATGTACACACACGCGCTTCATTTACAACGGCACTGTTAGCACTTTTCAAGGCACATTACACACACACATCCAGTCCTTTTTTAAGCACTGTGTCCTTTAAATCACAGAAAACAATGTTGTGTTTGATAAAGCACCAGTTTGAGTCTCATTTGTGAAGGCTGCAAGCCATGACTCAATTTTGTGCCCTGAACTGATTCTTTGTGAGTTTGTCTTGTGATTTCAATTCAGACTTGCATCCTGGTCCCATTTGCATTCACATGGTAACCGGAGGGTATTTCTGATCCCCCGTCACACTGGCCACACTAGCCACGCTGGTTGGCGGAGGGAACGGAGACTGCAATGGGCGGTAGCCCACTTGAGCGGGATCTAGGAAGACAGGAGCCGGAGTAATAGGGTGGGCGAAACCGATGTACTGAGGATGTAGGAATTGGCCTTGGTGAGGAAGAATTTGAGTGGCTTGCTGGCAGTTAAGCACTGAGAAGTTGGTAGGCATGTTCACGTAGACACTGGCATCCGGCGGAAGGCAGCACGAGGCCTGGGCGCGGAGCAGAGGGGCGGGTGCGGGACGGGGAGCGGCGGGCGGAGCTGAAGAACTGGAGGAAGTGGCCGTGCTCGATTGGCGGGAGGATGAGCCTCGCGAAGTACCTGTGCTGGCCATCATGGGAATCGTCTCGAGGACGCGGGCGCTGCTGGACCCTCCTCCTGAGCCGTTGCCTGATGAAGGCTCCTGTTTGGGACGGAGACAGCGGCAACAGCACACGGCAACAACGGAGCCCACCAGCACGAATGCAACGAAGACCGAGCCGACAATCAGGAAGGGCACGTAGATGGGTACTGCAGAGCAAAAACAGGAAACTTATGACAAACTCATGCAAAAGATATATGAATTTAAGTTAAAGTAAAACTTGTACTTAATTTACTTAATTGATAAATTTGATATTTAAATTTTCTGGAAAAGTGTGGTGAGTATGTGCCATATAAATGTCACTCGGTTTTACAAGAATATTTCTACCTGTTTTTTGGATGGACTAATTTATGTTGATTATAGCTCCAACATGTTACCCAACACAAAGTTTCTCAGTTGATTCAACAACTTTTTTTGTGTTGTTGTAAAAAAAAAAAAAAACTCTTTATTTATACAGTACGTTGTGATTTTAACCCGCCAGTAAACAGACCGAAGTAATGGCCCATTAACACCAAGAACGATAACTATACTAAATTAGCATCCACACCAGCGTACGATAATTTTCTGTTTATTATAAGCACGTGCTGCAGTTTTGACGTCTGCCGCTTTAAATGTTTGAGCTCTTTACAGACGGGTGGATTCCGACTGACTTACAATGTTTTGATCTTTCATCTGGAAAGTTCTGAAAATTATTGCAAGTGATTCATTCCTCTGTGTTGCTATTGTTATAGTTGTATTGTGGATTTCGCTATAAAACATTATAGTTATCGCTATAATTATCGTTTTTGTTGTGAACGGGCCGTTACAAAACTAAAGTACACATTATAGTAACATTTCCCAGTTCATTTCAAAGACAACGTAAGAGAAAATGACTCAGTGAGGTGAACTCAGTAACAGCTCTGAACGATTCACTGATGCAAACCACTAAATCACGAGTGAATTAAAGGCTGTTTTGCCAAACTTTCTGACTGAATCATTAAAAAGAACCTGTTCATAAGAGTTATTTGTTTGCAAATCAGACATTACGGCTCGTGCTGTGTTTGTTGTTGTGTACAGGAAATACTAGCGCACATTCAGATGATATCTGATAAAACAAAGCTTGTATAGATTTTAAATTATTGTTGCTGTTTTTATTTTTTAGCACATTTGCCATCATTAATCGCAGTCTGGGGTAACTGGTGGCAGTTTACTGGCCAAAATCTAAAGAACCAACTCAAATGTGCATCGCCTTTCTGCTTCAGGGTAAATCTATGGGATTTTTTTTTTTGCCTGTTTTATCATCCACTAGGTGACAATCAGATCACTTAGAAAAGTAATCTCATCAACAAGCAAGCTGCTAGATTTGAGGTATCATTCATAAAGTACAGTTTAATACCTTGTTTTTAAAATGTGATGCTTGTAATGCAACCTTCATAATGTATTTAGGTCATCCAGCTGTATTCACTGCCACCGATACAAGAACATGTAATGTTATAATGTGTATCAGGCCTCCATAATGTCAAAAATAGAGAAAAGTGCTGGCTGGACATGGGAGGACTTTGGGGAGTTTTGTTTGTACATAGCCCTTGAGCAATGTTTTTCCTTCTCAGAAAGCACACATCCGTTTCGAATTCCAGTATGCATCCGAAGCAATTGTACCCCCAACTGCCATGAGGAAGACTAGAATATCAGTAGTGTGACTGAGCTCAATGTAACTTTTACACCTTTAAAAATAACAATAAGCAAGTTTGAAGCCTAAAGCATTGCTGAACCTTGTTGATGTGTCACAATATGCCATGCGTGTATATCTGTAAATCAGAGAACAGAGCGCTCGCATGTTTCCATCCTGCTCACAGATGGGTAACCTGCCGGCTCATGTGAGATGAAGGGATCTGAGAGAGAAGCAAAACTGAAAGACGGGATGTTCCACCAGTGACTCGTCCCCAGGGGTCTGGGGCCCCTCATTAACACTTATTAAGACAGGTTTGATCTTCTCTAATCTCCTGCAACCAGTGCTGACCTTTCTGCCCTTACTACCTGACCGTGTGCATGCTTTTTCCGACAGATAATTCTGCATTAAAAGTGACCTTTATAGCTTAATTAGACATCTGGGCCCATATTCACAAAACATCTTAAGGCTAAAAGTATCATAACTCGCCGATTTAGGAGAAAATCTTAAAAATAATGGGCGTGTCAGTCCTAAATTTTTGCTCTAAGAGTATTTCACAAAGTGTTTGAGCACTAAAACTAGCTCCTAAATCTGTGAAAGGGAGTAGTGAAGAGGACTCCTAGTAGGGATGCGCCAATCCGATATTCATATCGGGTATCGGCTCCGATAGTGCCATTTTTCTCGGATCGGGTATCGGTCAGAGAGGGCCCATCTAAATCCGAGATTTTATTTTATTTTTTTTCGATTGTGCGAATTATTCTGCGTTACTTCTGAAGCCATATGATAGCTTAACCCTTTAACGGGTACGATCACACCGGTGTGATTAGAACTTTCAGTGCGTCACGTCATCAACCGCTGAATTTAAATCCGCTTTCGCGCTTTGGCGGAGCCAGATTGGACGCGCTGAGCGCTTGTCATATTATCACAAATATTCAGTGTTTTCAACCATATAATGCTTATTTTAGGTTTCAGACATTTAAATACACATAAGTACTAGCAAAACCATACATTTACAGTTTATGTGAAAGAATGATTATCATTTCCACACACAGAGATACATAAATTCATTTATTTAAATGAGGGAAAAAAACTTCACTGGTATCGGATCGGTATCGGTATCGG
>NW_015627632.1:103845-110683 GCF_001515625.1 Sinocyclocheilus rhinocerous
ATCGGCCAATACCGAACCCTAGGTATCGGAATCGGTATCGGAGGCGAAAAAGGCAGATCGGAGCATCCCTACTCCTAAGTCACTAAGACCAAGCCATAAACTATCCTAAAATGGCTGTTGCTGGCAATCTGCCTTGGAACATAAACATTTTAGAAACATTTGATGATAATGACCTTTTAAAAAGGTATCACCTTTGGTTTTGGAGGTTACCCCAACTCCAAATTTTCCTTTGATTATATCCTTGTTTTCATTAACCAGTTGGGACAATATTTCTATGAAAAAATCTCTGAAAGAGACTATCAGCCAATCACTGTGGGCATAGTTAGTAAGCATGCTGACATCATCCATAGCAACGAGGTCAACCCCGCCCTTACTCTTAGCTTAAGACTTCTCTCTATTCCTTAGTAAAAGTTTGTCTCAGCAGCTTTGTGAATAGGAAAACTCTTAGCTAAAAACTTTTACTGCTAATTAGGAGAACTCTTAGTGGTAAGATTAAATGTTTTGTGAATACGGGCCCTGATCGCCTGGGGGAAGCTTTCAGCATTTACTTTGTTGCATCTGGTCAGGATCTCTCACCCTCATAACTGAGTTGAATCAAATAATCTATAATAGCCATGCAAACTGGTTTTTGATTTTATTATAGGAGCAAAACAGATTTCACTTACTGAGCCATAACCTAAAAAATGCAACCATTGTTTAACAATTTATTATAACGTTATTGAATCAAAGACATGATTGCTGTGCAAAAATGGCAGGGGAGTCATTTTTACAGGAGCTCTTTTGGTAGTTATTACTATAACAGTGGAATTTTTCAGTAAATGACCTGAATTTTGGCAAGCTTTACGTTTGTGTGCATGTTTTGAAAATCAGTGCTTTTTTGGCAGTTGAAACACCCCTTTTTTTTTTAACACCCTATTCACAGTTACAAATGTGTGTGGAAAAACAATAGAGAATCTGTTGTACAAATTATTTCTATAGATTTATTGTTCCTCAGAGATGCTTTTTGTTATAATTCAAACTGTTAGTGGTAACAAAAGGTGTCTAATGAAATGGAAGGCGACTCTGTCAAGCCAGAAGTTTTATAATAGTTTTGTTAAAACATGTAAAATATATTTATTTACTCTTTGTATCATTTAGATAATTATGGAAGTTTTTCCACCACGGGATAATTGCAACATTTATCTCACAATTCAGATATTTTTTCTTGCAAGTCCAAAAAAGTCAGAATTGTGTGATCAAATGTTGACATTACTTTTTTTTATTTTGAATTCCACAGCGGGAAAAAAAAAACAGAATTTTGAGATGTAAAGTCAGAATTCTGAGGGAAAAAGTCAGAATTGCGAAATGTGAACTGGGAATTGCGAGAAAAACATCATAACTGTGAGATAAAAAGTCACAATTACCTTTTTTTATTTTTTATCCCATGGCATCCGTTCAATTTAACATATTATATATAAAAAAAATTTTTTTTTTAAAAAGATAAAAGAAAAAACTGTGTAGGCTACATGTAAACCTGATTTATTTGTATTGTTATAGTAAAATCAAGAATGTTATTAGTGGATCTGAAGTTCACTGCTACAGGATGACAGCAAAGCCCTTCTCATGTCCTTAAAAGGATTTGGGGCCCCTTGACATGAATTCACACCTGTTGCATTGTCCAAGTGGAGCCAAGTCTTCAACTGCCAGACAGGCTCTGTCAAACTTCATGCCCACATGCTGTAGCAGACTACCATTTCCTCTTGCCTTTCAGATATGCATCATTAGAAGAGCCTAAAAGCTATTTATTTCTTAAAATAATAATAATAAAAAACATTAATTTTGTTGTTTTTGTTTTTTAGGTTATAGGTAGTTGTTAGAACTCATCAAATCTACCCTTGTATCAATTCGGGGGAGAATATTTGATTTATTAGGTTTATAAGTTGTCATTTCATACGTTCAAGTTCATGTACATTTTGCCGTTTACTATTTAAATTTTGCCGAAAAGTCTATATTGTGCTTTAATAGCAAGGTTGTGACAACTTACCCCATACTGTGATTTTGTTCATCTGTTGCTTTTTTAGGGTCAGTAACAGTGGAAATCTCCGAGACGTTAGAGTATGTGTTTATATAGAAATTGAAAAAATAAACCTACTCTGAGAAACGTTCACTGGAGTAAAAAAGTGTGACAACTAGCCCCAGAGTCCCCAATTTGGCTCAGCTGAGGGGAAATTTGTGAACTTCAGTTGAATTAAAAGTTTTTGAGCTTGCACAAAGTCAAAAGGAAATTATGCACCGGCGAGGGTTATTTTATGACCGAGGTTGTCAGCACATCGCACTGGAGATCCGGTCAGTCAAGTCTGAACTTGATCCTCGTGGGGAACCGGACGACTGGAGTTCGCGCACACCAATTCCTGCCGGCGCAGTACAAGTTACCATTTGTGAGTGAGTGGACGGTTAGGTGCCAATTTGGATGCCAATTTAACTGCAGCTGTCAAAACCTGGATAAGCAATGACATTTAACCCTTATATTTAGGGATGGGAATCGTCAGTACGGTAATTGAACTATTCCGTTTCCGATTCTTTATAACGATTCCGGCTAATGATTCTTTTAGTAGCTACTTTTAAGGAAGAAGAAATATCCCACTGCATTTACAGCTCTCAACAGTCTACTGACAAATGATCATATAATTTCAGATTTCAATAAATCAGCTGTAACTGATCAGAAATAATGATGCATAAATACAATCCACTTATTGATATGCCACTAATAGAAATTGCACTCAAAATGATAAAACTTCATTAATTATTCTTGCATTAATTTATTTATTTGATAAAAAACGTATTGTTGCAACAAAACCCATACTGTGTATCTTTAACTACACCCACACAATACAGTAAATTTCGAGTCGGAAATGACGGTTCAGTCAGTGAGTGAGTCCGATTAATTTAGTAACCGCTCCAATTGATTCAGAGATTCACTAAAAGATCCTGTTCATAAGAATCATTCGTTCGGGAATAATAGAGCCCGTTCTAAATAAGCGCTTCTCGTTTAGATTGATTCTTGGAGATAAACATACAAACAACATTAACCTTAAGCGTTTTTGTAACCTCATTTGGACACGAAACTCAACCCAACTTTCTCATTTAGTGGGGCTTTTACGCACTAAACGCCTGAGGGACACAAAACATTCAAGTGGGTCGATATACGTTACACGCTGCTGCTGATGTAAAACTTATTGAATTAAACCATTTAAACTTAGCTGGTGTACAATTTGATTACACGGTATAATTGACTAATTTGTTTCAGACAGAGGAAGTTACTCTACCAGAAAACAATGCAGACTTCAGCTTACCTGCCCCAGAATTTTTCTCGTCCTTGTTCCCAGTGTTGGTGTCTTGTGTCTGCTTATCGTTATCACATGTGCCCTGGTCCAGGCGAGCTTCTGTGCTGGAGCAGCAGTATCTGAGCTCGCATTTGCCGCAGCAGATGATGGCCTCGGCGCTGTCGAAGCGCTCCGGACACTGAAAGCCGTCTCTCCATGCACCCTGAGCGTCATGAAAACCGTGACAATATTCTCCATTCGCCTTCACGTTAATGATGGTCAAAAGTGTCAATACCACCGAGACGGCCATCGGGAATCCCGTGCATCCCCGCATACTGTCACAAACCTCTGCGACTAAAATACCTCAAGTTTTGGTCTAGACCTAAGTTAATGACTCGGTAAATGAAACTAATAAAATGAGGAGACGCTGCAAAAAGGAACCAACTAACGACTTTGGAAATGTCATTGGGCAGAGAAATTCCAAAGTTAATTCAATAAATCCAACAGAATTGCTCCAGACAAGTATCCACTGTTTTCCCCAGCCGTCACAAGACTTCCAGTAGCTTTGTTTCGGACTGAAAGTAAGGAGGACACATATGAAAACGCATAAAAGCCATAAGGGATGGGGTTTTATACTCATAAACCATAAATTCAGAATATCCCATATTCCTGCGAGAAACCTCCAGGACTTCAGACAAACTTTGCATCAATCCAACTCTTCATGTCGCCACTTCTCAAATGTCTTCCCTTGAGATACGGAGCAACCAGCACTGACTTCACTTGTAATCCATACGCTCGATTCCTCAATGTGTTCTCACTATTTTTTTTTTCACCAGTCAAGGAAGTTTTTCCACATTAATCCATATCATGCGACTTTCAGTAAAAGTTTTGGGAGGTCCGGCTCATTAATATTTAAAAGAGCACTCAACTGCAACAACTGATTTCGAAAGGGTCCAAGCAGTCAGCTGTCAACATCTCAAGCAGGACCAGTGCATAGTGAGGATTTGGCATTGATAGACTGAGAGTGACCCACTGACTACACTTCTCCTTCATCCAGGGGGTAACTGCCTACCCGTCAGGCGGCGCATGCGCAGTGCCGTGCCTTAGTTGACTTTTTGCTTCTCCGCCAGTTGCACAGTGCAAACAAGTGTCATTGTATGTTGACGGGGCCCCTGGGCGTTTCAGGAGCGGCTTCTGTGCGATGGGTGTTTAGCGGTGCCCGTGGGGATCTCCCTGAGCACAAAAGGGACGGAAACGCCGTATTGTAATGCATTTAGCTCACCGGTGGCTCACATCCATTAGAGCCCGCAATTAGGACTAAAAGATCGCTTGTGTGAATAATGGGCCACTATCAACAGCAAGCAGAAAAATAACCTAGTTTTATTTCATTAATATATTAACATAAAATTAATGTACAACGAACATGTTACATTCCAATAGTAAAATAAAATATAAAAAGGCATAATATGAACAGGCTGCAATCCTACAACAAACTGATGGGGAAAATAATTTCATTTTATTAATGCATTAATATAAATAATACTAGAATAAATAATGTACAGTGAACATCATGTTACATTCAAACTGTAAAGTAATATAAAGAGCATCATGTTAATACAAATATAAATATTTTAGATATTTATAGGCAGGCCACTGTTAACAGTGAAATGACAGAAAAATAACATTAAAAAAAACATTTACTAGACAAATGTCGTAGTAGTGTAGTGCAATCTGGTATTACACTGAAACAACGTAACTTTTAAGTAAACAGCGCACTCTGGTGGATATTAAACGGTCTTGGTCTTCTTTTGTTTGTGAAACAAGTGATAAAAATAAAATTATATTTAACAAAGACAATATTTAGTTTATCTATATTTAGCATATATAGCCTTTTAAAACATTCTCATCTTTCGGAATATTCTAATTTTTGAGCAAAAGGATTATTTTATAGTCACAGAACACGGGGACTTTTATTTTGAAATGAATTGTAGCGGTGCTTTTAAATTTGTCCTGATCAACGCTTCCTTAATCCGGTTACTACAGCACCAACAAAAACAAACGGTAAAATCTTATTCCATTGTTTTTCTTACAGTTTCAGGTAAAATAAGTATATATTTTTGTCAGTACTAACCCAGCTTGTGTCGGTCATTGTGCATAATACGATTAGCTAGTAGTTAGCAAGGATGTGTTTGAATTTTAGCACGTAACGTTATTTCATTTAGATAAGTTTCATAATTCGTAATGATACGTTAATTTACAACGATTGTCATAATGTTCTCTGTTCTAAACATACAGAAAACGATTCCTGTTCAAGTGCAAACTTTATCGTTATAAAGCATGTTTTGTCCAGCAGTATATTGTTTGTTTCTATAGGTGCCACCTGTGTTTGTTACTGTGAGATGTCTTTAGTGCGGATGAACCGTCCTTTATATGGTGCGGGTAAAAGACCAGTGCGAACCAGGAAGGTGTCTGCACCCAAGAAAGAATGGGTGGTGAGAAATCATCATGTAACCAGTTACGTTAAATCCTTTTCTGGAAGTGATGCCTTATAATTTCTCTGTTTTCCTTTCCTTTTCTTTTAGAGCACAGTCCACGATCTTTCAGTGCATAAAGCCACACCAGAGAAACTGGTAAGGAGCTTACTGTGAAAGCTCTAAGTATATTCTTATGCATTTACTGAAGTTTTTCTCCCTACATTGATATCGCAGGCTCAACGTCATGAGATGCACAGATCTCAGAATAGGGTTGTGGTGCAGTGGGAATTAAAAGAAAAGGCTCTAACACGCAGACGGAGGAAAAA
This sequence comes from Sinocyclocheilus rhinocerous, assembly GCF_001515625.1. Taxonomy (NCBI): domain Eukaryota; kingdom Metazoa; phylum Chordata; class Actinopteri; order Cypriniformes; family Cyprinidae; genus Sinocyclocheilus; species Sinocyclocheilus rhinocerous. The sequence continues at coordinate 109,948 of NW_015627632.1, forward strand.
CCAACCACCCAGTCCTCCAGGACTTGATAGAGCCCGACTCAACATCATCAGAGAGGTGTGTATGAATTGCAGACAGCTCACAAAATTAAGCTTGTAAAACTAAATCTGGGAAGAATGTGATATGTTTTAACCCTATAAAGCCTACTGTATCATATTTAATACACAGATTTCTTATTTCTCTAAATTATTAAAACTTTGCTGAAAATCTGTCATATACAGTTCAGACCTATTAGCAAGTAAAATGTCTTATAGTATAATTGTAGAAACGTCCACCTTCAGGTCGTGGTTCACGTTTGCTGTGAAATCTTTACTGAATTACTGATAAACTAAACATAAGAATAACTTTTATAATGTTATTAATATTTCAAGATGAACGCTTACTGAGCTTAAAAGGGTTAGTTCACCCAAAAATGAAAATTAGGCTGTGTTTTACTCACCCCCGAGGCATCCTAGGTGTATATAACTTTCTTCATTCAGACGAATCCAGTCGGAGTTATATTAAAAATTGTCCTGGCTATTCCAAGCTCTATCATTGCAGTCAGCGGGTGTTGCAGTGCTTCAGTCCAAAAGAAGTTAAATAAAAAGCGCTCATCCATTTAAAAAAAAATAAAATAAATTAAAGTGTCTCACACGGCTCCGGGGGGGTGAACAAAGGCCTTCTGTAGCGAATCGATGCGTTTTTGTAAGAAAAATAACCATATTTAAAACGTAATAATCAATTTAATCTAGCTTGCGC
>NW_015627632.1:110929-126781 GCF_001515625.1 Sinocyclocheilus rhinocerous
AAGCACTGCAACACCCGCTGACTGCAATGATAGAGCTTGGAATAGCCAGGATCATTTTTAATATAACTTCGACTGGAATCGTCTGAAAGAAGAAAGTCATATACACCTAGGATGCCTCTGGGGTGAGTAAAACACAGCCTAATTTTCATTTTTGGGTGAACTACCCTTTAAGCAACTTCAGTTTGCTTGATTCGAAAAATCATGTTAAATGTGAGTAACAAATATGATACATTATGCTTTTGAGGAACATATATTTGTGCATCTCTCAATTATCGTTGTAATGAATTGGATTATATGTTTTTCCCCCACAATAAATGCTACAGAGCTTTGATTATAAAACTAAGCATTTAAATATCACATATTAAGACATAGTTGGAGATATATAATCAAAACTGATATTTATATGATTTTTATGTATGTATTGTGTTGTACTGTTGTAAATATCTCATGCATAAATATCAGCATTTGCACCAAACTGCACCAAATAACAATTTTGCAAACTCAGTTTGGTCCACTGAATAAAATGGAGGTGTTTTTTCTTCTTCAAGTGTGAGCTCCATGTTGGTGTATCAAATATGATACTCAACAAAAAGTTTAGATATTTTTAAACTGTTCAATATCAAAAAAAAAACCAAGCTCATACTAACATTTTGTTCCCAGCGTTTTACAAATCGGATAACAAAAAAGGTTATGAAAATCTATTTATTTAGGTGTTTTCAGATCAGTGTCAGTTGCAGGATGTCATTGCACGGTCAGACAGAGCTTTGGCTAAAGTAAAAGACCTGTTTGGTGATGCACCCCGTCGACGCACAGGTAGTTGATTCTTGTGCAGTATAAACTGATATGCTATTATCTGATTTAACAAGTGTTATGTAAATGTGCTTGTGAAAACTCACATATTTGTGTGTTTTAGGATTCCCCACCATTACTGTGGCACCTGCCTGTGATTCTGACTCTGAGCTTCCTGTTCATCAAAAATCTGATCCTCCAACCCAGCTGTCATTGCTCAGCCAGTCTATGATGGATCAACAGGTACTCACACATAAGCACCACCTAAAGCTTTTATTCTGTAATAAAACCTAGAATAATAAAGTCTTTTCTAGGCCCTAAATGAGTTGGAGGAATGTGAAGAGGAACATGATGAAGTCCAGGATGCCTCTGTGCGCCTCAGCTCTGTGATGCACAGGTGTGAACGACTGGTCATTTATCTTCAACAAACAACGTCTAATGCATTTTCATTGTCTTTAGCATGTCATTTTTAAATGCTTGTTTTCAGAAAAAGAAATGAATGTAGGTCAGTGTCTTTTCCATGGGCCTCAGACCATCCGGAGCAAGAGCTACCCAAGACACCATGTAATACTGGAGTCCGAGAAGGCCAGGCAGGTAATGAAGGCATGAGCTTCTTTATCTCATTGCAGTTTAGATGTGATGTCAAGATGAATCTGTTGAACTTTGTTGGTTTTTAAAAAAAATATCTATGCTTCTTTTGCCCAGCCCTCAACGCCACGGTGGCTGTACAGCGTTTAAAATCCAGACAGACTCATTCTGATGTAAACCAGTCTAACTCGCTAGTCAACCAGGTTCTGAACCCAGAGCCTGCTTCCTCTCAACCAGGTGAGGCACTGTTATCAGACACTATTTTTTAGTTTATTATAAACTAATGTAATAATCCTTTTTTTTTATTTTATAACATTTTTTTCTTTTTGTAATAATATTTCAGAACATTGTTGTTTTAACTGTTTTTTGATCAAATAAATGCAGCTTTGATGAGCTTGACAGACTTACTTAAAAAAACATTAAAAAAAATATAAATATTAATAATACTAATAACATTAACGATAATATTAATGCAGTTAATTTATAAAAAAAAAAAAAAAAGATTATTTTAATTGTGTGTGTATATTTAGGTGTGTATGTAGGCATAAATTATACAGACTAAATTGGTAATACCAGCTTTTTTTTTTTTTTTTCAGGAATTAAGAGCAGGTCAGTTCAAGCCAGTAGGGGGCGTTCCAGACATACTTCTGGTCTGAACAACTCCGGGTTAAGCTCTCTGGCAGGAAACCAGTCCAGTCTGGAGCTTCTGCAAAGCATGCTTGAGCAAGTGGAGACTGAGCTAGACTCTCTAGACCACCAGAATCCTCTACCAGAAGCTAGACCGCAGCAACAGAGACCAGGCCTCACCGGCTTCTCTGTGGCTCTAGTGGCGACACTTGGACGTCTAGCCAGTCATATTAGAAAAGTAAGGGCACACACAAGTAAAATCCAAAAGCTTTTTTATGTAATTGGTCAGATGAGTTACTTCCTCATTGGCATCACTTGCACACAGAAAGAAGAGGAGGCTTTGAGGGAGGCACAGGAGAGAAGACGACTAGAGGAGGAAGTGAAGGAGCAGAGAGCTTTGATTGACGCCCTGACTGTGGAGTCACTGACACTGAGGGAAGAGAGCACCGCTCTGCAGGTGAACTATTTTTCATTCAGCAACGTTATCCAGATATTATTTGCAAGTTTGTCCATTCAAATGTTTGTTGTTGCTTCCATGCAGGCGAGGCTGCAGCAGCAGATAACTGACCTAGAGCGACGCCTAGATGCTGTAGTCCTGGTGGTGGGAAGACCAGATTCTGCAGAATCACACACAACAGTGCAAATCACAGACAACAAAGCTCAAAGTAACTATAGATCCACAGATCATGGACTTGTAAACTTGCATTGCCACTGTTTTGAAGTTGTATCTTACCAGTGCATATTAGGATTGGTTATCTTGAGTATGTATTTGAACCTGTAGTGGCACAGTGATTAAGAAGAGTGTGTTGTGTTCTGTAGAAAGCAGAAATATGGAGTCTGGCGGTACTGAAAAGGATCTACAGCGACAGGACTTTGTCTCTGCAGCTGTGCTGCTCTCTCCTCCTCGTCAGAGAGATGGTCTGCCTCCCACAGGTCAGTCTGAAGTGTGGCAAGATCTCTCATTCTGTCAATTGACACCCTGTAGTGTTGAGGGCTTAACACTGACAAGCATCACTGTTGTTGTTGTTCATATTCACGATTGAAATGCTACATTTTGGAGGATGCTAAAATGGATAAAAAATTACATTAAAATTGGACCCATACAAATCTGATTTGAACATCCTGACCCTAGAAATTGTCCAGAACTCCCGTAGCAACACCCTTGTAAAATACTCAGAACACCTTAGCAATGTATTAAAAAAATACTAGGAAAGTTGTTAGGTCACATTTTATTCAGAAAATGTAAATTGACTTGGGCCAGCTAGCAACCACTCAGAATACCTTAACAACTGCGTAGCGACCACTCAATCACCATAGCATTGTGTTGGCTAATTTGACATGAGCAAAATCCCTCACATTTTTTCAGAAAATGTAAAAAATATATAGTTTGATTAGACTTTGTCACTCTGCCCAGCATTTATGAATCAACAATCAAAATGTAATGATTAAGCAGAAACTGAGTTTTCTAAGGTTAAAAATATGTATTTGTGTCTTAGGAAGTTGCTCAAATCTGATTGAATCATCAATGCAAGTATGACTCAACAGAATTTTTGTTACTTCTCCCAGCGTGTCATCCACATTCACACGCATCCCCGCTGCACTACAGTGGCTCCTATGCAGCAACAGGAAGTCAGGGTTCACTGGAGGACTTTGACATCTCCATCTCTCCTTCCTCCTTCGCTAGCCTACCACGACCCACTCCTTTGCTGGATGATCTCTCCCAGGATGCCATGCTAGGGGAGATCGCTGAACTGACACGTCAGAACGCAGCGATCCGGGCCCAGTTGGGGCAGCACCGTCCATCTCCAGCTGGAGCTTCAGTATCAAGGGAGCAGAGCGCAGACCGACTTTCCACAACCAGTTCTATAGTTAGACAAGTGTCGCCCTCTACAGAGCCACAGCACACACAGCAGGTTAGTTACACACTAGATTTGGATTAAGGTAGTCTGCAGTTCCTCACAACTGTTTATCAATTTATTTTTCCCACAACTTTTTATTTCTTATAGTTGTGCCTTTATATCTCACAAATATGACTTTACAATAATGTTCAAAAGTTTAGGGACATCTCTAATGCTTACAAAGGCTGCATTTATTTGATCAAAAATACAGTCAAGGCAGTGATAATGTGAAATATTATTTTACATTTAAAACAGCTGTTTTCTATTTGAATATATTTTTAAATGTAATTTATTCCTGTGAGAGCAAAGCTGAATTTTCAGCAGTCATTACTCCAGTCTTCAGTGTCACATGATCCTTCAGAAATCATTGTACCGTAATATGCTGATTTGGTCACTTTCTTATTAGAAGACTTATTATCTTCTGCTTAATATATTTGTGGCAGCATTTACAAGAAATATAAACAGTATTTAACAATGCAAAGTCTTTACTGTCACTGATTAGAATAATTAATTTCTTTCCTTTTTTTTTTTATCATACTGACCACAATCCTAGTGTATATCTCATATGATTTGTGAGACTTTTAACTTAAGTTTCTCATAATTGTACCTTTTTATCTCACAATTTTGAATTGTAATAGTGACTTTATTGCTCTTAACTATGTCTCCATTATCTCACAATTGCAACTTTATATTTCTCTATTGTGACTTTTTTTTTCCCCTTGCATATTTTTTTATGCTGAGGTAGAAACAGGCTTGCAGTACACAGTGAGTTTGGATATGGTTGTTTATTCAATTCAATTCACATTTATTTGTATAGAGCTTTTCATGATACAAATCATTGCAAAGCAGCTTCACAGAAAATGTCTACATTTCTACATTACATTTAGGAGTAGTTTATCAGTGGTGACTATGTCAAGGTGATGTCCATATGGCAGATATGTACAGAAAAAAAATCATGCAGTTAATGACATGTATTAAAAAAAAACAATGAACACTATTAACAGCAATGATTATACAGTATGTTGTGATCAAACTTATCGGAAAATTTGGTAGTTTTGTATGTTGGTTCAGGGCTGTCATCATCTGAGGTCCTTGGAGGGGTTGGCATCTTCTCTTCTCAGGTGTTTGGTCATCTCAGATCTTCATAAATGCTGGATCCAGCCTGAAGCTTGTGTAATTCCTAGTTACCTCGGGATTCCCATCCCGTGGCAGAAACAGAGAAGCAAACAGACAAAAATTAGCGTAGCTGCTGTTCAAACCAAGCTAAGAATGATAATGTGCATTTGATCAGATATAACTGGAGTACAAGGTTATGAGATACTTGAGATGAGATGCTTGGCTAAAGAGATGTGTCTTTGATCTAGATTTAAACAGAGTGTGTGTCTGAACACCGAACATTATCAGGAAGGCTATTCCAGAGTTTAGGAGCCAAATGCGAAAAAGCTCTACATCCTTTAGTGGACTTTGCTCTTCTAAAGGAGGTAGACCTTTTTTTATTACATTTAGATCTTTTTTTTGTCCAGCCTATTTCTGTAGAGATCCTCAACAATGGAGATTGAACAAAAACTGCAGGAGCTGAACCGCCAAAGTGCCAAAGCAAGAGCTAAACTACTAGAGCTCATTGAACAACAGAAACCGAGTGCCTCCCTCAGAGTTTCCCCTGCCATTTCCCAGTACCTCCTCACTCCAGCAGCACTCACACTGGTGTGTGTTTCTTTAAATGATACTTGCATCCTCTCAGATCCTGCAGTGCAGAATGAGAGTAACTGATATATGACGACTATTCATGTTTTACAGTAGTTAGAGGGTTAACTCCAGAGCAATTTTTGACACTTCCTGAGAGAAACCATTCACCACAACCCAGTGCAAGTAGTCGAAGGTGAGTTTTAAAAAGAACAGATTTGCTTACAAGATATGATCAGAAACACATAGGACTAGACTGTTCAGTCCAATTGTGATGATTACAAGGCATTTTCCAAATGGGTGTATTGCTTTTTAGACCTAAGTGGCATTTTTCATGCTTTTTTTTTTTCTCAGGTCAACTGGAAGACTCTCACCACAAAGTTTGGGTAGTGTGGAAATCCAGAGCCTTGAGAATCAGGTATGATTTTTATTGCAAATCATTTTTATTCATCTGTATATAGTTTCTAAAACTTCACATAGATACTTATAGTATCTAAAACTTAAGATATTTGTATTACATACTCATGCTTGGAAACTTTTATTTTATTTCTGACAGGTGGACAAGCTGAAAAGAGGGGGCTGGTTTGCATTGTCAGCTCATGTCAAATGAATTGAGCTCAACAGAGGAATATGATCTATGCATAACATCATATTTCCATGCACAATAGCATTCCAATACATTTGACATCCCTAGTTTGGTCTGATCAAACATCCTGACTGCATCATACCCGTGTAATGCTCATGTTGAGAATATGACGCCCAGTGGGCCCATCTATGCATAGGAACTCAACACAAGGTAACAAACCATGAGAATTAAGTGCGAGTTGTTGGCTTGGCCAGATCACATCGATAAACAACAGATAATTTCAGACAGTTTGACCTAGTATGACATTTACTTGAATCCTCATATGAAGTATTTAAAATTTTAGTGTGCATGCAGGTGTACTGATTGACTGTTCAACTGTATTTAATGTATTAGTTCTATCTGTTTTTTAAGAAATGGACAATTTCACAATAAATTTTAGATAATTAAATGCTTTATTGTGATGTTTTTTTATCACATTTTTATAGACATCGTTTGTGAAAAAGCAAAGCAGCCAATAAATGTAACAAAACAGTAGGAATTAACATTTCATAATTCAATTAATGTTCAAGCAATGTTCATTTCGTAACAAAAAAAAAACAAAACAAATTTGTTAAAGTGTTCTGTAAATTATACTTAACTGATTATTGATTTTCAGTTGCACAGCACCATGTAAACCACCTAACAAGAGTTGATATTATTCGCAGTAGTTAGTAATACCTCAGTATGCTTTAAAGGGGAGGGCTAATGCTATTTCATACATTCTGACATATTTACACTGTTTAAGAGTTGCATTCTCATGCTAAACATGGCCAAAGTTTCAAAAAACGAGTTGGATGTATGACAGAGTATTATTGTGCCAAATACACTCCTTCAGGGTCTGTATAAGTTTCTGAAAGTTTTTTTTCCAAGTATGGCCCTGTATGATGTCATAAAGGGCGGAATTCCTTTTATGGGCACTGAGTGTTTGTTTGTTTTATAAACAAATTAAAATTTAAATCAATAAAGTTTTTCATTTTTTATTTATGTCGGTGTCACAGCTTGCAGATGATTTCTATGCAAAAGCTTCGCATGCTCATGACTCTTTAGCTCCGCCCACAGCACACCTCCAGGAGCTCGACTGTTTTCGGAGAGAATCGTAAAGCCGTATCTGTGTTTTATAAGTCTGATAAAACTACTCTTCAGAGATATGAAGGATGCAATACTACTCTATAGGTACTTAAGATTAACATGAGATTTTTTTTAATTTGTGGCCATTATGTATATATATTTTTTTTTTCCTGCATGTCATGTGCAGGGCTCCATATTTTTTAAGATAAAAAGTGTTTTTCACAGTTTTAATTAATTTTTTGTTATTGCACTTAAATAGCTACAAATCAATTTCTATTCATAACATTAATCTATAAATGTATAAAATCTGAAAAAACCTTTCAAATACTTTTAAATGAAGTACAACATGTGACACTGTTTGTCACTGCAACGTCATGTCAGCTACCTGTATTTTTAAACTACCTCACAGTCCCTATGTGGCACAGCCCATAGCCTTCCACTCCTGTATATAAATTTGACCTCGCACTCCAACCCAGAGGTCTTGACCTTAAAGCAGCATCCTTCATCCTTAAGCTGAGCAGAGTGTCTCTGAGCCAGCGCCTGTAGCTCATCCCAGCCGTTACTTTCTCCCTCTCTGACCCACACTTTCCCACCTACCTCAGCCAGAACGTTGCCACCGCACCACTGCATGTCACGCAGCCCTTCTGCTTTGAGCAGATACATACATGCGCAACGTGGTGCGCACACCTTGAAGCGCCCCCTTCCTTCTTCGTAGCAAAGGCAGTGCAGTCGTACCAGGAATGAAGTGGGTTCTGACGTGATAAAACAAAGGACCTCCTCCACCCCATTGTCGATGGCGACAGGCCCATGAACCCTGCTGACGGAAAACAGCTTTGCGGGACCGAGAATTCGTACCGATTCGATAATAAACTGGAAGTTGTGGTGCTCGCCGAGTTGTAAGTAGCTCTGTAATTCGGAGAGGGTCTCCTGGTGGAGCTGCATGAGAGAGCCCAAGCCCAGCTGCGCAGGATTGAACTCCAACACTGAAAGCAAGCGATGGTGAACTCCCGCGTCAAAAACTTCAGAGTTAAAAGAAGGATTTGACAAGACAAACCGCACATGCTGAATGAACGTAGCAATGGGCGCATTTGAAAAGTCAACGGTGGTTCGTTTGGGCTGCACTACATCTAGGAGATGTGCGATACGAATGCACACCTCCAAGTACTGTCTAGCAAGAAGAGTTGCGTCCTGGTCCGCAGAGGATGGAACCATGTTGCTCAGAGCTTTACGGATGACCCGCGCAGATACACCCTGGAAGGAAGTGACCCGGTGTAGCCTGCTGGGCCTGCAGGAAAACAACCCCTCAACTGAAGAGGACAGCTGGAGGCCTTCCTGGAGGGTATGCAGGTCTCGTAGCACCTGAGCGAGGACTCTCACGCTCTGCAGCAGACTTTCAGCGTCCCCGTCGCTCCAGCACTGCTCCACTTCCTGCAGCAGTGCGGCCTCCACTCTGCCACTGGCACTCAGCTGCTCGATCATACCTAGTATGCCTCCGCTAGGCTTCGCCTCCGGCTCCTCCAGAACCTCTGCCATGCAGTCCCACACCAGAAAGCTGAAGATGGCCCACACAGTGCGCTGATCTGTGCAGTCATCAGGACACAAGTGGTCCCAGCTGCGTAAGTGGTCCTGATCGTGCAGGTGGTCCCAGCTGTGCCGGTGACTGTGGATACCGCTGCGGAGAAGAGTCTCGGCTTTTTGCAGCAACCTCAACAGCAGACATCCCCTCTCTGAAAGCTGGACCCCTACAGATGACAACCAGATACATTCATGTTGGTTTCATATGGTTTTCAAATACTGTACTATTTTGTTTAGTATTCATAAAGTAAAAAATAATATTGTTTTCTTCACAACTTGAATAGATGTGAAAGTAAAATCTTAACCACTATATGCTTTTCTACTGTTCAAAAGTTTGGGTTGGTACAATTTTTTTATGTTCTTGAAAGATGCTTAGACTCACCAAGGCTGCATTTATTTGATCTAAAATACAGTAAAAACTGTAATACTGTCAGATATTTAATTTAAAATAAATTTAAATTTAAAATAACTGTTTTATGTTTTAATACATTTAAAAATATAATTTACTCCTGTGATGGCAAAGCTGAATTTTTTAGCATTTATTACTCTAGTCTTCAGTGTCACATGATCCTTCAGAAATCATTCTAATATGCTGATTTGGTGCTCAAGAAATATTTCTTCTTATTATTAATGTTGAAAACAATTGTGCTGCTTAATATTTTTTGGAATCAGTGATATATTTTTCAGGTTTTTTGATAAAAAGAAAATTCGAAAGAACAGCATTTATTTGAAATAGAAATCTGTTGACATTATAAATGTGTTAATGTCTTAATTTAATGCATCTTTGCTTAAAAGTATTAATTTCATTTAAAAAAATCATACTGGCCCCATACTTTTGAACGGTAGTGTATTTTTTTAAGGTAAAGGTAAAATTGTTTTTATATTATTTAAAGTATATTTTTTTATAATTTTTAATGTATATTTCTGCATGTTGGTAACATCACAAGCAATTTTTTTCCCCAGAATTTATTTGGAAATGTATCATAAAATATATATATATATATATAACAAAATAAATAGTGTAATTTCACTGAGCAGTTATCACCAGGCCTTTCTAAGGATACAATAATCTTTATTTAATCCAGAGAAAGACTTATCACAAAGTAAAGGAAGCAGAAATGCAACAGTTCACTCTACTAAAAAACGATTTACAACTAAAAAAAATGAATAGTTATTTACTTTAATATTTGCTTTAACTTATTAAACAGAATCTGAAGTTAAGCCTGAGATGGATTGGCCTTCACTTACACCGAGGGCTGAGTTCTGCCACTCTGCTCAGTAGTCTGTCGGCGTCCTGTGTCTTCTCTATATACAGGGACACTAGGGCTTCCATCTGGGCAGAGTCTTCAATGCCGACCCCTTCCAGAAGGTACTCTCTGACCGTCCGACGCGGCAAACCCACCGCCACACCAACCTCACAGACATTAAACCTAATCTCATCCCCCACAGTCAAGCCCAGCCGAGTCATGACCTGCTGCAGGCCTCCTGATCGAGAATCAGACATGGACAACATCAGTTGACCAAAATTTATTTTTTAGCTTTGAGCAAATTTACCAGCCATAAATATTTCTTCAGTCTCTCATAGTTTTCAACAAAATGAGTATAATGTTGAAATGTGAACTACCTGACAGAGGTAAAGCTGCTCTCAAGTGATCTCTAGTTTCCTCCACTGCTATCGGCACAATGCTGCCTTCTGGTTCTTTATTAAGGTCTTCCACCAAACTGTTTACTGAAAAATGAGAAGAGTGTAAAGAAAATCTGATAACAGGTGGCTGAATTCCTGGCTGAAACAATATTAAGAGTTCTAATTGATGTTTATTACTTTTCGAGGGTAAAATGTTTTGCGGAAACTGGATACACTACCATAAAAAAAGAAAGAAAAATGAATACTTTTATTCAGCAAGGAGGCATTAAATTAATCAAAGTGACAGTAAAGACATTTTTAATGTTACACATTTTCTATTTCTAATAATTACTGTTCATTGAACTTTCAAATTATATTTAAATGATTTCTGAAGGATCATGTGACATTGAAGACTGGAGTAATAATGCTGATCATCACAGGAATAAATGACATTTTAAAATATATTGAAATGGAAAACAGTTACTTGAAATTGTAATAATATATCATAATATTATTGTTTTTATAATACTATTATATTTTCTATCAAATAAATGCAGAGACTTCTTTCATAACCATTTAAAAAGCTTAATTATTCCAAGCATCTGACCAGTAGTGCACATTACAATATTACATGCATTTAGATTATAATATTGCATGCATCTCCACTCCAGATTCTGCTAGAAAAGTTGTACTGACCATTAAGTTCCTCAGCTAGTTGCTCGTCCTCATTCTGTAGCGCTGTGTAAAAGCTCATGCACACTTTTTCTCCTTTCTTCAGGCAGATGGACAGCAGAGTTTGTGCTTGCTGGGTTGGGATGGGTATTGCTTGGATTTTCTCCAGTTCCAACTGAGTCAGAATGCCGCTGGAGAAGAGATCGTAGGAGACCGGCAGAACAGAACAGCCCAAGCGTGAGCACAGAACATTAAACTGGGCCTGTAGCTGACGTTCTGTATGGAGACAGGACAATGGTGAGGAATGGGAAACATTACATATATATTAAGTAAAAGTGAAAATTCTGTGTCCTACCTGTTGGACCTTGCTTAATGCCTTGTGATTGGGAGCGATCTAATATGAGAGCGCAAAACATTTTAGTATTTACGTTATGCTACTGCATTTATGTTTTAAGACAGAATGCAACTTCAGTCATCACATACCTTCTTCTGAGGTCAACCAGGTTTGTAGACGCGGGTAATGTTTCTTGCATTTCCTCAGACACTCCATGAAACTAGAGGCACCACTTTCATCCATCTGTGCGTCAACAATTTCTAGAAGTTTTCGGACTTTGTTGGGCGGCGTTCGCTCAGCTTCAATTTCATAACAGTTTTCTCTAGAGAGCAGCCCTACAGATATAACACTGTCTAGCAGAGGGCCCAGGTGATAGAGGGCATCCACTAGAAGCATTTGTGAAGATAGGAGCCGGGCCTTCACAGTTTGCTTCTCCTCTGCTCCTATAGGGAGAGTGGGATAAGATGAGCCATTTTTCACACAAGTAACACTCAGATTTTACAAATGTTTCTACTAAATCTGCTGTAAAGGGTGGTCTATTTAAGCCCACTGAAATGCTTGAATGCAGACACATCAACATCAGTGTCTCTATGTTTTAGTAAAAAAAAAAAAAAACGAAACATTAAAATAACACAAATTAAATAAAATAGATTTTACAAATAAAATAACTCATGCACGCTCATATTCCCCGCTGCCGTAACGTTAACAATTTTATTAAAATGCTATGCATTTAGCCCTATGTGACGTCTGTTTTTATATTGTTTATCAACAGTATACAAGGTAACTACGGTAATTATCAAAGTGGGTGATGGCCTCTGGGGACATTTGGCCAGGGGTGTTTTTACACCACAGACAAGGTTTGAGAAGAAAAAAATCATTGTGCTAATATAAAATTAAATTAAGTAGCCTATATAAAATTGCAAAATAAATCTATCTATCTATCAGTACTTTTTTACTTAAGTACATAAAAAAACGATTACTTTCACTCGAGTAAAATTGAAAAAGGAGTACTTTTACTGGAATAATATTTTATTATACGTATCTGTACTTTTACTCGAGTAACGTTAGGCCTACTTGATTTGTGTACTTCGTCCACCAGATAGATAGATAAGATTCAAAAGGTAGGATATCTACATATTTACATAAAGCTTACCTGAATTGCGGGGTCTCTCGGTTGAGGAAGCCATCACAATATTACGTGGGAATAATTCATACTCATCTTCAAACTATGGCACGTTCATTCAAATGTTTCACTTCTGATCTCACGCGATTCATTGATTCATGTCAGTTCACTTTATGGAAGTCCTGACGCGCGAATCGCGCCTGACTGTAGAAGCGGGAATCGACGATGACACAAGTCACTCGGCGGCACTTTATGTGAAAAATGATATACTTTACGCATCGGCTAAATTAAGTTTCTCATAAAGTATCTCGAGCAGTTCCTCAGTGTACCACTTCCTGGAAGTGGTGAGCTACCCGTGAAAGCTTCAAGTCTGAGTCAACACATTTTCATATTGATAATCAAATGTTAAAACCTCAACTCCCACGGTCATTAAAGATTCAGTTTGAGTGGAGAGGCTGATTTTGAAATTAAATATATACAGTCTCAGGATTGAAAATGTGATTTAAATAGTTGGGCGTGACCTCTTGTGCCCGCCACAGATGCAATTTATAGCCTAAAATGAAACCAATAAAAACTCTATTTCATATAGTGGTAAAATCTGAAGCGAAATGTCTGTTGCGGGGGCTGAAGGTTCATTCTTTGTGTGTGTGGTGAGCACTTGCAGGTGGAGCTGAACACCTGTGAATGTATCAATTTTTTTGTGTCTCATGTTGTGAGAGGTTTTACAGTCACATATTTGTATATATTGGCCCTGTTCATCTCGTTACGTACCCTGATGAAGAGTTAAAGACTACAGCATCCAGTCTCTTATCAAACTTCATAATGTTGGAGAGACCATGGGCTAATTTTCACACTATTTTTTACACTGATTTTCACAATACTTCTCAGGGTTATTTATTTATTTCATTTTATTTACTACTTCATATTCTCTATTATTGCTCAGGAATAAAATGTTCACTAAGCACACACTGAACTTTAGCATTTTTGTAGCATTTTGTCACACTGTATGGGGTAAGTTGGAAAAACTGAATATTATATTACAGCCTGTTATAGGAGTTTTTCTTTTTCTTTTTTCTTTTAAGATATTGTAGCCTATTATAGGATTTTAAAAGCAAAATGTAAACTTTTAGCAAATAATTATGAACAATTAAAACAATTATGAAACACAAAACAATTCATTCAATAAAAAAAGTGAAAGGTAAGTCTACAAACAAGCCATTGATTAGGCCAAAAACTATTGTGATCAATAAACTGTATAAATGTATGACATTTAAAACACACGTGGCAGTTTACTAATATAAAACAACACTGCTAGAGAAAACACACATTTGTGTATATTGTACATTTTATATAACAATGCTGCTTTTCTGTCAGCAGCTACTAAAACGTGCAGCAGTGTTGTTATTGTTAACTAAACTAAAATAATAATAATAGTCCTAATAATAAAAATCTTTTCAGTAATTTAAATATAACTGAAATAAATGTAAATATTAGGTATAAATATGAAATACTAAATATTAGAACAACTTGGAAATGTTGCTGAAACTAAAATAAAGTTGAATTACTAAAATTACTAAAACTGAACTGAAATGAAATAAATTAAAGCTAATAAATTAAAGCTATATATTTATAATAAAAACAAATATGAAAGCAAATTCAAAATATTAATAAACACTACAAAAGTATATAAATAATACTAACACTGCCTTTACAGCTGTCGATTGGTCAGATGTGACACCAACAGTTCCTGTACAGATTACTGAAGGTAGAGGAGTTATCAATGAGGCCAGCAGGGGGCGCTCAGCCTGTGGTCTATGTACAGTATGTGCTTCCTAATGCCCCAGTGTAATGCTGGAGACTATACCGTAAAAAGCCACCGCACTTCAAATGAGACATTAAAACAAGTTCCTGGTGGTGGAATGGAAATGGAAATGCCAGGAAATGTGCTATAGAAATGTAAAGAATTTTGATTGTATGCATCCATTTCCACTTCCAGCTTAAAGGGTTAGTTCACCCAAAAATGAAAATTCTGTCATTAATTACTCACCCTCATGTCGTTCTAAACCCGTAAGACCTCCGTTCATCTTCGGAACACAAATTAAGATATTTTTGATAAATTCTGAGAGCTCTCTGACTCTGACCCTCCCATAGACAGCAATGTAATTACCACGATCAAGGTCCAGAAATGTAGCAATTGGAGATCGGTAAAATAATCCATGTGACATCAGGGGTTCAACCGTAACTTTACGAAGCTACGAGAATAGTTTTTGTACGCAAAGAAAACAAAAATAACGACTTTATTTAACAATTCGTCTCCTCTGCGTCACCCTGGTGCCATCATTTTGAAGAGTATCCACTGAACGTAAACAGTGTATGCTATTCTGTGTCAGCTGCATCACAGCTGACACAGAATAGCATACACTGTTATTTTTGTCGTTATTTAGCTCTCATAATTCATCAAAAATATCTTAATTTGTGTTCCGAAGATGAACGGAGGTCTTACAGGTTTAGAATGACATGAGGGTGAGTAATTAATGACAGAATTTTCATTTTTGGGTGAACTAAGCCTTTAATATCCCACAGTTTACACCGAGGGCCACTTCAGTGATCATTACCCTATGTAATATCTCCAAACGTTTTGGAAGTAAGGGGGTATGAGGAGGAGTAAATACTGAACAAAGTAACTGTGTGCTCTCATTAAGTGGTTGGGAATAGCGGTGCAAAATGGCAGGTTAGGGGTCGTCACGGAAACCCTCCATACACAGGGTGGGGCCCTTTGTGCCAAGAACAGTGGAGTGGAGGAGAGGCTGAATGGAGGATTAATCCCACACCAGTGCATCTCAATGCTCCGTCCCCGCCAAGAGCCAAGAGCTCATCCCCATGTGCTGGTCTTTATTTCATCCATTCAGGAGTCAATAGGTCTGCTACACTGAAAAAACATTGCAGTCCATATAAATGAACATATGGAGACATAAGTGTGTTTACAATTCATTATAATAACTGATCAACTATTTTTAACAAATAAATACAATTCTTTATCAATCCTAAAAACAAGTGAGCTCTTAGTAAAATGTAACAGAATGTACTTTCAGAATGTCAAAACTCAGAAAACACATGAATTCCTAAACTTGCGCCAACAATAACATCCCTCACCTCCTATACAAACACACACATTTGTGCAGGCTTAAATTCATTGGCACACTTGTTTAAAACAATGAGGAGCTCTTATAATGAGTGTGTGTGTGT
>NW_015627632.1:126915-137856 GCF_001515625.1 Sinocyclocheilus rhinocerous
CACTTTCGTGAAGAGCCACAACACCCTCTCACTTCCCAGTGAAGTATATTCACTCACATTTTCTCTTTCATCAGCACTTGACGCAATTCATATCCTCTTTGGCAAGAGTGACACATAGGAAACTCTGATGGATGGTTTGGTAACTCGTGTAAACTTGTCTGTCTGTCACACAAATGTGGACACACACTCTCCCTATAACTATATCATATTATGCGCAACAGAGTTAGCTTGACAAGAGCTTTGTAAAGTGCTCTGGTGGTGAGCATCACTATTATAATTGCACATACTTAGAGTGAAGGATTTCAACAAACCCATATCTTTGACATTTGCCTGACTTGTCAACATTTTATGGTAATGCTAATGTGTAAATGAACTAAACATTAATAAGGTAAACATTTTATTTATTTTATCTTCCCCTCTCACTTTTTTCTTTCTGTGTCAAGGCTCTTGCCATTATTCCCATCATGGTGATGATGACCGTCTGCAGATGATGCATTAATGTAAGTACCCAGAAGAGGGCAGTTGTAACTCTGTCCTGCTTGAGGATATTCACCGCTGTGTGTGTGAGTTATAAGGGGAATTTCGCTAATTTTTTCCATGCTGGCACCTTGAAGAATTTGTTTTGTAAGTTGTTTTATTACTTTTATCACCATCTGTGTAGTTGGCCTTTATCTCAAACATCAGAGTATAGTGCTTGCAACTTCCAAATCATGGGTTTGCACTGAGTGGCTTGGATTAAAATTGTATGTCAAATGTAAATATACTTTGAGAAAGTTGACATGTCCTGTGGTGTGATATGCCATACTCCATCTACAACTATTTTAAACCGCATTTTGCTAAATCTTAGTTTGGAATTATTTGGATTTTTAAATGTTTTTGAAATAAGGCTCTTAAATGCACCTAGGCTGTATTTATTTGATCAAAACTACAGTAAAACAATAATATTGTGAAATATTATTACAATTTAAAATGACTGTTTTCTGTTATATTTTAAAATTATTTTATTCCTTTGATGACAAAGCTGAATTTTCAGCAGCCATTACTCCACTCTTCAGTGTCACATGATCCTTCAGAAATCATTCTAATATGCTGATCTGGTGCTCAAAAAACATTTCTTCTTATTATCAGTGTTTAAAACAGTTTTTGCTGCTTAATGTATTTATGGAAACAGTGATACATGTTTTCGGAATCTTTGATGAGTAGAACGTTTTTTTAAACATTATAAATGTCTGTTTACTGTTCCTTTTGATAAATTTATGGTGTCCTTGCTGCATAAAAGTATAAATTTATTTTTAAAGTATTAGTTTCTTAAAAAAAAAAAATAATAATAATAAAAAATAAACTTTTAGCAGTACTGAAACTGACCATTGACCAATAACAAGCAACAAATTGGCCTGAGGTCGCATAAAATCTGTTGGTAAGTAATGATATCTTAATATAAATGAGTCTTGTAAACCATTTTAATGCATGAACAATCAAATTGTTTTCAGTAGTGTAGATATCATGAAGATGTTTGAATTATATAATGTTTGTACCCAGAAGCATATGTCGTACGGTATATGTGCTCATATCTGATTGTGTGTGTGAGAGTGCATGAATTTGTGTGTGTGTCCAGGCAAGTGTCCGCCGCAGCTGTGATCTGAGGCCAGCTTTTGCTTGCTGTGAAAATATTATTGCAAGTGTTTATTATTACAGCACTGAGAGACAGTGGGAGTGTTGTGTGCCGTGCGGGCCAGCGAACAGGGGGTGTAGACCAGGAGTGTGTGAGAGGAAGGAGGTTTTTTTTTACGCTTATTCCTTCTGTTCCCACCGACCAGCCCCCAGCGAGGCACGGTGCATTGTGGGTAGTGGGGAGGCCTATTGGAGTTGATTAGTTCCGGCTGAATCTCAGATAGAGTTCTGACAGGCCGGAGAAACGGGCTCAGCATGAACGGCACCCTCCTCACGTACCCCCTTGCCCTCTCCAGCAGACAATAGAAGCAGCATGACAAGAGCTTTTTAAAACACTCCATACACTCCACTTTTCTGTCTGTCACACAAATGTGGACACATACACTCTCCCTATAACTATATCATAATATGCACAACAGAGTTAGCTTGACAAGAGCTTTGTAAAGTGCTCTGGTGGTGAGCATCACTATTACAATTGCACATACTTAGAGTGAAGGATTTCAACAAACCCATAACTCAAATTATTCAACTTTGGTTAGAACTCGTCCTGCACTGTTTGCGGTACAGATACCTCAAATCATGCAGCTTTTTGAGAAAAGGTGTGCTATTACTTTTCTAAGTGATCAGAATTAAGATTTATGCCCTGTGAACGGGTGAAAAAAAATCATAACACTGAATGTGGGACCCAAGTCAAAATTAAGGACAATAATATCATATAGATTTGGGGGTGGAGTCTTCTGACATTGTCCCACCTAGCAACCACCCAGAACATCCTAGCAACATTCACAAATGTTTACAGAACAAACGGGAACCCAGTGTGCCTGTAGCTTTCTCTATTTCTGTTTTATCACGTGATAGAAAGTCTAGGCCTTCTCAAGCCGTACGGCTGACGCATCTAATCTGCAGCCTATTATGCATCAAACTAATATTGCTGTTGAGACAAAATTAGGGCTGCACGATAAATCGCATGCGATATTTAACGCGCATCTTGTCAGAAAGCCGGTTCTGTAATCAGCGGTAAATCTCCATCACGTGCGTGCTTTCACATTGAGCAGCATTGACTACACAGAGGCCGTTGTTAAACCCCTTCTGAAGAAGAGCAATCTTGATAACACAATATTGAGCAACTAGACCAATATCAAATCTTCCTTTTATAGGCAAGATTATTGAAAATAAAGCACTTTGAATTACCATTGTGTATGAAATGTGCTATATAAATAAACTTGCCTTGCCTTGCCTAGAACACCCTCGTTACCACATAGCAATGTCATAAAACCCTTCATTACATCCTAGCAACTTTTGTGTTTTTTTTATTAGAAAATGTTAAAATTACATAACATTTGTTTAACATACAATATTAAAATAAATTGTCATTATTTTTCCCCTACAGTATCCAACTACACTGTAAAAACATTTTTTAAGTTGTACATGAAACAAAAAATTTAATTCAATCTTTCTACTTTTTAATTCAATTTCATTTTGAATTCAATGTGTTACTTGCCATTTCATTGTGAAATGTACTAACAATTTCAAATTGAAATTTGTTTCAAATAAACCCTACACCAACTTTTCCCCCCTTCAAGCTTTTTTGAGGCAGTAACCTTACAGACCACCCTAGCAACCACTCATCCATGGCCTAGCAACAGCTGAGAACACCCTGGCAACAGCCCAGAAACAAGGTAAAAATCATTCAGAACATCCCAGCAACCTAAAGGATAATCACCAATTTTTTTTAGAACACATAAAAATCTGGTTTATTATTAATGTACATAAAATATTAAATATTAATTAGACAATTCAAATATAAATTGAATTTATAGAATATTTAATCAGGACAGGAACATCAAAGACCACCCTAGTAACCACTCAGCAACAGCCTAGCAGCTGCTGAGAACACCCTGGCAACAGGCTAGCAACAAGCTAAAAATAGCTTAAAACACCCAAATTACTTAAATACAACCACCACTTACTTTTTTCTGGTGAAAAAAATGTAAAAATCAGTTTTCTTATTAATGCACATAAATGATTAAATATTGAATAATAATTATAGAAATGTAAATTAAATGTATACATAATATAATGTAATATCCAATTGTGTAACATAAAATATTAAAATAAATTGTTTCTTTTTGTTTTGTCATTTTTCTCTGCAGTATCCATCTATGTGCCAGTTCTGTTCACTCAGGCCAGTAACCTCAGAGACCACCCTAGCAATGGCCTAGCAACCACCGAGAACACAGCAATTGTGAGGTGAGTCGCTCATATTTCCTTCAGAAAAACCTAGTTTAGATTAAGAAATTGTCGAATTGTAAACAGAGCTTCATCAAATACACCACTCAAACCTGCAGCTTCAAGTGCTTCCTGTGACAAACCGACACTGGCTTCCTTGAGCACTTGATGCACAAACACACAGTTTAGGAGGGATACATGTAATCCTCAGCACTGTTTATACAGCCCGTTACTGCAAACCACTATATAGAGCAAACTCAACACAACACTCCAAACCTCCTCTGAAAAATAACATCCCCTCACAAACAGCGACACGTCGCAACCGCACAATGTAGCTAACCAGCTCTAAACCACACCGCTTGGTTCAACATCCCACCATGGTGCACTCCAGGGGCAAACTACATCAACACCTCCCTGCCCCATTTTTCCTCACCTCTCTTATTTTATCTTACCTCTCTGTGCTCTCTTAGTGTCCTCTTCCTGCATTCTTCTCTCTTTTCTCTCTCTCCACACATAATTGATTAAGGGCCGCTTCCATAAATCAATTTGGTATGGGCATCAGTCAGTAATGAATGGGGGAAGCCCCCCTCCGAGTGTCCAGTATTAATCTAGCACAGCAGGCTCTTCCACTCAGAACTCTCTGTCTTTCTCTCTTTTTCTCCCTTTCTTTTTTCCTTTCACAAACATGCACACACTCACATACACAAACTGGACACAACTGCCAAAAACACACTCTATGAGCTCAGAGGGGAGCTGCTTCTCATCCTGGATGAAAGTTTTCTCCCTTTCTTTTTTCCTTTCACAAACACGCAGACACTCACATACACAAACTGGACACAACTGCCAAAAACACACTCTATAAGCTCAGAGGGGAGCTGCTTCTCATCCTGGATGAAAGGGAAAGAGGAACGAGTGGAAAGGATGGAAAAATGAATGGACAGGCATATGAAAGAGAGAACTTGTGGTAAAATCCAGTGATGGCAGAGCAGAAAAAGAGTGATGGCAGGAGAATATATTCACACACATACTCGGGTTCATTGATCCCACACAACCAGTCTCTGAACAGTGTTCCAATGAAAACCGAAACTTGTTTTCTTAAATATATAGCTTATGTTTTATGTTTTAATGTTAGTGCTGGAGACTGTGGCTGATTTTACTTTATACTTTATACTACATATGTAAGTGTATATACACACACACACACACACACACACACACACACACACACACACTACCATTCAAAAGTTTGGGGTCACTAAGATTGTATTCAGCAAGGATGCATTAAATTGATCAAAAGTGAAAGTAAAGACAATTATAATCTTGCAAAAGATTTCTTTCAAGATTTCTATTCAAAAGCTTTCAAATAAAAGCCTTTCTTTTGAACTTTCTTATCATTAAAAATATGTATCAAAGTTTCTACAAACATATTAAGCAGCACAACTGTTTTCAACATTGATAATAATAAGAAATGATACTTGAGTATCAAATTAGCATATTAGATTGATTTCTGAAGGATCATGTGACACTGAAGACTGGAGTAATGAAAATACTTATTTAAAATTGTAAGAATATTTCACAATATTACTGTATTTACTGTATTTTTGATCAAATAAATGCAGCCTTGATGAGCAAGATTACATTTTTTTTTTACTGAACCCAAACTTCTGAATGGTAGTATATACAGTATTACCATTCAAAAGTTTGGGGACAGTAAAATTCTTTAATATTTTTGAAAGAAGTCTTTTATACAGAAGTGTATATTCACAGGTTTGAACTGTTTGAAACTGTTATGGGAGATTCAGTGTCACATTCCTTGCTGTTTTAAAACTATTTTTAAAACTATTGAAAAAGCCAAACTCCTACTCTTCTTTTGTTCAAGGGACTTTGAGGAAATTTTTGGCAAAAAAAAGCATGTACAGATGCATACTTGAAAATGCTCCAGAAAAAAAGTTTACAATCCAGGCATCTATGGCATGCAAATAACATACTGTGGCATTTGTGATTACCCATAATGTCCTGCAGCATGAACAGCTTTGATATTTCTGTCCTGTTCAGTTAACTGTTACTTGTAATGTTGTTCACAGTAAACAAATTACTTCAGTTAATTTCCATTTAGATAAGATTAGACATAACAGTACTAACATTTGAAATGCACTAAAAATAATATTGCATACTATTTAAAATTGGGACACATATTTCCTCCATCTTCTTTCAACTTTAGCACAGTTCTCCCTTCATCACACTTTTCGTTTTTTTCTTCTCTGCTGTATTTCGCCTTTCGCTACTTTAGTTCTCCCCTCCTCCCCACACCTCCCGACCCTCTCAGCTGCAGAGTGTTAGTGCTGATGATAGCGTAAGCCATATAGCCTTTAAAAACAGTTTGTTTAATGAGCTCCGAAGAGGCGGGTCACAGCTGAAGCCAATTGCGGGCCCTTCCTGTCGGCAGTGTTGGGAAGGTTACTTTGGAAATGTAATAGGTTACAGATTACAAGTTACCCTATTTAAAATGTAATAGTAGTGTAACTTTTTCAATTACTTTATTAAAATAATGTAACCGATTACTTTTGGTTGCTTTTTGATTACTTTTCTAAATTTCTAATGAATGTTTATTTGCAACTGTTAATCATTTTCAAACATTTACACCATGCAGGGTTAACCTTACAGTAGTGCTCAGACTTTCAAAATCCTTCCTCACTTGAATTAAGATGATCAAATTTTAGCACATCCACCACAAAATCAGACTTTAGTACCGCCTTTTACGTTGAGATTTATCTGAAGTTCAATGCAGATTTAAAATCATAAGAAATAGTTTACTGATACTATTTTTGAAACCAAATCTTTGCATAGTCCTAGCTGATTTATTCGTCCAAAATGTGGCATATTCCGTCCGCCTTAGGCTATACTAGGAATTCCGTTTTTATGACTGGATTCTACGAACCAGTCTGTGTTTTCGCATCGCGGAAATTATAGGGCCGTATGTCTCAGAGTAGTCAGTGCAATTTGGGGAAAAAATCAATTAAATCTGTATGTAGATGTGTGTAAATATTCAAATGTAATCCCCTTTGTAATCGTTAACATTTTCATAAGTAACTGTAATTTAATTACACATTTTTTCTTAGTAACTGTAACTGATTACAGTTACATTTATTTTGTAATTAAATTACGTAACGCCGTTACATGTAACTAGTTACTCCCCAACACTGCCTGTCGGCATGGCTGCAGGCTTTGAGGTCACGAGGGGTCACGCTGGCCCCATCACACCAGTGGACTCCGGCCCAATCGCCTAATCCACAGATGCATACTTACACTCATGGGGACACATCTGGTTCTGATGCAGCTCCGCTGTCGGCTCTCAGGGTTTAGGGGAGAGAGGGAAAGGGTCGCATACCTCTCAGTGTCAAAGTCAGAGCCGAAGGTGGCTTGTGCTTGCGGGGAATTACTTGATCTTTCTCCTCTTCCTCGCCGAGAGCAGGTGAGATCTGGATAAATCGATGTGGCAGTGCTTTGAAGGCATTGCCAGTAAAACGTGCGACTATTAACGATCGTAACTAACAAGTTGCAGGCCTCGCTGATGCACATTCTCATGCTCGTTTAACGCTCGTCTATCGTCTATGTGTGTTCTTACATGGATGCCTGAAGCTAATACTTCACAGACCAAAGCACTATTTCTTACCCCCTCACAGATCTGAAGATCAAACAGTAATGTACCTGCACACATGCGGGAAACATATGTGGGTTTGTAAAAGATCAGACATGCATATACATGCACAATGTGATCGATTTATGCGATTATGCATTCATTCGCATGCATGGACATCAGGGTTGTATGCTATTCAGAACTGAATTGAGAATGCGTTTTAAATTTCCATTCAAAATGTATATTCAGAGAAATGCAAATAATTACAATAACGTGTAAACTTTCAGTGGTGGCTTGACAAGGCCTTGTTCGAATGTTTAAAGAAGTTTAAAGAAGTTTGAAGTTTTTTTTGTAGGCCTTACAGACAGACCAACAGATAGATGTGTGAAATGTCACCTATAGAATTATTTAATTAAAATATTTATAATAAATACTTAATTTATATTTTCTTTGTTTAATAAATAAACTTCCATTTTATAATTGCAATTCAATGTAATTACACTTCAGATTCCAGTTCAACTTCCTGTAGGATGTGGTCAGTGAAATTCAAACTTTTAAATTGAAAGGGAGCTATTTTTTTTAAAATTTTGAGCATAGATGGATTTTGGACGATTTTGGATTTATTGTAACCAATAAATGTTACGTGTTTAATATCTGTGGGGATGTTTCATAACATTTAAGTGAGACACAACTGGCACTGGGGCAAACCATGAAAGGAAATGACTAGGAAACAGGCAATTACGTTCAATACGGACCATTTATTGGTGAGAGGTGCAGATTAGCAATCACAAAAAATAAATAACTTATAGGATAAATTATGGGAAAAAGGAGAAAACTGAGTGACGCCAAAACAAAGAAATAATCAAAAGCAAAACAACCCCGATAACTGAACCTCAACCAAACTAATCTAACTATCAAACAGAAAATGTAGAAATAAAACCGCAAACTTCAGCGTATCCGACGCCCAACATAAACTAGCATAGATGGATGGATTTATTTTTAATTTTCTATTATTATTATTTATTTATTTATGAATTTTCTGTGCTGATTTTGTGGGGGAAAAACTGCGTAAATTATGCAGAAGTTATTTAAATGTAAAAAAAATAGATCGAAGCTAAAGTGTATAATTTCTGTGTCACTAGCGCAGTGAAATTGACTGTTAAACAATGACTGTTTCCAAACAGGTTTCCCCAAACATTTAAATCTGATGTCTGACAACATTAACATCATCACCCCATCTGATATTGGTCAGTGAAACTCAAACCATTGGTTGAGCCAGAGTTCCTGAGTTCCGTAACCCTAACCGTGATACTTAAACAGTAAGTACTATTTTAATAATACCCCAGAGAGCTCTTACATTTGTAGGGAAATCAGCCTATAAATGGCTTACTTATAACTTGATAAGAGAAAGTATTTTAACAGAAAAACACTTTAGCTTTAAATGCAGCTGAGATTACTACATTTTTCTTGGTCTCTGAAAGCATATTCAGCCAAAATATTTAATAAACAAACATGCAAGGGAATGTATGGAACTTTGGGAATGGCAGGCATTCCGATTGCGTGGAAATCTGCGGACACAGATTCCATGTGGCCTGGTCTTAGTCAAACGAAGTTCATTTAACTGTGTAGATTCACTGAAACTGGTTCAGTCAAGGTTAAAAAGACAATGGTCACATTAACCATCAACCATACTCACCTTTACACATCTGAGGTGCTGCTAATGAAGGCAAATGCACACCTTTGCAGGAACTTGCATGTCTTATTTTTTATTGTTTGTGCTTCCAGATGCTCCATACACCTGAGCCTATAAAACAGAGTGCGTTATGCCAGTTATTTCTGTTCTACTTCTCTACACACACACAAACAAGTACACACATGGCGCCATAATTGGCTCCTATTCCCTTACCGGCTCCGACTCTGTACCCCCCCAACCCTTAACCCCCACCCCCACCCTTAACAGGCCCATAAAAGCACATCTGGAAAGGCACTCTACTCCTTTCCCCCTCTCTCCATTTCTCTCTTGCTCCCTCATGCAGCCGACAAGACCACACTCTCTCACATACTGTTATTCATTAGGTTTTGATGGTTAAGATCCTCTCTCTTGTTCACAGAGTTGAGGAGCAAAGGAAAATTTTCTTTTCTCTTTTCTTCCTTTTCCAAAACTTCTTTTCTTCTCATTTTGTCCTTGTGCTGTTTCTTTTCAGCGAGTCTGCTGCTCTTGTCTTGGCTTTGATCCCCCCCACCCCCCATTTGTGGGCCTCTACTGAGCTCAGTGGAGCGGTTTCCTGAGTCTGCCCAGATTAATGAGTGTGTGTGTGTGTGTGTGTGTGTGTGCACGCTTAAGAGTGCATGAAAAAAAAGGGTAGCAGAGAAAGAGAGAGAGAGAGAGTTTGAGTCAGTGTGTGAGTGTGTGGTTCTCTTTTGGCTTTCCAGAGACCGCACATTATTTTTGTGAGGGTTTTTTATCTTCAAAGTCACTGTAACCACAAAGTGCCTGTGTTTGCCTTGCTAACTCGCCATTTTGAAACATTCGCAATCACAGGGCTGTTGTGGACATGACGGCAATCTCGCTTCCACAGTAAAAAATCAACACGACCGACACTCGTACTCATGCATACACACATAAACTCACACACGCTCACAGAAGGCCAGTTTGGATGACGAGGTGTTTGAGTAAACAGTGTTAGTCCATAAAGTTGTTGCTTTGTGTTTATGGATACACGTTCCATCCAAATAAATCCAGAGCGCCTATCAGATGCAAAACCCATAATCAGATTCTGGAATAAATTGCAAACTGTTAAAAATAACTTTTCTTATTGGAGCCATGTGTGGATTTGATGGGGGGGATGTTGCTGTGGTGGGTCGTAGTGAGTTGTAGTATGAATCAAACCAGTGGGAAAAAAAACAGTTAGTCTTTTCTGAGATAATATGGCCACGTGAGCTATGACTGTGGCGTGTTTATTTATTCTCACAACTTAGTGTGTGTATGTTAATACGCAAACACACACTGAACAGATGATTATACAAACACATGCATGTCGTGTAACAGCCCTTTTTACCTACATATGCACTCTTTAACCTTGATTAAAAATGCCCTGTTACTTTGTATTCATACACTTATACGTTATAGAATATATTAAGTAGGGGATAATATGCAGACAAATGGACATTATAATAAAATAAAGGAGTAGGGGTATAATTTATGATAAAGACTGTACATTAACTGCTTATTTAATGGCTGGTTACCAAATAAATGGGTATAAAAGAATGGGTATAAGAATGGGTATAAGAACAACAGTCAATTATATAGAGTGCCAAGAAAGAAATCTCATTCATTTGCTATATATATATATATATATATATATATAGATATATATATATATATATATATATATAAAATTGTA
>NW_015627632.1:137959-149545 GCF_001515625.1 Sinocyclocheilus rhinocerous
ATCATGTTTAACAGCGGAATTTAAAAACTACATTACCCATAATTCTGCTAAGAAAGGTTTATAATCAAATTACAGTGAGTTATTACAAGACGAGCTTCGATCTCCATATCTGCGTGTCAGCATCTGTCAGAGCATGCGCACAACACCGAATGCATTTGTCTGATTAATTTATGTCCAAACTGCAGTCACTTTATGACAGACTAAGCAAAAAACAAACTGGTAATATTTCAGTCGGATTAAAGCATTTCATGACATTTAAAATGTCGCTTTACTGCGACTGAAAAAAACTATTGTGATGTGTGTGTGCCTTTACAAGCCTGTAAGGAGGAAAACTGTGTGCCAGGTGTTTCTGATTAGGACCCCTATCAGAAAAAGACAGAGGAGGGGGGAGTAATGGTAAAAAGGAGTCCAAAACTCTCCCTTTTAACTCTGTAGCCCATAGATCAAACTCCAGCCGGCTCCCCTGATAGGCTCATAAATACCTCCTCCAAGCTCTCATCCCTTATTATACTGTTATTTCTATACTGATTGCAGTGGTTACATGGAAAAGACCTGATATGTGTCACACTGTGACAGCGCTGATGCATATCCTCAACAGAGTGTGTGTGTGTTTGGGAGAGGATTTGATGAAGCACAGTGTGTGTGAGGAACATGATGGTTGAGATACAGAGTTCTGGGTCGTTTGTGTAATTTTTTTTAAACATTCTGTTCGGTAATCCTTGTATCTTAATTAGGAGACAAATATGGACTGTGTGATGGTGATTAATTTTTTAGAGTTCACTGGGAAATATAAAAAAAAATTGGTGTTTCTTTTTTATTGTTCTCAGTTTCATTCATTAATAATGTTTTACAGGAAAATATTAACTAACCTATACTTGACCACTTAACTTTGTGCGGATAGGTTTAAATTTACTAATATTTGAAAGTATGACTATATGTTTGACTGTTGTAATCAATCTGTAAGCTACATGTTTAAACCACATTTAAAGTTTCCTATGTTGCAAATTGCAAAAAAAAAAAAAAAACACCAACTATTAAATGATTTTGTTTAATTTATGCGTGTAAGGGTTGTGCACCAGTTGAATTGATGAATTTGAACTGTATTTGAATTGAGATAAAACATTTAATTTGAATTTAATTCAAATACAGAAGAACTGTGTGATTTAAATTTTTTTAGTAAAGAATTACCAAGAATATGCTGTCATACACTAAAAGAGTCTCTAGAAAAACAGAAAAGGTACTGTTAATTTTCTACCATGACATTTTCTGTTGAGTTTACAGACATTTTCTTTAACCAACACAACATAATACAATGCATAAATCAAAACATGGGGAAAACACCTGTAAAAAATCCATACAAAAAATTCCTTCATATTAACACATTGGACCCTATTTTATGGACTTTTTTTGTGGAAAATAAATAAAGTTCTCCCAGAAACATTATACATATATTAATTATATATACATTTATATAGTAAATTACCTTTAATTTTATTGTCTATGGTGAAACAACACCTTATCTCCTAGCTCTATATTTTACCCTCAAAGTAATCTTTGCACATTTAAGTATAATTTTGTACATTAAAATGTTATTTTCATTTAAGTCCCATTTCATGTAAGTGTGACAGCTGATTTCAGTAAATATAATTTCTGTGTGTAGCAAGGTTGTGTGCTCTTCCAATCTTATATATTGAGGTACTGAATTGAGGTACAAAACAGGAATCAAATTTGAATTCAATGATGTAGAATTAAAATATAATTAAATTCCATGTAAGTATATGTTTGTACATTAAAATGTTGTTTTCATTTAAGCAACTGTTTGAAATCATGTAAGTGACTATGCTTGACACTTGTACGCTTGGTATGGGCTCCGTTGTACTAGAATAGGCATCTTGTAAGTGTGTGTGTGTGTTTGTTTGTCTGTATGGGCTTTTGTGTGGTTTTGGGAAACAGCACTGATTTGTGACACTGAGTTGGAGTCAGGGGCAGAACCAGAGCGTGTGTGAAGCCTGTCGTTGGACAGCACATTGTAACTCTGTCTGCTTATTTGATAAGAACTCGTCCGTCTGGAAGGAAAATAAACAGTTGAGCGGTCTGTTGCTCAGCCTTCAGAAAGGAGCTGTTATTAGAGCACAACACAATATTTACATCACTGTTTACATCTTATTACACACCCCTCTCTCTTTCTCTCACTTCCTTTCTGTCCCTCTGATCTCTCTCTCTTTTGCTCTCTTTCTGTTTTCTGCCTCTAACTGTGGCCAAACTGAAGAAGAACTGTATTATTTGACTGAGTGCGGTCTTTTTCTTTTGGATATGAACATTGTAAAGTCAACATAAAATAAACAAAATGGGTTGCAAATTCTGTTTCATGTTGAATTCAACCTCTGTTTGTGCAACCCATGCAGGGTAGTCCGATTTATGAAAGAATGATGCATGGGAGTCAGTTCTATTTAGTGAATCAAACACACAGAATTTTTGTATGTTTAGAATTATTGCATAGTTATAGGATTGCATTTATGCCGCCTCTAAAAAGACAATGAAAATCATGTACAATGTGTAAACATAGATTTTGCAAGAATTATTCTAAATGTGTTTATTATTGATTATCTCATAATTTGACAATGAAATTGCATTTCTATTTTTCCAAATATTTATTCCATAAAAATACAAAACTAATTATTAATGGAATTAAGCAACTAAAATTGTTAATTTACTCAGATTACCATTACTAATACTAAGTATTAAAAAGGACTAACTGACAAGAGCAAATTTTTTGGAAATGTCGCTGCTAATGATGCTACTTGACACTACACACTGTGGTAATTGACAGTATAAAAATATGTGTATGTTATTGTAAAAATCCACAAAATCTCCATTGTAAATGTAAAAATAATCCGTGAGAATGATAGCAAACAAAGATATTATCATTACCTATGAAATGGTCTAAAAGGGGTGTGTGGATAGCAAAACAAAATTGGTACTAAGATTGAGCCCTGTGGGACCCCAGAAGTTAAGAGAATTGATGAGAAACAAATAATTCCAGTGACAATGTAATCAGTCAAAATGTTTGTCTAGGAAGTGTTTCAGGCTATTCTGCCAGTCTCTAATAGTCTCTGTATGTTCATTTAACACTTTTAGTGTGTGTGTGCAAGGCAAAAAGAGAGTGAAAGTCATAAAGAGGGAATGTAAGAGAAATGGGATTTAGTTTTCATGTGTTTATTTTTGATGGTGACTTTGTGCTGGTCTGTGTAACCCTGCCTCTGGCTATGAGTGACAGATAGAGATCAGAGGGGCTCTTATCAGTCAAGTTTCTCTGGAATGGTCAGACTGTTCTACAATGCAGGGCCTCGGGAAGTCGTGCCAAGATGTTATTATGATGGCATTTCACTGGTTTCCGTGCTAGGACTTAAATATCTCAACACAAAGGAACATTCACAATTCATACATATTCAGAACAGACTTTAAATATGCAGATTACCTACAAACTGTAACTCCATACCTGAAAAACAACATTAAAACACTCACTTGTGCATATTCCATTATAAGCTAAAGCATCGTGCACACATTTGTAAAATAAACAGTCTACGAGCGCCCTGGGTGCATATGGTCGGCACTTAGATTGAATGCTTTGTCAAGAATGTAATTTTGCTTGCGTGTGAGCTGTTGCTCCCAGGTTGTGTGTGAGGCTCTGTGAGAAGTCATTTTCCAAGCCTGTTATTTGTAGCTGGTGAGATCATGCACCATTGCTGACACTGAACATAAAGAGGCATTGAGTAAAAAAGAAACCTAGTCCAAGAGTGGAGGTACACATACACGTACGAAGAGAGGTAGATTTACAGAGGCCTGCGCACACACTCGCTCAGGTACACAACCATACACACAGACACAAGGCTACATTTATTCACCGAGGAGGACACACATACTGGGAGTGGACTGTCAGTGTAGTGGAGAACCAGAGGTCCATGGGGACTATCGTTTTCCTCGTTAATTATGACCGTCTGGCAAGCCCAGGGTCCAGGAAGTGTGAAGGGGGGAGGAATGGAGAAAGAGTGAGGGTAAGACAGGGAGGGGTGGCACAGGAGAGACAGGAATCAAGATAGAGAGATCTGTGTAGGAGGGCAGGGAATGTGGATGATAAAACCAGGTGCGTCAATGGAAAAGGATAGAAGACACCTTAAATCTCCAGCATATGTCATCTTTACTTCCCTCTAATACCTTCTGCAGTCCACCTTAAATCTTCCAGACTTTAACCTCCCCAGACATCCAACCTGGAAACCAGATGTCTACCATCACGGACGAAACATTATTCTCCTATCACAGTCCCTTGACACTGAATACCATCCTTTATTGTTCAAAGATGGTCAAAGATAGGTTATTTCTTCTTTATTGACCAGCAATATTGAAAATGAATTGTTAAATGAGGGATAGTTCACCGAAAAATGAAAATACTGCCATCATTTACTCACCCTCATGTTGTTCCAAAATTGTATGATTTTCTTTCTTCTGTGGAACACGAAAGAAGATATTTTGAAGAATGTTTCTGTTTTTGTCTATATAATGAAAGTCAACAGGGTCCGAAAGGACATTTTTATAAAAATAATGATAAATTAAATTAAATTAAATTAAAATCCTCTCATTTTTAATTGAAAAAAGTTTGTTTGTTTGTTGTTAATTAATTAATGTATGTATTTTTAGAGTAAGTGTTATTTTAGTATTATCTATATACTGTTTGAGTATTAAATAATATTTTTAAATTAGTTTTTATGTTTCACTTAAATTTTAGTTTAAGTTTTGTTATGTGCTTTTGTCGTTCCCTTTCATGGGAACTTCGAACTGCGTCCTCTAGGGGTCGCTATGGGGAACGCCTCGTCGTGACCCGTGTCTGAAGCATACATTGAAAAAACACCAACTTGTTGGCCGGCGACAGCCATGACGTCACTACCGGTGCGTCACGACGAGGCGTTCCCCATAGCGACCCCTAGAGGACGCAGTGTCTCGTTCCCTACTCAGGGAACCATGGTTACATAAGTAACCTGAGATGTTTTTTTAAATGTCTATTTAGCTTTATTTTTATTTCAGTTTTAGTCTGAGTAATTTTAGTTTTTCAACTTAAACTTATTTCAGTTAGTTGCCAAGATGTTTTTGAAGTTTCAAAGTGTTTTTTTTTTGTGTGTGTGTATTTTCTGTCTAAAAATTAAGCCCTTATTGCTCATAATAAAAATAACCCATAAAAACACAGTAGGAGACACAATAACAAATAAATGCCACTTGATGAATGCAACATAAAAAAAAAAGCTAAAACCACATCATTGTTTTTTGCAACCAGGCTGCAAATGAAAACTCCACCTTTCAGTGAAAAATCCTAAGGTCATTAACCCAGGTTAAGTCCAGGCCAGACCAGGTCAGGGTTATTCTGAAATGTTCCCCCAATTCCTCTGCTCTGAGTCTAGTGGAGCGACACTGGGATTTCAACGGCTCCAGGTCCAATTACTGCAGTCAGCCGCATCTGGAGCAAGTTAACAGGCCGATCCAATCCAACTGCGCCACGGCAACACACGCCTCAGTTTTGACGACACAAGGAATAATAACAATAAAAGCATATTATGCACACACACACATAAACTCTCCCATCCAGAAAAATAATAACAGCAATAATACAGCAGGAAATGAAGAGTCACAGAGGCCAGGGCACAGGATCACAGAGCTTTGCGCAGGCCGTACTGTGTATGTACCAGCATGAAATGTTTCGCTGAGAGGATTGTGATTTATATGTTTTAGTAGTGTGCATGCATGAACATTTGTACAATTTGTTTGTTTACATGACCTTTCTAAGCTGCAATAATGCAAATATAA
Source organism: Sinocyclocheilus rhinocerous (assembly GCF_001515625.1). Taxonomy (NCBI): domain Eukaryota; kingdom Metazoa; phylum Chordata; class Actinopteri; order Cypriniformes; family Cyprinidae; genus Sinocyclocheilus; species Sinocyclocheilus rhinocerous. The sequence goes on from NW_015627632.1 coordinate 143,813, forward strand.
TATATTTGAGCTATTTTTACTAATAGTTGGGTTTAGTTCTGTGAATGAAGACTTGGCATAAAGTCTAGTCCTCATTGCAGTTTATTCTGGTAAAGAACCACCCAGCTCAAGCTATAACGTATCTTTTCTTACTCTTTTACTGTATATGATGAAATAAAAAGTAAAAAGATGAAATATCTATGTATAAAATTTTATTGTAACACATTTATATTGATACCCAGAATCAAATCACCCATGTGATTTTTGCATGTGTGGACCAGTTCCACCATTTTTCATTAATTTAGAATAGTGTTGTACAAAAGTTATTGATGAATCATGAAATTTGTAGAGAAATTCAAATGTAGTGTTCAGCCGTGAATGAATGATAATTCTTTGTTTTATTTTATCGCAATTAAAGGGCATCACACCAAGGACAATAATTGTAACTATAACGTTTTAATAATCATTCTAAAGGGATGTTCCAACCAATAACGATAACTATAACTATGTCATTTAAATAATCATTGTAAAGGTGCGTTCACCGATGATAACTATAAATATAAAGTTTTAATAATCGTTCTAAAGGGATGTTTACAAAAAGGATGACAACTATGACGATAACTATAACTAAAGTTTTAATAATCGTTCTAAAGGGACGTTCCCACCAAGATGATAACTATAAAGATAACCATAACTACACAGTTTAAATAATTGTTGTTATGGTACGTTCACACCAAGGATGATAACTCTAATTATAACTATAACTAATAAGTTCAAATAATTATAATTGTTGTAAAGGGACATCACACTAAGGACGATAACTATAACTGTAAAATTTTAATAATCGTTCCAATGGGACGTTACCACCAGGAACGATAAATGTAAGGATATATAACATAAATATAACAATAACTATATTAGTGTCCACATCAATGCACAATAACATTCTGTAACATTCTGTGATTCTATAGTTGTGTTGTGGACTTCCCTATTCTCATAGAATTAGAACAATTATTAAAACGTTTATAGTTATTGGCCCTTAAGTCTGTAAATGTTTAAGGCAAGAGTTTAAATGTACTAGTAAACAGTGTTCTTTAAATACTAAGTGTACTGGCTTGAGGCAATGAGAGCGACTCGTTCTTAGGGCGAATTCCAAACGGAAGTGAGCATCCCTATGCCCTACTCCCTTCGAAGGGCAGAGCCCTTGAAGTGTGTTCTTTGAAGGGTGTAGGGAATTACTGTCTATTATTTTAAACGGAAATCACTTCCGTGAAGTGACCATCGCATGTTCCCTTCGCTAACGGACTTCTGGAAGGGCCCTTTGCGAAGGGATTCAGTTGTTCACTTTCGTTTGGAACGTCCCTACAAATGGCGTCCCCTTCCCGAAGTGCCCTTCAAGGGCGCAAAAAAGCCGTTTGGAATTCGCCCTTAGTTTTGTCACACCGAGGAAGTGACACAGCTGCTAAGGTCAGTGGTAGACGCGGTGCCTGGGGGTCGTTGTCATGGCGCCTGTGTCACGTAATAAGGTTAGACCCTGAGACTCTTAGCATTCCTCCAAAGGCACGTGTACATGTGTACACACATGCACACTTTACAAATTCACACAATTAAACGGTGCTTTCAGACTTGCCACACTGCAACACTACTGTTCCAAAACTACACAAATACAAGACACACACACATGCACACATTTATTAGAAAAATAACGCCTTACAAAGCAATGCTTTGAGCAATGAGTGTGAAAAGCCTTAGGCCACAAGAGCCCTGCTATTTTAAATATGTCCTCTATAATCATATCATCATCTCCATATCAATCTGTTAGTCTTTATTATGAAGCTGTGAAGTTGGTGGAGGTATTGGTGAGAGAGAGCAATGCATTCTGGGAGGCAGTTCCCCTGCAGGCTTGGCCTCTGAAACAGCAGCATGGTCAATGGCCTTTTCATGGCTAGGCCACAAAGGCTTTTGTCTGTGCCTAATTCAGCCTATGGTGCACAGGAGGGAAAATGGCACCCAGGGCCTGAAATCCTCCCTCCACCTCTCTCTCTCTCTCTCTGGGATGAGAGACCTTTTACAGGTCTTTTAAAAAACGTTATTATTACAGCCATGGTAAAAGAATAGTTCACCCCAAAAATTTAAATTTGCTGAAAATTTCCTCACCTTCAGGCCATCCAAGATGTAGATGAGTTTGTTTCTTAATTGGAACAGATTCAGAGAAATGTATCATTACATCACAGTGGATCCTCTGCAGTGAATGGGTGCCGTCAGAATGAGTCCAAACAGCTGATAAATATTAACTTCAAACTATTGTTTCCGGCTAAAACATGAGTTGTCTATTAATAATATTGCTTTCTTCAGTGAAAAAGCCATCTCGACTGAATCAGTAGAGAAATATGCACAGAGCAAACAGTGTTTACAAGAGAAAACAATCCAAAACAGTTCTAACAGTTCGGTGGATTTTGATGTGAGATGATTAAAGGGCTTAACTTTTTCACTGGAGAAAGCAATATTATGGATTATGACTCATATTTTGGCAAGAAGTGATGTTTTAAAGTTAAAATGCCTTAATGACGGATTTGTTTCTTACAAACACACAGCTTTTCACTTCACAATACGTTAACTGGTGGACTAGAGTTGTGTGGATTACTTGTGTATTATTGTGATGTTTTTATCAGCTGTTTGGACTCTCATTCTGATGGCACCCATTCACTGTAGAGGATCCACTGGTGAGCAAGTGATGTAATGCTAAATTGTTCCAAATCAGTTTCGATTAAGAAACAAACTCATCTACATCTTGGATGGCCTGACAGTGAGGAAAATTTCAGCAAGATTTCGTTTATGGGTGAACAATTCCTTCAAAAAAAAAAAGCCTTGTGCTAATATAATTTATGTAGATAATACAGAAAAAAAATACATTACAATTTACTAATAAATACATAGGATTGTATATATGCAGCAGCATATAAACAAATGCTGTAATCCTTTACATAAGCAACCTCAGACCACAGATGCACCCACATATATTTACACTGTGACTGTGCCAAATGAAGCTGCACATGCCAAATGTGAACAATAAATTGCAGCATAACATACACACTTCCAAACATCCGTAATTCTATCGTCAGAGAGCCAAACCGTGTACATCACCTATAAACTTCACAAAAACCACAAAAGACAAGCCACAGCCATCCCTTATTATTGCTGCCTCTCAGTTGTGGAATTATTTGTGTAAAAACAGCAAACTAATTATACATTATCACAGGCTACATATGACATCAGATATCTCCTATTAAAAGTTACTTGAGACCAGTCTAATAGAACAACAGGGCAACAAGTCAAACTTGTCATCACTGCACACCAAATTCTGTAATACTGATTATAGTAATGATACTTAATAATTTGATTATCGAATTGCTATCGAATTATACCAAAGCTTCGGGACCAAGTATTAACAAAAAAAAAATATATATAATAAATAAATAAACGAATGAATGAACAAATGAATAAATAAATTACAAAAATGTATTAATTAAAAATAATTGTATTTAAAAAAAAAAAAAATTCTATTTGGCAGATACTTCATTCAAAGTGACTTATACATATATACTTTTGTATTTTATCAGTCTTTACATTCCCTTGAAATTAAACCCATGATCATGGAGCTACCATTGCTATACTGTACTATTTGATTTCAATTTCTGCAGTCACACTGTGTAGCCCCGCCCACCACGGCATCTCATTGGTCCAAAACCCAATTTCTCATAACTGTACATTAAACATCCGTTTTTAATTAAGAAATTACTGAGGTTATAATTGGAACAAATTACTGAAAAAGTAATTTGAACTCAAAAACTCATATTTTAAGATTTCCTGGGTGTTATGGTAGAGTATGTTACAGCTAGGTCCTTTAAAAAATAATAATAATAATTACAAAAAAAAAAAATATATATATATATATATTAGCTTAGACCCACCTGCATACTAAGACTGATGACATGATTATAACAATGAGCAGTATTGAGGTTCCTCTAATTACTGGAGCAATTACAGCATGTGTGCATGCCAGCAGAGTGTGTGTGTAAATTGGAGAGGGTCTGATTGTTGGTGTGTCAACTGCAGCTGTGTCCACATGGGCAGAGAGCCTGCACAGCTAATAAGCATGGAAGTCTAATTCATCCTCTGCTATAACATCAGCTCTCATGCCAAGCAAACCAAAAAGAAAAACATGTGGCTCTTACATGGCATGCAAAAACCAGGCAAGACCAACCACACACATCGCCATAAAACAGACTCAGAGATGTTTACTTTCACCTGAGGAGCAACAGGTGACACGCAAACACAAGGTATTTAGTATTTTTAACTTACTATCTATTTTATGTTATAAGTGTATATTCTAATCACTAGTTAGCAATTCAATAGTATATTTTCTCAGTTTCACTACTACACTGAAAAAGATGTGTAGTATTTACTTTGAAATTGAAAAGATTTTCACTCAGTAATTGCTAGTAAGTTTCACAAATATTTACAAAGTAACACATTCAACTAAACATGAAACTTTGAAGTGGAAATATTGAAGTGGAAAGTATTTTTTTTTGTAAACTGAACTCCAATAATATGTTGTATTAACAACTTCAATAAATAAATAAACAAAGTGTATGCATTGGATACTTATTCAGAGTGTCAATAATTAATTCAAGTCTATAGAAAAAAAGAAAATCTAATTATATCGATATATAAATATATATTGTAAAAAAAAAAAAAAAGCAATTGAACTTGTGATTTTAGGCTGCTAGATTACTAGATTAGTTTCCTGTACTACTTTCTCTGCTTAAAGTAATACTACTTCCTATTATTTTCATTTTGTTTAGTTTCCTAAACAAATGGAAACTAATAGGAAGTTTCCTTTTACTTCTTTTATCAATATATTAGATTATTATATTTAGCTTTAAGAAATTAACACTAAAACTGTTTGCCATGCTGAAATAACCGTGCAGGTAAATGTCTTTAGTGACAGTGTCTAATGGTATGATGTTTGTCAGAATGGTCGGTTATTAATGGACCCGGTAGCTCTGAGAGACACATGCAGGGGTCCTCACGGTGAGGTTTTCCCGCACAACACGGCACAGCTGCGCCTGCGGGACTGTCGCTTCAATAGACGGGGGTCAATGCAAGCCCTGCGTGGACGAGTGCATACCAAATCAGGGAGAACAGGGAGGTCTGCGGGAGGGGGAGGACTCCTTATCCTGCGCACGTAACTTTGCGAACGTTTAGGTTTCGGACGTAAAATAACGCAAAGTTCTCGTCACGAATGTTCCACTCAAGCTTTAAACCTTATTTCTTTAGGAGAGACAAGCGTGAACTACACTGAGATTTGGGAAGGAATCTTTATTGTTCAGATCCCTCCTCCTTCTTGGGAAGTGGGAGGACCCGAGAAGTTCCTCGCAAAAGGGAGAATTGTTCCAGGACTCAGTCATCCAAAAACGTCCTTTCAATGCAAGAACTTGGGGAGCTGAAGAAAATGTCGGTGCTGCTGCAGCAGTAAATTACTGAAGCAGTAGCGGTTTGCCGGGAAAAGAAGGAGAGGAATTGCCGTTTTCTTGGATTAAACAGCGAGAAACATTGCTGGAAAAAGTCGACCAACGAAAAACTAGTGGATTCAACTCCAAACTACTGCACGTTTTTGGTAAGTCTCTCTCTCCTCCCCCCAAAACATCTCTTGTTTTTAGGAACCCCTCCATGCTATTCTAATAGCTTACT
>NW_015627632.1:151478-160237 GCF_001515625.1 Sinocyclocheilus rhinocerous
ATATGTGTGTGTGTGTGTGTGTGTGTGTGTGTGTGTGTGCGTGTGTATGTGTATGTGTGTGTGAATAATTAGATTATTATATTTAGCTTTAAGAAATTAACACTAAAACTGTTTGCCATGCTGAAATAACCGTGCAGGTAAATGTCTTTAGTGACAGTGTCTAATGGTATGATGTTTGTCAGAATGGTCGGTTATTAATGGACCCGGTAGCTCTGAGAGACACATGCAGGGGTCCTCACGGTGAGGTTTTCCCGCACAACACGGCACAGCTGCGCCTGCGGGACTGTCGCTTCAATAGACGGGGGTCAATGCAAGCCCTGCGTGGACGAGTGCATACCAAATCAGGGAGAACAGGGAGGTCTGCGGGAGGGGGAGGACTCCTTATCCTGCGCACGTAACTTTGCGAACGTTTAGGTTTCGGACGTAAAATAACGCAAAGTTCTCGTCACGAATGTTCCACTCAAGCTTTAAACCTTATTTCTTTAGGAGAGACAAGCGTGAACTACACTGAGATTTGGGAAGGAATCTTTATTGTTCAGATCCCTCCTCCTTCTTGGGAAGTGGGAGGACCCGAGAAGTTCCTCGCAAAAGGGAGAATTGTTCCAGGACTCAGTCATCCAAAAACGTCCTTTCAATGCAAGAACTTGGGGAGCTGAAGAAAATGTCGGTGCTGCTGCAGCAGTAAATTACTGAAGCAGTAGCGGTTTGCCGGGAAAAGAAGGAGAGGAATTGCCGTTTTCTTGGATTAAACAGCGAGAAACATTGCTGGAAAAAGTCGACCAACGAAAAACTAGTGGATTCAACTCCAAACTACTGCACGTTTTTGGTAAGTCTCTCTCTCCTCCCCCCAAAACATCTCTTGTTTTTAGGAACCCCTCCATGTTATTCTAATAGCTTACTCAAGTTTACTTCACTTTTCATAATATTTCCTACTTTTTGCACTTTTGCGAATACTCGCCCTATACAAATTATCGCGTGTTGTTAATCAAAGAAAGATGCCTTTTTTATACTTTTTTAAAAAAAGATGCGGGTGTTAGCTAACTAGCTATTTAGTTTCGACGTCCTCTTATCATATTCATGTAATAGATTCCCGACTCTCCGAGGTTACGTTTGTTGTTTTTCTACTTTAAAAACTATTTAGTAGTCGTATTTATGACGGTATTTCAATAAAAGACAGCTAAATGCGCTGTGGCTGCAGCTGTGATGTTAATTTGTCCCTCTAATGCTAATCATAGGCAAAATTAAAATACCTCTGTATTTATAAGATTTATAAGATGTTTGTATTAATGAATCATTGTCAGAGTGTCAATAAATGTGTTATGAAGTGTAAGAGCATCTCTAAAAAGCATACATGAAAATTTTTGCGTAGTTTTACAGGCCTCATCTAGCTATAGTAGTTGACATTACAATGCTTAACACAATTTACACTTGAATTAATCATGTATGTTTATATATTTTGTCATTCTATTAACATTCGCAGTTTTGAATATCTTTTTTTTTTCAGAACAGAGTTTGTTTTATGTTGATAAAACAAATTGGTCAAATGTTGATAATTGTTGGTCATTAGGAAGTTGTGCCCAAAATATCTTAACTGTTTGTTTGTAAGCAATTACAAAGCAGTGTTATAGCGGTTATATAACCTAAAAAGTTTGCAAATATTTTATCTAGTTTCACTTCATTGGGTCTAAAATAGAGATTTTTATAGATATTCACACATTTTCTTCTTAATCAGTCTGTTAGACATAGTTAACTGTTAGGAAAAAAATACATTTGTGACTATATCGCAAAGCAACATAATATAATAATGGATAATAAATAAGTGGCAATCAATAGATAGAATGGCAATAATAATAATTAACAAAATCTTCATAATACATATTATGTTTTATTGTTGTAGTCTAATGATTTAGTTATTATTATTATTATAAAAAGTATCAATATAGTTCATGAAAATGTTAATGTTGATCTGTGAGATGTCTTTTGCTCAGAAATCCTTGCTGTACTTTGGAGACAAAACCAAACCTAACTGATGAACAACTAAAGATTTGATTTCTGACATTTGATTTGCATGGAAATGTTTATAGAGTTCCGCATGGTTGTTATAGAATTATAACAGGACAATACTGTTACAACGCTAGTAATGAAGTTTATCAGGGCTCTAAAATGTTAGTGCCCAGGTGCTGCATTGTTCTCGAAAAAGAAAGAAAACAGGCCAACTGAGAGGAATGCTTGCTGACCTTGCGTTTGTTTCAAACTAGTTGATAGATTCTTACGAGCCAGATCGCTCTGCTCAGATGCCAAGAATTCAATTTGAGGAAAAACTGTGGTAGCTGGTTTTTGCTCAAGATGATTGGTGGTCGGGTGGATCAAAGTTGTTCCATAATTGATTCCATCTGATTATCTTGTTGGCTTTCATAGTGCTCTGTCCTTATTTGGTTATAATGCTGGGAAGGCCTATTAGCTATGCACAGATGGATGCACAGATTTCAGATGACATGCCCTCACTGCTCCGCATTCTTTCAGTGTAACAGGTATCCCATAGCTGAGCCAGAGAGTCCCGTCTGGGGACTTGGAAAGGTTGATAAAAGCATATTAGATGGGAGAGATGAGGCTGATCGGGTATCAGCATGGTAGAGATGTCAGGGATGTGACATATGTCTTTAAACGCTCTTGTTTTCATAGATAAATTGGCATATAAACAAGGCTGTAGACGTCAGCATTATGAACTAGTTTCTAGTGTGTGTAACCAAATTAGAGCTGATTAGTCTTGTGAATGTGAAGGTTTTTTGTTGCCGCAGAGGTTTTTGGACCAGCTTATTGTTTTCTTAAAGGGTGTAACTTTTCTGTTAATTTGCAGAAGAAGGCTGTGTAATAAAAAAACTCCTCCAGGTTGGCTTTCATGTCTGTTTCTGCAGGTATGTTCATGCAGTCATAATAGCCTGGAGGCAACAATCTGCGGGTTTGTATGTGTGTGCGGGTTAAAGATGATCTTCGCATAGTGGAATGCACGGCGTGTCAGTCTGCTATTTCCAAACGCACTCTGAATTATCCAAAGCTCAAAAGTATGGCAGCTGTCAAGAGGCAATTTATAGCCTGCAGTGAAGAATAATCATCTCTGAAGTATAAAGTCGCTGTTGGGGCCTCACCTGGTCGAGGTAATTTAGTTTCAGTGCTTTCTCCATTTCATTAGGCACACAATAACACCTGGACATCCAGGTGGCTGGTTGAGTTTCTCACTTTCCCATGTTTGGTTCCTCTTGGAATAGTTCACCCAAAAATTTACTCACCCTCAGCCCATCCAGGATGAGTTTGTTACTTCATCGGAACAGATTTTGGAGAAATTTAGCATTAAATTGCTTGATCACCAGTGAATGGGTGCCGTCAGAATGAGAGTCCAAACAGCTGATAAAAACATCACAATAATCCACAAGTAATCCACACAACTCCAGTCCATCAATTAAAGACTTGTGAAGTGAAAAGCTTCATGTTTGTAAAAAACATTAAGGCTTTTAATGGTCCATAATCCATAAAAATGCTTTCCTTGTTGTCCTCTCACATTAAGATCTATAGATCTACATATTTTTTTAGGACTGTTTTTACTTTACACCAACTGTAAATGGTGTTTGATCTGTGCATATTTCTCTCCTGATTCAGATAAGACCATTTTTTTTACCGGAGAAATCAATAATATGGATAGAGAACTTATCTGCAAGCAATGCTTAGAAATTAAAAACTTAATGATATATTTATTACAAACATACAGCTTTTTGCTTCATAAGACATTACTCAGTGGACTGGAGTTGTGTGTATTGTGGGTTGTTGTTATGTTTTTATCAGCTGTTTGAACTCTAATTCTGATGACACCCATTCACTGCAGAGGATCCATTGTTGATCTAGTGATGTAATGCAAAATTTCTCCAAATCTGTTCTGATGAAGAGACAAACTCATCTTGGATGGCCTGAGAGGGTGTGTATTTTTGAATGAACTATTCCTTTAAGAGCATGTTGTCCATTTACTTTTACTCTAAAACCTGTGAAATACTCTGTAATGTGTTAACTTGTCACTTCACCAGTCGTTGTGAAGACTGTATTGTCAAGCGTGAGTTTGACCCGAGTTGTCTCTGACATCAAGGAAACGCACAAACATAGCAGCACGTTGCTGTTTGTGTCAATGTGTCTGTTGCAAGGCGGTGAGATCATTGATAAACTCCAGACCCTGGTAAGTAAGCAGCGACTGTTTGCAGACAAACAGCTCAGTGTGTGTAAAGCTGATATTTGTACAAAGATTAAGGATTGTTTTGACAAGCACAGAGTAATGGAGACGTTCTCCGCAAGACCCTCAAAGACACTCTCTCGATAACTCGTCTTTAGAGACCTATGTGTAGTCACATACATGCTCTGAAACGTTCCCGCACACACACACTCCATTACTTGTCTTCATTATTTATCCAGGATAGATTATATGCCACTTTCATTTTCTGATAATTGGAATTTTAAATAAATAAATATTTTTTTGACATTATAAATGTCTCTACTGTCACTTTTGATCAATTTAATGTGTCACTGCTGAATAAAAGCTCACTGTCAGAGTCACATACATGCTCTGAAACGTTCCCGCACACACACACTCCATTACTTGTCTTCATTATTTATCCAGGATAGATTATATGCCACTTTCATTTTCTGATAATTGGAATTTTAAATAAATAAATATTTTTTTGACATTATAAATGTCTCTACTGTCACTTTTGATCAATTTAATGTGTCACTGCTGAATAAAAGTATTAATTTCTTTCAAAAACAAAAATCTTACTCACCCCAAACTTTTAAACGATGGTGTATATGATTTTGTAAACACCTGTCCTTCAGCACAGCAGTTTTGTTTTGAAATAGGTAGGAAGTTTTCTTCATCTTTATGCCTTTTGGACACCATGGCATGTTCAAAAGCCAAAGGCTACTGTATTGTTTTGCAGTTTAGGGTTTGTTTATTATGTGGTTGGTGTTGCTTTTGATGTGTCTGCAAACTGTGTGGTCATGGATGTTGCAGGTGTTTACAGTTGACAAGCACTTCCTCTGCCAAAGCCAGACCTTTGGCTCTGAAAGGCCTAGTCATTTGGCTTTAACTATACAAAACCTGTTTTTAAAAGACATTTTAGACACTTTTCAGCTTTAATGTCCTATTTTTTTTTTCTTTTTTGTTTTGCTTGTATCAGTGCTGTTTACAGCCATTCACTCAGGCAACAGTGCATTATTGCATGAGTGCATTATAAACAGTTTTATTATGTTTTAGTTTTATTATATATTTTGATTTCCTAACCCTTCCTGCTGTTTTTTCCAATCTTTGGCGCTGGACTCTTGCTGGCGAGCATGCAGGCAGTCTAAGCTCACTGAGTTCCTGTTGAATAATGTGGAGAAATTGCTTTAGATTTATAATTGGTTCCATTCACTATGATGGAAAAGCTGCCAGAGCAGCAGGGACCCCTCCATCCTTCCCTCTCTCCTCTCATCTGCACAGCTATAAGCTGTGGTTTTTACAAGAAAATATGTTCAGTATAAATATCTATTCTTTATTTTGTAATGAACTTCACAATGGTTGTATGTGTTTGAGAGCTCGAAACACTTGTCCTCCATTGTGAAGTTTTTTTTTAGTCGTGATTTGAAAAGTGTTTATTGCTGTTAGATATTTGATTACATTGTAGTTTGATCCGTATTCAAGCAGTTGGTTCTGAAAGTGATTATTTCTTTAAATTAGAGCAGTATTTGGGTCCTTGTGAGAATGCAAATGCCTATGATCACTCTCTCAGGAAAAAAGACACAAAAAAACCACACACTTCTAATATTACTTATATTTTGTTAAAAAATAACTATTTCTTGGCTCTTTTTCTGTTTCTAAGATGTGTGTGAAGTGATCTAAGCTCATTGAACCCATTTACTGATTGACAATATTTTCCTAATAAGCATCACCAAGGCAGGTTTGTAATGGATTTTTGGTGAACTGAACCTCTTATAATACCTGCCTTGGTGGGGAGCAGCACGAAAACAGAGTCAGTCTAATCCTAACTGACAGTTCCCATCGTCTGGCCAAATGGAGGTATGCAGTCATGTGACCATCCTGCTCAAAGTAGCCGAACTCAATAATTAGCGTGTGCTAGTTAATTCTGCCTTGTTATATGAATTATGCAAATATCGGGGTGCTTAATTGATCAGAGCCCCTGGACTTGGCTCGATTTTTTGCTCGTTAATCCATTGAGTGGGTCTCAGTATTGTATTTTTTTGGGCAGGGGTGGATGTTGCTCATTAATAGCTTTTGATGTGTCTGCAAACTGTGTGGTCATGGATGTTGCAGGTGTTTACAGTTGACAAGCACTTCCTCTGCCAAAGCCAGACCTTTGGCTCTGAAAGGCCTAGTCATTTGGCTTTAACTATACAAAACCTGTTTTTAAAAGACATTTTAGACACTTTTCAGCTTTAATGTCCTATTTTTTTTTTCTTTTTTGTTTTGCTTGTATCAGTGCTGTTTACAGCCATTCACTCAGGCAACAGTGCATTATTGCATGAGTGCATTATAAACAGTTTTATTATGTTTTAGTTTTATTATATATTTTGATTTCCTAACCCTTCCTGCTGTTTTTTCCAATCTTTGGCGCTGGACTCTTGCTGGCGAGCACGCAGGCAGTCTAAGCTCACTGAGTTCCTGTTGAATAATGTGGAGAAATTGCTTTAGATTTATAATTGGTTCCATTCACTATGATGGAAAAGCTGCCAGAGCAGCAGGGACCCCTCCATCCTTCCCTCTCTCCTCTCATCTGCACAGCTATAAGCTGTGGTTTTTACAAGAAAATATGTTCAGTATAAATATCTATTCTTTATTTTGTAATGAACTTCACAATGGTTGTATGTGTTTGAGAGCTCGAAACACTTGTCCTCCATTGTGAAGTTTTTTTTTAGTCGTGATTTGAAAAGTGTTTATTGCTGTTAGATATTTGATTACATTGTAGTTTGATCCGTATTCAAGCAGTTGGTTCTGAAAGTGATTATTTCTTTAAATTAGAGCAGTATTTGGGTCCTTGTGAGAATGCAAATGCCTATGATCACTCTCTCAGGAAAAAAGACACAAAAAAACCACACACTTCTAATATTACTTATATTTTGTTAAAAAATAACTATTTCTTGGCTCTTTTTCTGTTTCTAAGATGTGTGTGAAGTGATCTAAGCTCATTGAACCCATTTACTGATTGACAATATTTTCCTAATAAGCATCACCAAGGCAGGTTTGTAATGGATTTTTGGTGAACTGAACCTCTTATAATACCTGCCTTGGTGGGGAGCAGCACGAAAACAGAGTCAGTCTAATCCTAACTGACAGTTCCCATCGTCTGGCCAAATGGAGGTATGCAGTCATGTGACCATCCTGCTCAAAATGCCCAAACTCAATAATTAGCGTGTGCTAGTTAATGCTGCCTTGTTATATGAATTATGCAAATATCGGGGTGCTTAATTGATCAGAGCCCCTGGACTTGGCTCGATTTTTTGCTCGTTAATCCATTGAGTGGGTCTCAGTATTGTATTTTTTTGGGCAGGGGTGGATGTTGCTCATTAATACACTGAAGGATATGGTGATGGCAGGGGTATTGGCCTTGTTAGTAGTGCTTTTGATGTTTAATTTTCCGGCATGGGAACGACTGATGTTTTTGCGTTGAATTGTGGGAGTCTAGGCAGCACTGGAAAAGATTCTGCTTTGCTTACACCTGCTAATATGTTCTGAGAGCCATGAGAACTTTCTAGAGGATTAAGTGATGGTGAAGACAAGAGCCCTGAAGGTAAAGTCATGGCTATGGCAGCAGGTGAACTATGCCCAGAGTTTAGGCTGGGTGATATATTGAATATTCATGATGATTTTGCTGGGGATGTACAATGAAGCAATACTTTAAATAGTAAAATGATTTCATTGCCCGTTTTATTTGGCTTAAACACCATGTCGTTAGATTAGTTTCACAATTCTTCTGTCTTATGATTTTTCAGTTGTGCCCCTGATTTAAACTTCAGTTAATATTGATTCAAGTTTGATTTGTTTTTCTGTGAATCAGTTCAAATGGTTCAGTAAATCAGTTAAAAACTCAATTATCTATTTACATCATCAATCAGAAATGATCACAGAAGATTTTGCATTGCTTTTATTGATTACAATGCTTTTTCAAAAAAAGATGTAGTTAAATATTTCTGTTTTTTGTGAATTTTTAGATTAACACATATAAATTAAAGCTCCTTTTGTTCATTTACTAAAAAACAATGAGGAAAATTTTTTAAAGGGGTCATATGATGCGATTTAAATTTTTCCTTTCTCTTTGGAGTGTTACAAGCTCTTGGTGCATAAAGAAGATCTGTAAAGTTGCAAAGACTAAAGTCTCAAATCCAAAGAGATATTCTTTATAAAAGTTAAGTCAACCACGCCTACCTAAAACGGCTCGTTCTAACACGCCCCCACATACCTACATCACGATAGCGGAGTCCAGCCCGGGGTCGTCACATGTGGTTGCCGCAAGCCCGCCAACCTCTCCTTCGTCGAATCCACCGGCCGTTCCTCACTCTAGCCGCCGACCGCCGCTCACTCAAACCCGTCGTGTGTGACGCTGTTTCGTTGTGAAAGCGAAACTACTTAGTTTGGCCTTCCAAAAGAGGACGATATCCGCTTCGTCATGCCTAGAGCTGATCCGTGCTGGTCGCTGAGGAAATACAACAACTTCACGCTGTGGATCGCC
>NW_015627632.1:163452-223775 GCF_001515625.1 Sinocyclocheilus rhinocerous
ATAGCTGGCCAATCACAGCTCACCTCGCTTTTTCAGACCGATGAGTTTTGTAAAAATCGACGCGTTTCAGAAAGGCGGGGCATAGAGGAGAAACAATAATGTACAGTATGTGGAAAATAATGTGTTTTTTTTAACCTTAAACCGCATAAACACATTTCATTACACCAAATACACAAAATAATGTTCTTTTTAGCAACATCATATGAGCCCTTTAATAAAGAAATGAATACTTATATTAAGTAGTGACAGTTAAAACATTTGTAATGTTACAGAAATAATCTCAGAAAAAGGTGATTGCGGTTTCCACGAAAATATGGAGCAGCACAACTGTTTTCGATGTTGGTAATAATAGGAAATGTTTCTTGAGCACCAAAGCACAAAATCATTAGAATGATTTCTGAAAGATCATGTGGCACTGAAGAAGACTGGAGTAATGGCTGCTGAAAATTCAGCTTCACCATCACAGAAATAAATTACATTTTAAAATATATTAAAATAGAAAACAGTTATTTTAAATTGTAATAATATTTAACAGTATTTTTATTTATTTATTTTTTTACAGTTTTTTTTTATCAATTAAATGCAGTCTTGGTGAGCATAAGTTACTTCATTCCGAAAAGTACAAAAACAAACTTTTGTAGGCCTACTTTTATCAGTGGAAGTTTGGTCGAAATGGTGCTTCCTCTGATTGCAGACAAATATATGATCAGCCATTACAGAGCATAAATATTGAGATATTCTGTTTATAGAACATTAAAGTGTGTTGTTAATCTGTAAGGAGGCCATCATTTTACTAAACTCTCCCTCTGAACTGTACTTTCTCCATTTTTGGCTCCTTCAGCCAAATGGCCAGCAAACTTCGACCATCCACCATCTCAATTT
Source organism: Sinocyclocheilus rhinocerous (assembly GCF_001515625.1). NCBI lineage: Eukaryota > Metazoa > Chordata > Actinopteri > Cypriniformes > Cyprinidae > Sinocyclocheilus > Sinocyclocheilus rhinocerous. The sequence continues at coordinate 164,335 of NW_015627632.1, forward strand.
CCCCCCTCTTCGGTCAATCACTAGTTGACATCCACTCTCTAATTTGGATCCCTAAAGCTTCCCTCCTACACCCACCCCCACATCCACTATAACCACTTTTGGCTATCCAGCTCCCCCAGCCCAAAACTGCAGCCCTCACTTGTCCATTGAGCTGTCCCCATCAGCTCTTCCTCTGGCCCTTCTGAGAAACGTCTCTCCTTTCACAGGGGGCCGTAGGGTTATTGTCCGTGCGCCGGCTCACTGCTTTACAATGACTCTCCACTCTATTAAGGTGCGTTCTGCCTGTTACCGTCGCCCAGAGCAACGGGCCTCCCGCATGGCAGATATGCGCTGTGGCATTGTGGGCCATGGGCCCGCGCGGGCAGTTGAACCCAGCACTCCTCACACTTGACACCGCATGTGTTTATCTAAAGGGGGGGGATGTAGTTGTAGTATTAATAGCAATGTCATAGCAAGTTGTAGGATTACTGTTCTTAGTAATTGTGATCAGTATCAGACGTGGTGGTAAAGCATTCATTTTGAAGTAATATTAAAAAGAGCAGTGACATGAGCCAATCATTGACCTGATTAAAGCTGATGACTTACAGAGCTTTAACTAAGCATAGATAACTTGACTGTTTACTTAAAGCGGTAGAAACTAGTTGTTGGCCTGCTTGTCAAATTGGTGTTTGCTTAGGTCAGTATGATCTTAGCTTCACAGTGAGGTTCTCTGGTGTGCCTGGAATCAGCGTCATGCCGTTTCCACTTCAGAGACGAGAAACAAACAAGCTAATGTTGTAGCGGACAGTAAAATCCATCCGCATTTTAACACATATGGTAATTAACATGATGAGTCCAACATTTCCAAATTAGTCAGACTAAATAACATCTCTCTGAAACGTTATGCAGACAGCATAACTTGTTTATTTCTGGTGTTGGAAATGGAAAAACATTTGTTTAGGGCCAACCCCAAAGTCTGTAAATGGCACACATTCTATTCCGTCAGCAGAGTTTGGCTAATAGCTAATGGCTATGTACCTACCAGCTCCAGAAAAACAACTCCAGATCCCAAGATGCAGACTTCATTTATTTTTGCAGAGTTTTTTCAAGAGTTGTGTAGTGTGGTTCACTCCCATGTTTAAGCTCTCAATCTTTCTGTGAGGCTTCATTGATCATTACTTGCAATTGATGGGAGTAGAGTTGTGTGTGTTTGTGTGTGTGTGTGAGAGAGAGAGATTTGCAGTCTGGGAGCAATAGACCACCCTCCTCCTCCTGACGGGAAGTTGTTAGTTTAACCTGACAGGAAAGAATTCGGGAAACTTGGCAGTAAGAGTCAAGGGAGAGAAACGCTCCCTTTCCTGCATTAACTGTTAATACACTAACCATTACTCTTTTTCTCCCTCTCCACTCACTCTTTCTCCCTCGGTTTGCGTCTTTGTAGGGATCACATTTCACTACTCAATGTTTCCAGAAAACACAAATGATATCACCCCCACCCCATTGTTCTTTGTGTGCAGGTCTTTTTCTTTTGAACACGCCTGTATCGGTTACACCTGAGTAAGGGGGCTTAGATTTCCCCCTCTTCTTATCTGGGCACCCATCTCAACAGTTCGGCCCACCAAATGTGGGTTCAAGCGGATGTGTGTTTCAGTATGTGTTCTGTGAACTGTGAACGAGTAGCAGAAGACCATTTAAAGCTAGTCATAGGGTCATTAATAAGATTGAATGTTTCTGAAGAGTTATTGATGCTCACCAAGGCTGCGTTTATTTGGTCTAAAATATAGTGAAACTATTGTATAGTATCATTTAGGGCTGTGCGATTTGGGGGAAAATATCAAATTGCGATTTTTTTGACAGATATTGCGATTTGATTTGCGATTTTAAATTTGCAAAGTCAAGCTTCAGCTCAATATTGTCAATAATGTGCAGCACAGTATGGGTATCATTACCCTGCTGAAAAAAACAATAGAAACTATCACAGAAATTCTTATAGTTTCCATTAAACCAACAAACCTTTTTGTTTTGGGCATTATTCCAAAATGAATTACTGTTGTTCTATTGGTTGCCATCTCCCAGATTACATCCCACCAATAGAATCCATCAAATAGACACCATTATAGTTTACATTAAAACCAAACAAATTCCCATTATAACCCTGAAATCCATTTAATTTATTATTGTGTTTTGGGAGGGGTTCTATTTTTATTTTTTTTCAGCAGGCAAGATTATAATGGTATAACTACTTTTACAGAATTAACTTAATTTCACAGAAAATATTTGTTTATTTTTTATAAATAAAGAACTGTATTTCTTAAGTCAATTATTAAAGTATTACATATGTTACATAGGCTGATTTAGTCATTTTTTCGATTCGATTTCGATTAATCGCACAGCCCTAGTATCATTACAATTAACTGTTTTTTGTTTTAATATATTACAATATAATTTATTCCTGTGATGCAAAGCTGAATTTTCAGCAGCCATTACTACTTCAGGCTTCAGTGTCACACGATCCTTCAGAAATCATTCAAATATGCTGATTTAGTGCTCAAGAAACATTTATTATTATCATCGTTGAAAACAGTGTTTGCTTTTTCAGGGTTCTTTGAAAAGAATGTTCAAAAGATCAGAATTTATTTTGAAATATAAATATTTTGTAACATTATAAATGTCTTTATTTTCACTTATGATCAGTTTAATGTGTCCTTGCTGATCAAAGTACTAATTTCTAAAAAAAAAAAAACATACTCATTGGCTCTGCCCTTCAAAATGAGTAGTGCATAATGTTCCTGACTTGTAAATGGATTTCTCTCTGAATTTAGTCTCTTTTCTTGTTTTTGTCAGCTGTTTGATTCAGATTGTGGGTTGTGTATGTGTTGGTTCATTGGTAACATGGAAATGTTTTAAAATCACATCTTGTATTACCTGTTCAAGATTGTTCTCGTGAGTGCGGATCATAATTTCCTATACTTCATTACTATACTCGCCACACGTGCAACATAATGTCACGCTGGCTAGGTTTTCAGCTGATAACCTCTATTTCTTTCTCGCTCCCTCTAACAGGGGTAGTGTATGGAAGATGTCTGGGATATTGGATTGGATACCCTGGGAAAGAAAGCGGAAGATTCGAGTGCTGTGTGCCCTGGGTGCGCTGCTGTGCTGCCTGAAGGATAGTACAGCTGTTAGAGGTGGGTTTCTGACGTCTTGGTTCTGCTCCATCCGTTACAAGACCTATTCCCACCATGACATCATAAAGTTGGCTTCATTTGTGTTAGAACAAGCTGGGTTCAGATCCAGCACCTATTATAGCCGTTTGTTTTGGATAACTGATATATTTATTCACCATTATTACATCCCAATTTCTCTTCTAGATGACGTCCCAATCTTCACAGAAGAGCCTCTCTCGGTGGTACAGAAACTGGGGGGCAGCGTGACCCTGCACTGCAGCACCCTGCCCAACCATGTCAACATCAGCTGGCATCTGAACGGCAGAGAGCTGCCAACTGGGGGCGACGAGGAGCTGGGAGTGCTGGTGTGGCCCGGTTCGCTCTACATCCCCTCCCTTACAAACCTCACCGTGGGCAGATACCAGTGTGTGGCCACCACCAGTGTCGGGTCCTGCGCTAGTGTGCCGGCCAACGTTACTGCAGCTAGTGAGTACACACACACTTTTAGAAACATCAGTCACTTACATTTGTTGTATACATATTTACACACAGTGTTGAGAACTTTGAAGTTTTTCTGTGCTGAATTCAAAGGGCTCTACAGTGTGTGGTTGTATGCCATGCCTAGCTGTACTGCTAGTGTGTGTGTGTGTGTGTGTGTTTGCCCTAAGTTAGTCAGTGCTAGAGCACAGAAAGGGGCATGTAATGTGACCCACCATAATGCCTGTACGTGTGTGTGTACGCATGAACCACGGGCCCCATTAGTGAAGGGCCTCCTCCCTGTCCTCCACTGCTTCCCTCTTCATATACAGAGACAGAACGAAAAAAAATAAAGACAGAAAAAGAAACAGCATGTGAATTTTGTGAGAGTTTCTGCATATATTACTGTTTAAAATTTGGGGTTATGGTAATTTGCAATTTTTCACTATAAAACCTTTTTACTGTATTTTTACAGTAAAATAAGAGACTTTCAAAAATGTAAGAACATTTACAAACCTTAAACTTTTGAATGATTATGCATTAGGGTTCAAAAGTGTGTAATCTCTACTCAAAAGTGATTCTATTTTGTATTTTTTTCATTTACTACAGCGCTTTCATTACGAATCATATTGTTAGCATAATAATTTGAGTGAAAAAATTGAACAATAAAAAATGAAGTGTCTTAGTATTTGGTTTGTCTCCCTTTTGCTTTAATGGCAGCAGCACTCAATCTGCATGAACTCCACAAGTTTGTGTAAAACCTGATGATCATGTTCTCCAGCATGATTTGAGATGATCCATTATAAGAGCATCTTGAGCTTCACTGGAAGTGAGAACAACTGATTTCTGTACAAAAGAGTTCACATGATCACAATTTTTTTAATTTGTGACCTATAAAAATGATGAATTTCTTGCTAATTTTAAATCATAATAAATGTCAAAATCCTAAAACCTTCAGTTTATTTACAGTTGTATTTTCATAAACCGTATGTAAATATGTGCCACATTTGAGATTCTAAAGAACTATGTGTGCATGCATGCGTGTTTGTGTGATAGTGTGAGCAGTGTAGGTTTGGCAGGACTAGTCGAGGCAGGATCTTCTGTCAAGATCAGACGCGACATGAGATTCTTGAAACCATCTTCACCTCCATAAAGCAGGCATGCTTTACATCATCCACCCTCCTGATTTCCCTCTCTCAAACTCTGCGTTTCTGCTCATGGCATTTAATGGTGCATTGGATTTCAGTCCTCTCAAAGCTCCAATGTTTTTTCCCCTGACTTTCAGCCTCCCTCATTTTACTTTGACTCTCGTACATTTGCGAGATGTAATTGATAAGGACTATGAATTAGGAGTTGAGGGCTAGGGGTGCGCAGATGCGAGCTCTTAGCTGTGGCCCCCATCTCTGATGATCCCACGTCAGCCCCTCGCTCTAATTTAATAAAGACCTCCTCCCTTAGTCACCCAGGGGTTGGACGGTTCCTCGGGGAGGGCGCTGTGTGTGATCGCAAGCCTGAAGTTGTCTCACGTCTCCATATTTCAAAGCTCTGCCCATCTGTTTTTGCTCTCTGAAAGAGCTTGGCTCTCCCTGGTATCTCTGTAGGAATCCTGTCTGAAGCGTCTCCCACCGGGGAGGCCGTTGCCTGCCTGAGCATTATTTCAAACTCTCCTCTTAAATTCCTCCACAGACAAGTGAGCCTCCCGTGTCCTTCCAGCCAAAAACATTCCTTCGGCACTCTCTCTCCCTTTTCTTCCCCCTCGCGCACAAAACACACACCTCTTCACATATGTTTTTAATACATGGCGTAACTAATTCTCAGTAAACTCTTGGGCGAACTTGTTTTTCTTTGTCGTCTTTTAGGGCTACACACAGTCTGGCCAGTGATATTCCACACAATAGTTACTGCATCATCTCTGTATGAGCACTCATACACACAGGCTCTGCAGCCCCATACATAAAAATGATGAATGCTAAGTAACCGTGCAGCATGTATGAAAGCATTGCCAAGTGGAGTTGGAAATGGGTCTGATCTGTTTTAGAAATCCTGGATGGCTTCCAGCATTCCCTGCTCTCCAGGCCTCCAGGAGACTTAGAATGTACCACACGCATGCAAACAAATCACACATTCACCCTTTACCTCCTCACATGCACATACAAACATATTAGAAGTATATAAACATTTGTTTCACAGTTTTCCTTGTAGTCTGCCTCTGTTCTTTCATTCAATCTTTCGGTCTTTTGCCGTAAAACAGTTTAATGCAGTCCATACAACTCATATGCTATGTTCCAAGTCTTTTGATGTTATGTGATGGCTTTGTGTGCGGAAAAGATGGAAATTGAGTATTTATACACTGGCAGCCTTTATGCATTTATTTAATCAAAAATACTGTGAAAATAGTAATATTGTGAAATATTACCATTTAAAATAACTGTTTTGTATTTTAATATGTTTTAAAATGTATTCCTGTGTTGGCAAAGCTGAATTTTCAGCAGCCATTACTCCAGTCTTAAGTGTCACATGATTCTTCAGAAATCATTCTAATATGCTGATTTGGTGCTCAAAAGCATTTATTTGAAATAATAATCTTTTTTAACTTTTGTGTGTTATAAATGTTTTTCCTGTCACTTTTGATCAGTTTAAAGTGACCTTCTGAAAAAAATGTGTATATATATATATATATATATATAAATCTTACTGCCTTCGAACTTTTCAAAATTATTGTATATGACTTTTATTGTTGTTTAAAACATTTAATGTTATTAATTGAATATTTTCTCCCTATTTTTTCCCCGCTTGCACACCTGAGGAGGGGGAGGAATGTTTTGAGGAGAGGGAGGTGAAGGGGGAGTCAGTCAGAGGAGGGGTTAAAGGTGTACACTGAGGAATTTAGGAGAGGTGTGGGGCGGTGGGGGATGCTGGCAGGGTTGGACTGTAAAAAGACCCTGATTGATTTAGCAAATGGATCGTTTCCCCCCCAAAACATTCTCCACCCTGCTCTCAGCCTCATATCCTGGAATTCTCATCTCCCAAGAAATTATTTCAAAAAGCCATTTCACTTCAAAAACCAAGCAATGATTCTTTCAGAATACAGATGCAGCTGGTGTCAAAAAGTTTATCAGATGCTGATTACTTAAGTGCTCGTCTCATCCATCAATGTATGTCTGGTTCCAGGAATACTTAACAAAGAGCTTTTTTTAATCTTTACCTCACAGATCTTTTGGCTCTGTTGTACATAACTTCGAGACGTATCAGACGCCAAGGAATATAACTAAACTCTGGAGAACAATGAAACGATCTGATTTGTGAGAGGAGTAATGAACAGTTGGGGAGATATTTGATTAAGTTCGGGGTTTTTTCAGGACAGTGCTGTGCAATTTTCCCTGTCTGCCTTTGGAAAATATTCCCTTCACAGAATGACACACAGACTCACTTAGGCGGAGTTATTGCATTTTATTGCAATCCAAACTGCTTTTCCTTCCTCGAAACTTAAGATGATGGCTGACCTTTAGCCTTTGACCTCATTTTAGCCTGGGCTGATTTGTGCTTAAGGAAGCTAGACTTTCTGTCTCTGTTTTTCAGAGCTATTGGGTGTCTGCCCATTTGATATCCCAGTAAAAGTCCTAAGCATATGCACTCTAAAGCTTCTCAGTTTCCTGAATGGAATACAAAGAGGCTTTCAACTTAGAAATGCTCAAAACCGACACTTGGATGTTTGAGATTTCTATTGCTTTCCCTGTTTTAGTATATATGCTAGATGGTTGAAAAACTGATCATTCTTGTGTGTTTGCATGCAGAATTGCGTGATTTTGAGCCAGATGACCAGCAGGAGATTGAGGTGGATGAAGGGAACACAGCAGTGATCGAGTGCCATCTGCCTGAGAGTCAGCCTAAAGCTCAGGTCCGCTACAGTGTCAAACAGGAGTGGCTGGAGACATCTAAAGGTATGTTTTACTTATTTTTTTGGCTCAACATATTCATTCGCCATTTTGCTCAACATACGCCGGTTGTTCTTACCCAGGGTCCTGGGACCTACTAGGGGGCCTCAGCGCACTTTCAAGGGGGTGCAAGATAGGCTTGCCGCGATAGACGGTGCTGACGGTGATACCGTTGTTAAGCTGCAACACCGGTTACGTCACTTGCCCACTGCGGCACCGACCCCCACCGTCGTTTTGATTTTTTTATAGTAATAAAAATCATTTAGCTCAGTAAAAGAACAGACACTACAATTAAAACTGAACGCGGCTGCTCAATGCAGCGTGCCGAACGACAGTCACATCACAGATCAGATTTCATTTCTCCAGTGAGGAGAGTGAGTCGAGCTGACTGACAAGAAGAGTGGGGTGAGTCAGACAAGACGATCGCGGATGATTTAGTTTTCGAAACGAAATGCAAAAGCACCTGTTTGGCAGTATTTTGGATTTTGAAAAGCCGGTTGACTTTTGCCGTTTATCTAAAGTGATTTTGGAAGTTTTTTTTTAAACATTCGTTTCTTATTTAATTGGTTCCACTGTGTTTGCTGAGTTTTACTTTATTTAAACTTGTGTAATTTATTTATTTTATTTGACATCAAGGTTTATGCCGTGCCTCCAAGCTTTATATAGGCTAAAGTGAGTTTGACGTTGTATTTTGTTGTTGCATTCAAGCAATTGACGCCGAATTGCCGCTAATTAGACGGTGCTTTTAAGCTATTTAAAAGCGAAGGAAAAGAGGGAAAATTCAAACGAACTAAAAATTAACAATTGCTTTACGCCGAATTGCCGCTATTTGAAAGTGAAAGTAAAATGCACACGCCACTTTTGGAAGCTATTTAAAAGCAAAGGAAAGCGAGGAAAAGAGGGAATGCCCCTGCCCCCACGGTGATACCGGTATTATCGGTGTTGTCACACATCAATTAACCGGTGGGAAAATTTCCTCACCGTCACAACCCTAGTGCAAGATAGTAGTCAAAATTAATTGATAATAAAAAGTTTAAAACATTCAGAACATTGTTATTGAGATTATGGAATTTAATTGTTTTTATTGTTTTAATAATATTGTTTTAATACTCTGTATTAAGTATGCTCTTCACATTCAGCTAAAATTTTAACTCTGTTTTATCTGAGCCATCATTGGATCTGTTACAGTCGACATAATTTGAATTCAAATACAATTTGCTTCAGTTATTTCTGCCATTTTTGAATTCACACTAGTTGATTCTGGTATTTGGATGTTTGACAGCTCTCATCTTGTTGAGAGTCATCAAGTCTTTGTGTGTTGTCTAGTCTTGTCCACTCAACAAAGCGTTGACTGTTAGCATGATTGTCTTTGTTGCAGTTACTCTTGCTGTTCATATATTTACTTGAAGATCACCGCTTAGATTTAAGAAATGTTGCAGATTCTTAAATTTGATTCTGTTGACAAATCTGTTTATACTAGCCTGTCCTACAGATGCCAATCATCGGTTCTCTGATTGTGTCCTAGGGAATTATTTGATCATGCCATCAGGAAACCTTCAGATAGCCAATGCTACACGGGATGATGAGGGTCCTTACAAATGTGCTGCTTACAATCCTGTCACCCAGGAAGTAAAAACCTCCAGCTCTACTGATCGTCTTAGAATACGACGTAAGTGGACACCAAAAACACACACACACACACACACACACACACTCTTTTTGTCATTTTTGTTCATCATAAAATTGAGTAAAATGTATTATCCCGTCTAGGTTCGACATCTGAGGCTGCACGCATCATCTATCCACCTGCGTCTCGGTCCATTATGGTGAATAAAGGCCAGAGGCTTGTGCTTGAGTGTGTGGCCAGCGGCATTCCCACTCCACATGTCACATGGGCTAAGGATGGTCTGGACTTGCAAAATCATAACAACACCCGCTTCTTGCTTAGCAACTTGTTGATTGATGCAGTAAGCGAGAGCGACTCAGGCACATACGTGTGTCACGCTGATAACGGCATCGACTCTGCGAGTTCTGCTAGGGTGCTGTACGACGTACAGGTGTTTGGTGAGTATGATTGCTAGAGTCTCACACGCTGGGGCTGCAGGAGTTTTATCTGTTACACTTTACAATACACTATTAATTAATGCATTAGGTATCATGACAATACAATCATTTTACAGTATTTATTAATCTAAATTAATGTTGATTTATACATGCATTAATATTGTTTTGCATCAAGTTGTATATATTAACATTAACTAATGTATTATGAAAAAACATTAATTACCAGTGAACAATGTATTTATATACACTGCCATTCAATAGTTTGGAGTTGATACAATTTTTTAAATGTTTTTAGAGAATTCTCTTGCTCACCAAAGTAGCATTTATTTGATCAGAAATTCAGTAAAAACAGTAGTATTGTGAAATATTATTGCAATTTAAATTTTTTTTATGTTAATAGAAATAATCATAGCAATAAAAATAATATTTTAAAATGTAATTTATTATTGTCATGACAACGTACATTATTTAGAATCAATTCTTTGACGAATAGCATTCATTGTATATAAAAATCTGTTGTATTATAAATGTCTTTACTGTCACTTTTGATAAATGTAATGCATCCTTGCAGAAGACAAGTATTCATTTCTTTAAAAAGGTCTTACTGATGGTAAAGGTCTTACTTACTTTTGAATGGTAGTGTATTATATCTATACTTCATATTTATATATTAAACTAGATTAATAAATTCTGGGGGGAAAAATCCCAATAGTGTAAATCCCAAGTGATAACCAATACATTAACTGATATGAAGTGGTGTATAAAAAGCAGGAACCAGGGCAGTGGTGGAACATTTTATGTGTGTGATGGCACAATTTCAGTTTCCAGTAATTTAACGCTGCTTTAAGGTAATAAGCATCTATCAGAACCAGAGAGAAAATAGTTGATAATAAGCATCCAAATGAACCCACAGTACATTTACTGAACAGAAAGAGCATGTTTGTGAGTGTGTGTAGGATTGAGTTTCTGAGACATTGATGAGATTGTTTTTGTGGGCTCGTCTCACGGCAGCTGTGATTAATTAAGCCGCTCTTGCTGTTGCTCTAATGAGCTCGAGCTGATTCACTAGCAGCCAACCATCAAGTTTTGGAAGAGGGTGAGAGAACGCAGTCTATCCCAGACTCCTCTGCGGCAGCATGCCATCACAAACAGCACTCATGCTTTGTGCTGCTAAACCATCAACATGCATGTTGATTTATGCTATTCAGCATTTGTTCTGATGTTTTGAAATACACCTGTCTGAAATTCCCTTCTTTTGTCTCTCAGAGCCTCCCCAGGTGCGTGTTGAGCTGCAGCAGCAAGACGTTGCATGGGGCGACACGGTGCGTTTCAGCTGTCAGGTGAGGGGCAAGCCCACACCCACTGTGGTGTGGCTCCACAACGCTCAGCCTCTGAGCCCGTCACCACGGCATCGGATGTCCTCGCAGGTGCTGCGTGTGCTTAATGTCGGGCCGCAGGACGATGGCATGTACCAGTGCATGGCGGAGAATGGTGTGGGCAGCTCACAGGCAGCCACAAGACTCCTCACTGTCCCAACAGGTATGATACTTTATTAAAAAATGATAAGAAAAATTTATATTATTTGTTTTAACTATTTAATTATTAAAATATTATTATTTTACTGTCCATTTATTTATACTACTTCTACTACTACATATAAAAATAATGATTGTTAGTTATTAAATAATAAAAAAGGTATAAATAAAACTTAATAGTATAATAACAATTATCACTTTGTTTATTAATTTGATCATTATTATTATTTTTACTGCTCTTAGTAGTTGTAGTAGTAGTATTTTTTTATTGTTTTTATTTTATAATTAAAAGTTTATCAAATAGTTAAAATGTATAAAATAATAAAACTTAATATTATTACATATTACGTTTCATTATATTTATTTTATTAATGGGGCGACACGGTGCGTTTCAGCTGTCAGGTGAGGGGCAAGCCCACACCCACTGTGGTGTGGCTCCACAACGCTCAGCCTCTGAGCCCGTCACCACGGCATCGGATGTCCTCGCAGGTGCTGCGTGTGCTTAATGTCGGGCCGCAGGACGATGGCATGTACCAGTGCATGGCGGAGAATGGTGTGGGCAGCTCACAGGCAGCCACAAGACTCCTCACTGTCCCAACAGGTATGATACTTTATTAAAAAATGATAAGAAAAATTTATATTATTTGTTTTAACTATTTAATTAGTAAAAGATTATTATATTACTGTCTGTTCATTTATACTACTACTGCTACTACTAATACTAATACTACTAATAATAATTTTTACTATTAATATTGTTCACTTTTATTAGTGAATAAAATTTTTTTAATTTATCCAATAAAAATTATAAAATGTATAAATAATAAAATGCAGTAGTATAATCATTGTTATTATTACGTTTTTATTTTATTATTATTATTAATTACTTTCATTAGTAGTAGTATTAGTAGTATTCATCACTTTTATTGTTTTTTTTATTATGTAGTTAAAAGTGATAAAATAATAAAAAAATTATACAAATTTTTAATCAATTAGTGCTATCAAATTGATTAATTGTGATTAATCGAATCCAAATAAAAAAAATTGTGTTTACACAAGATATGTGTGTGTACTGTGTATATTTATAAGTATATATAAATACACACACATGTATATATTTAAGAAATATATGTAATATATATTTATATTTATATATAATATTAATCATACAGGAATATGAATATATATATATATATAGAGAGAGAGAGAGAGAGAGAGAGAGAGAGAGATATTTATATACACACACAGGTAAATATATACATGTATTTGTGTGTATTTAAATATACATATAAATATACAAAGTATACACATATATATTATGTAAACACAAACTTTTATTTTGGATGTGATTAATCACAATTTATTGATTTGACAACCCTAAAATAAATTTAACTTAATAGTATAGTAACACATACATACATACATACATATTAATAATAATAATATTTCTATTAAATTATACTAATAATTCACTTATATTAATTTATTGTCCATTATATAATACATACATATAAAATAAACATTGATTTATTTATTGTTTTTTTTTTTACATTTTTGTTTGGTTCTGCTGTGCTGTCTACAGTTTCAGTGCCCTCAAGATCAGGCAAGCTGCCCCTGATTCGACCTCTGAGCCCAGATAAGGTGTTGCGGGAACAGCCACCCTTGAAGCCCGTGGCCACCAGTGCAGTGCTGCCTTTCGACTGCTCTGAGGTCAGAGTCTCACCTGCTGAAGCACCAGTCATCCTGAGTCAGCCACGAACAGGAAAGGCAGACTACTATGAACTTACCTGGAAACCCCGTCATGATGGAGGAGTTCCTGTGTTGGAGTATGTCGTCAAGTACAGAAAGGTACAACACCGCTCAGTTCATTCTTACAGTGTGATCTGCTTCGTTTCGCTCAACAGTATGTTTGTCATGTGATTCCACTCCTCTGATTCATTGTTTGTACTTTTCTGTCTCACAGGCTGGAGAATCTCCCGGAGAGTGGACCACTAACACCATTTCAGGCTCCCAGCACAAGCTTACACTGACCAAACTGCAGCCTGCTAGCCTCTATGAAGTGGAGATGGCTGCTAAGAACTGCGCTGGACTTGGGCAGCCTGCGATGATGACTTTTAGAACAGGCAAATGTATGCAGCCATATGGCTAGTTCAAAATTACCTTTCTGCAGTCACGTTTGAAAACTTGTTTTTGTTGGCGAAATGAACTTGCATCTCCTTGAAGGGGTTTATTTTTTATAATGACACATTTTCTTGTATATTACTTGACTACTTAACAAATTATTAAATCAATTAGCAAGAATATTGATTTGAAATTAAAACTCTTTTATGCCTGAGACAGCTTTTTGGGACATCAGTCAATTGTACACTTTAGTGGTAATTATATAAAAATATTTCACCACAGAATGCCATAATTTACTAATCAGAATCAAGTATTCCACAGAGTAGTGTAGAAAATTGCACTTTTTAATAAAAAAAAAAAAAATCTTAGTAGTGTTAAAAAAAGAGTTAAGTAGTGAAATAAAATGTCTCTTTAATGTTGGTCTGCAGGGCGAAGAGGAGGACCCATAGGACCTCCAAAAACACCAGCGGTGCCACCACGACTTTCGCGTGAGTATACTTTAGCTTGTGATATAATAATATATTGTGAGTAATATATTGTGTAATATGTTTCTTTACAGCTGCAGTAAAGTATTGAGAAACTAACATTAAATACAGCTGAAATGTTTAAAATATTTGTTTTATTTAAGTTTTATCAGTCCCTAATAGTTCTGATTAATACTATTCTTATTATTAATTATGCTAACATGACTGTTCTCTTGATTTCTTTCAATCATAAATGAAGGATGAGATTACAGTAAGTGTGTTATGTGTTTGTGTTTGTGTATGTACAGTGTGCATGCATATACACTCTCACTGAAAGTATTTGTTGTTTTATTGACCATCTTTTTTGTCTTTCCAGCTCCAGAAGCTCCAGACAGACCCACTGTCTCCATGGCTACAGAGACCTCAGCCTATGTGACATGGATCCCTCGTGGGAACCGCGGATTCCCCATCCAGTCATTCCGTGTGGAGTATAGGAAATTGAGGAAAGGCAGTGGAGAGTGGGAGGTGGCTGTGAACAACATCCCTCCCTCTCGCCTGTCAGTCGAGATAACAGGCCTGGAGAAAGGTGAGATTTATGTCAGTTTCACATAAGTGAAGAAGATGATCAGTTGATATGTTTTCTGTGGCCGATAGCGATATATGGTGAACTAGAATTCTCACGTATGACAAAAGAAGCAATTTCAGTTTATTAATTCCAAAAATTTTAATGTAAATAAATCAATCAAATGCAAAAAAAAATAAATATATATATATATATATGTGTGTGTAAATAATATATAAAAATACAAAAAATATATTTAATAATGCTTAAATAAATAAATTAATTAATTAAATGATTAATAAATCACTTTTAAATGTGCAAATGTATTTTTTTTTGTAAAAAGTTTAAATGTAACAAACTAAATTAATAAATTATTTTTAAAATTGACAAATAAGTAGAAATTGAAAACATTAACATTTGATGTTAAGTAAATGTAACAATGTAACAAAAAATGAATACATTATATACTTGTTTTTAGATGCAACTTTTATATTAACCATTGGCAAACTAATTAGGAAAAGTGACTGGCCAATCAAGTTAAAGTTTTAAGTTAAAGAAATGCCATTGGACACATGAGAAGGTGACTTGGTATGTTTTTCTTTCCATTGCATTTGCAGGAACATCATACAAGTTCAGAGTCTTGGCCGTTAATGTGTTGGGAGCGAGTCCACCTAGTGCTCCCTCTAAAGCCTACACAGTGGTGGGCAGCGGTCCACCTAACCGGCGCCCCATCGATGGACCCTACATCACCTACAATGAAGCCATCAATGAGACCACAATCATCCTGAAGTGGATGGTAAGCATTTTCTTTACTAAACACTTTTACATGGTCAAATTCAAGAAATGTGAGCTGTTTGCTGTCACAGTGGCATTGTCAGACCTTGAAATAAATATTTTTGTTCTTTCTACAGTACACATCGGTCAATAACACTCCCATTTATGGCTTCTACATCTTCTACCGACCCACCGATAGTGACAATGACAGTGACTACAAAAAGGACGTAGTGGAAGGTAAGTCATGTACTTTATTCTTTAATTTTCAACTAGGCCTATATATTAAAGAAATATAAAATGTAATTGTGTGATGCTCTTTTTAGGTGACCGGTATTGGCATTCCATCACTGACCTACAGCCTGAGACGGCTTATGACATTAAGATGCAGTGTTTCAACGAAGGAGGCGAGAGTGAGTTCGGAAATGTCGTCATCATGGAAACTAAAGGTTTGTGTCCTTCTCCTCTTAATCACATTGCGAACCGCACCTCAGCCAATTTCTAGAACAAAGATCTCTTCTGACAACACGGATCTTAAGTCTGAACATCTGTGTGTACTTACAGCTCGCCCTCACCAGAGGACCACACCTCCAGAGACAGCGTCGTCCAGGCCCAACCATCCAGGAAACCCTGTTCCCCGGCCTGGTGATCTGCCTTACCTCATTGTGGGCGTTGTTCTTGGAGCATTTGTTTTCATCATTGTGGCCTTCATCCCAATCTGTCTGTGGAGAGTTTGGGCCAAACAAAGTAAGTGCCATTTTAGAAACATGAAAACAGTTCTTCATTAAGAATCCAAAGATAAGATAGTAGGACTCTCATAAACGATTAATTTTGTATTTATTTTATTTCAGAACAAACTTTAGACATGCGCTTTCCAGCATTGCCAGCTACAGTTTCTCCATGCCAGTACACCATGGTACCACTGCAAGGATTGGCTCTTGGTCGACCCTATCCTGTAGACCCCCACCTGACACCTGCCCACACTGTCTATGCTCCTAAAGGAGAATATATTCCCAATGGGAAACACACTACACTGCACCTTCCTGGACACCAGGTAATTTTGGCACTTTGAATGGTGCTTAAAGGGGTCATGAACTGCCTTTGTTTTTTTATTTTGTACTGTTCTCTTAGGTCCACTTATAATGTTATCAGGATTTTTACATCAAAAGACATCATCATTTAGAAGTAATACGGTATTTTCTGTCCTGTTTTGACCCCCCTTATGGGGACGCCCCGTTTGAATTCATAGCTTTCAGTCACGTGACCGGCTCGAAGACCTGGAGGGCAAAACATCCATAGAACTGCAGGACATACCTGTCAATTTTCCATCTGTTTCACAGCCGCAAATATTTAGATCACCTCTCAAAAGAATAAAAACAAAGGTATGTGAACAAAATGCAAGTTTTGGCTATTTGCAATCCATATTAAGCACCCGCGGCAATATTTCAATCATTAAACAGTGCGGCAAAACGTTGTTAAAACACTTAAAGTGCCTTAATATATTTGAAAGAGTAATATTCTCTATATTTATTATGCATAGTTTACATAGGCAAGCAGATGAGGCCGGAATATGAACGCAAGCCGCTTAATAGTTCAGTGTTTTCCTTATAATGGTTTTCTATGGGAAACCATTTAACGTGAAACTTTGCACATTGCGTTTATATTTTGGCTTCATCTGCTTGCCTGTACAAAATATACATAATAAGATGTTTACTGAATTTCGCCTTTTAATATCTGCATTTTACTACATAACTACTTAATGCAAACTGCGTAAAAATAACTGGCGGTCAGTGGAGCAAAGCTTCGTTTTGCCCTCCAGGTGGGCGTTCCTATGAGTGTGTGACGTCACGTGAAAACTATCAATAGGTGTGGCAGATTGTTGACTCGGAAGTAAACACCCACTGCTATGATTGGCTAACAGTTGTGTATGTTTGACAGCCTACATACTGCACAGATGGACGCTGCTGTGATTTAGGTTAAAAACGCATAAATATATAAGTACATATCAAACATTCTGTTTAACAGACAATGCAATAGTGACCACTTAATAAAAAACAGTTACTCACATTTGTGTGTTGCGACATTACTGTCAGATCCAAAATAGTCGCCACAGCATCGTCTTTTAGTTTCATTGTTTCTGAAAATCCTGCGTCGTATTGTGCCTTGTTTGTAAACGAATCCACGGTAAAATGAACTGAACAAAGGACCAAGTTCTTACTGATGCGGTCTGGAACATTAAAAATAAAGTTCATCCACTCTTTCCAAATGTTGGGATCAGGAGGAAGGCAATGCAAAGACTGTGTTTTTCCACAACTTGGCACTGAACAGCGTCTTGTTTTCGGAGTCATCTTCATCGTTTGGTTTCTGCGTAGACCTGCGTTTGCCTCTCTCGTTATTTACATTACGTGCGCACATCGGTGGGCGGGGCTAAACAGGAAGTGATGTAGCATCAGGTGTTGATCATCTTCTGTGCAGGAGGTGTATAGCCACACTATTACGTCGTAAAGTGTAACATTCCACAACCTGTCGTTTTGGCAGATTGGGCTCAATATAAGCTGTTTTTAGACTAACGAGAAAGTTTTGAGTTCTGAAACTTACAGGATGTTTTTATAGTACAATGACCTCTTATATGTCAAAAGATCAAGGGAATTTTGATTTCTCAGTTTATGACCCCTTTAATGTTTTGTGATGTCCAGCACAGTAGTTGTAAGAGTAATAAACATCTTGAATTGCTGTTTTAGGCCAGTGAATGAAGATATTGCATTGAACTGATAACTCTTTAAACTCTTGTAGGAGGACGCTGGCTATGAGTTGGAGTGTGATGCATTGTTGCCTCAGAAACTTCCCAATCCGCAACCACATATCCACAATTACTGTAACAGGTAATAGCAGAATTCTAATTCTGCTTCATTTTATCATGAAACACCCACTTCTAAAGTGCCCCATATATTATGCTTGTATACATGTTCATAGTTTTATTTTTAGGGTCTACTAGAATACATAGAATGATTTAAATAAAATAATTAAAAAAATTCTTCTACTGTACATTGCTGCCACACATCTTTTCACTCTACCTGGAAATTTCAAATAAAATCTGCATAATAGACCTTCAGGTTATATGCCATATTGAATTTAACATGGATGAAAATGAGGCTGTGGAGGATATTCTTACAGTCTTTACAATGATGTGCACTAACTATATAAGGTCCTAGATCACATCATTTTCATAACTTTCAAAACGTTTTTGCCTATTGAAAGTTTTTTTGTAAAAATGCTTCATCAGCTGAACAATCAATGTTGTTAAAGTACAATCCAGTGAACTCACTGTACTTCTGTCCCTCACAGCCTCGTTTTCATTCCTGTCAAAAATTAAATATTCGTGTCATTATGGAAGTCAAATGGGTTGTGAATGCTGTTTCATGGTGACTGTTACACTGAGGTATACATTTAAGTTTGTTAGGAAAACACAAGTATAATTTGAACTTTTTTCCTTTTTCTTAGGGTGCCTGGCTGTCCTGAAGAGGGATGCTGTGTGCCTGATGATTCCCCCTTGAAGGACCTTAGTTTATTGGACCCTACGCAGCCATCTCAGAGTCCTGACTCCATACAGGCCTATCACTCCCTCACTGAAGCAGTTCACATAGAAGGGGAGCTCACTGCCGGTGCGTTCAGTTACTTCATGTATTACGATAAAGGCAATGTCAAAAGTACCTGCAATTTCAAAAAGAGACAAAATGAATGAAGGTGGCCCGGTACACTCTGCAGCTACATGCAGTTATAACTCTTGAAACTGTCAAGTTTAATCAAATGTAGCTTTTGGAAATACACCAAATATTTTAATATTTTGAAAAAGTAGTCTGAATGCAATATATTTTTCCCAACAGACTTGTCCCTGTTAACAACAGTTGATGCGGGCATAAACCGGTTGCTCCAAGATGCTGAGCAACACAAAGTGGGAACAACTCAGAACATGAAACTGCTTGAGGAACAAGGGACACAAGATCCAAAAGATGGATGAAACTGTAGAAAAAAAAGCAAAAAAAAAAAGAAAATATTTATTTTTGTATAACAGATGCTATATTTATATATTTATGTATTTGTACATAATACAGTTTTTAGAATGTGTGTATATATAGGTTGTTTATATCAGATGTAATATGTATTTTGGTATGTTTGTCTGTTACCACCAAGACATTTTTATAAGCATGCTGTATAAATGATTCCCGTGTGAGATACGAACAACCTGACACCTCAACACCATACATACAGTATCAGTAATAAGCTCCAGATTTTCCACTGGCAAGCATCTATTGATGTCTGAAGTACAGCTAGTGGGAAATGTAATGCTTTTAGGGCATTATGATTATGATCCATTCATTAAGAATGTTATAATGTGCAGTGCTTGGGGACAATTGACTGTTTAAAAACACTTTGCATCAAAAATATTTGTAGTATATGTTCACCTTATATGCATACATATTTTATGCACAGTATGTTGTATCCACATACATTTAGTGGCTTTATGGCATGTAGACGCTACTGTGAGGTTTAAATACTCACAACAAATAAACCGTTTAAGAACCTTTTGATTGTAACTTGTTCCAGGTGTGTCCTCAGTTTTAAATAAGGTATTTTGAGTGGTGTACATCTTGTCGGTACAGTGTTTTACAGCTTTGTACATCTGTTACTAAGATTTATCTATTTTCATCTTTAACAAAAATGTTAACAAATATATGCAAAGTATATGCATTCTGTGTGTAGTAATATTGACTATGAAAAAGAGACCATTTATTGTAGGTTTTTTTTTTTTCAGTAGCCTGGATGCGATACATTCTTAAAATGAACATGCCTACCTGCAATATGCTGATTTTTATATTTTAAACTGGTTTGATGTAGTCTGCTTGTATAGTTGTACTTTTACTTTTGGAGACCTGCAGTTCTCCTGCATCAGTATTAGCTTCTTTCCACTGTTATAAACATGAAACATGAAGGAAATGATCAATCTCCAACATATTCTAGAAGTGTAGCTGCATGGTTACATGGTTTGAGCACTATTGCCTGTAAATAAAGCTAAAGAAATCATATTTTCTGTTGTCATTTTCATCTTTTCTGTTTGTACTTTCAGTAACATTTAATGGCATACTGTTTGAACATGATTAGTGTCAATGCATGCTTTTCTATGGTTATAATTATTTGTAAGTCACACTTTTTTCCAGTAAACTTTTTTTTACTTTTAACCATCTGGTCTCAAGGTCATGATCCTCTCAAATTCATAGAAGTAGAATAACTAGCAAAATAACCACTGGTGTAGCTCATATTAACTAAATGCCTGAAGTGGTTCAAGCGTCCAGGGCCCTTTTGGCTTTACAGTATGTAGGTACAGTAATTGACAATATTTTCCAACCGATATATATTGTTAACCGAGTTCAGCATTTAAAAGCAGTAGTTTAAATCTAACTGACACCAAGTAATGACAAAATATTTGAAAGGTACTGACATCTGGTGGATTTAACATGCTAAAACAAGCAATCTGGAAGAAAAAAACAAGTACCTTATGCCCTCTGAATCAACAAATCACAAAAGTCAGAAACAAACCTTTAACTTAGAAACTTTAATAACTTTTCATTTTTACAAATACCTACAGACCACACATCCAATTTCATAAATAGGTGAAAGTTCTTCTGGAATGATATTCTGCAGGAAAAACATTTTAAAGATGGAAAAATATTTTTAAACATTTGAAAAACAACTGATACATTACAAACCAGCTCAGATATATCTACTGTAGCATTAAATGCAAAATTATAACCTTTTATTTGCTTTAACGTTTCATTATTGTTGCTACAAAGTAAAAGAACATACAGACATAATTTTTTTCTATTAAACAATGTGAGCTGCTCTTAAGAAAAATAAAGACAAGTTATACATCATGTAGAACCATGACAGCCCAAACTATCAGCAAACAAACAAAGCAAAAGTAACCAACCAAAGGCTAACAGACATAATGCAATATTTTACTTTGCCCCCATAGTTCCAGAGTTATCCTGACTTGGGAGTTGAGAACATTCCACGCTTTATTTGCTTTTGAGGAATTAAAAAAAGTCTTTACACCATGGCCATCCTCTACAAAACCCATGCAGTGGTGAGGGCAAAAAAATTCTGTGGTGAGGGATGAAAAACCCTATAAAACCTTAAACAGCAGAAGTCCCATCATGACCCAGGATATGACTGATGTTGTGGGCTGGCCGATTAGACTGTTTATTTGAATCTGAGGAAGTAGTGTTGGCAAGAGACAATAAAGGTGACATTGGCATAGAGGAGCCATCAGGAGGCATTGCTGTGGCAATTTCAGGGAACAAAGAGGTCAGGTTAAAGTTGGATAAATGAGGTGTGATGCCTGAAGAATTTCCAATTGGCATTGGTGTTATATCTGTGAGAAGTGGGAAGCTGGCCTGTGCAAAACCCACAGGTCGAGGGGGAGAAAGAATAGAACCAAAGCGGTTGTTCAGTGGTGCACTGCCACTCTTGTCAGTGCTTGGACTTGTAAACATCTGGTTTGAGAAATACTGTAAAGGAATCTCACTTGGAAGGCTAGGATGAGCCGCAGGGGAATATGAGGGATAAAATGAAGGTAAAGTGTTCTGAGGTTCCACAGGAAGGAGGGCTGGGTTGCGAGAGGCACTGGGCTGCGTGACTGGTGGGATGAAAGATGCATTGGCATTAATGGGAGGTGGTGGGTTCATTCCTCCTTCAGTAATGAAAGAAAAGTTAAAGTTCTGGGTAAGATCAGACACGGCACAGCGATCGGACACTAAATTGTTGTCACTACTGACCTGTGCACCATCTGCCATGAAACGCACAATGCTACTTCGTCTAGCTTCACTTCCTGTTTGTGTACGGCTAAGGATCACTCCTCCACCTGATGGATGAGGCAAAGAACTTTCTGGTTCAAAAGGATTTCCAGGTCTCAAGTTGCCTGACCGTGGTCGATCTCCTGGACGAATCTTTGTGCTTTGTGGATCTGGTCCAATATGATGGGGGCGTTGACTAACAGAGAGTGACCTGGTTGAGCCTTGAGTATGTCCTGTGTCTGAAATGCTGTGTGGTGTTGGGGGATGGGGTGGACCTGTTCTCACAGGTGGACCATGCAAATTTGCGCTGACCTGAGAAATATGGCCTTTGATGTTGTCCCCTAGACGTATGGGAGCAGCTTTCTGTGCAGGGTGCAAATTAGGGCTAGAAGATTTAGCCTGAAGTTCTCCAGCAGAGGTCCCAGGAACACAGTTGTATTCTATACTCCCTGGGGTACAGCCCTGGGCTGCCCTTTGGTGCCCATTTTGTTCAGGAATATGAGGTGCCAAAAGGCTTTGCATAAAGCTCTGGTGACATCCCTCCTGTTCTCTTGTCAATCCTGCTCCAATGTGCACACCTTGAGCAACAGGATGCGGACCTGAATATGTTCCACGTGAACGCCCATCCCCTGTAGGCCCTGCACTCATTCTAAATCCTGTTTGTGGCTGAGGACCTCTCTGGATTTGAGGTACAGACTTGCTGGACATGTCACCACTTCGAGACACTTGCACTTCAAAGTTATTTAGCTGATGCCCACTAACCAGAGCCTTGAAAGGTCCACAATCTGGTATTCTCTGGGCGTTTGCGTTATTAGCATGGTCAGGTGGTATCCTGCTCTGAGAATTATGAGTAATGTTACCTTTACCACGTGATGAATCTACATACCCTCGCAATTCTGACTGGTCCTGTGCATTGCTTCGAGGTGCTTGCAGGTGCACACCCATACGTTGTTCACCAGTAGCAGAAGTCTTGCCTATCAGAGCCTCTGCTGAGTAGCTAGAGAGACGGTGGCGCTCCTGACGTGATGAAGTGCAAGCAAGATCAGAAGAACGCGAAACAGAATTATTAGCCCGAGAGGTCAACTGCTGCTGCTCCATTGAACGAGACCCCATTAGTCTTTGCACAGCCCCATGATCCTGTCCAGATGAACGTTCTGGCTGACCCAAGTGATTGTTTTGATGTGCCCTCTGACCTGCCTGTTGGGCCTCACAGTTTTTGTCCTGTCTAGCCCCAAAGTGCTGCTGCTGAAGATGCTGATGACGTGAATGGGAATTCTGTGGTGGCATCTGCTGCTGTTGGTGTGATTGTTGCTGCTGTTGAATCTGTTGTGCTTTTTGCTGCTGTTGCTGTGATTGCTGCTGTTGATGGTGCTGTTGTTGTTGTTGATGTTGCTGGGATTGTTGTGGATGCTGCTGTTGCTGTTGTTGGTGTTGCTGAGGAGGCTGCACACCACTCTTTTCCAAATGATGTTGTTTCTGCAAACCAACATTTGGTCCGGTCTGCCCACCACGCACCACTCCTCTCTTTTTTTGCACGTGCTGGTCTTGCAGCAGGTTCCTCTGATGAATACTGTGGATCTGAGATCCTGGTTGTGTCAGGTGATGGTGAAGCTGGTAAAGGTGTCTTTGTTCTTGTTGTTGTTGATGTTTGAGGTAGGGGTTTCCACCCAAGTTCTGCCCAGATTGCGGTGTATTATGTTGTGTGTGTCCTTGATGCAGGTGAACCACACTTGGCTGAGTTTGCTCATGTGTTGGCACCTGAGTAGAGCAGTGTCCTTCTGTAGGGCGGAGCACAGTGCTCATGAAAGTATTACCAGAAAACAGAGCCCCAACACCATCAGAGTGATTTCTTGGCATAACTGCAGAAGTACTTGAGGGCATCTGACCAACCATCATTTGCACGTAATCTGGAGCCTTGATGTCCACTCTTGCAACATTCCCTGCTGGGCACGGTTTTAAACGCTTATTTGGAAGAATAAGGTCATCTTGGGCAGACCTTTTTGGCATATCCTTCTGATGACGTTCAACCATTCCAATACCAACATGGGTTCGCATCAGGGCATTCTTTAAAGGTGCATATTCATTAGGTTGAGCAGGGCCAGAACAGGTTGGGGGAACTTGTGAGGAAGACTGAGTCACCATAACAGCAGCACCTCCTGACGACGGAGCAGAAACCTGCTGTGCAAGATTGGGTGATCCTGGATAAAGTTGGTTAGAGCTTGGTCTGATGAGGTTATTAACATTAAGGCTGGTGACAGAACTAGACTGAGACTGCGAGTAAGCTATGCTCTGTGGAAGTCTGACGCCAGTAGTACTGCTGCCTAAAGGCTCAACTGGAGGAACTCGAGCAGAGACCTGAGATGAAGTTTCTGACACAGGTAAATCAGCCTGCTTTGTCAGTTTAACCTGCTGGTCAGTCACACTATCCTTGTTAGAAGGGGCTGGCTGCATTTTTGGAAGGTCCCACCCTGTGGCAGCAGTATTTGTTGGGTTGTCAACATTGCATCCTGCAGCCCTCTTGCCTGGGCTGTCCTGTTCAAATATGGCTCTTGCAGCCATTGCTAATATTTCTGCCTGCTCAGAAGTGAAGGTGAATGCGCCAAATGAACTTGAAGAGGCATTGATGTTGTGGCCTGCTGGAAGCAATGATGCAACAGAAAACCCTCTTCCACCTGAACCTCCTGCAAGAGGCGAATCAGTCTGTCTATTGGTTCCCAGTGGAGGATCAAAGGAATCATTTTCCAATGTGCATACTTGTTGTGGAGGAACTGTTTCTTTTTGAGCAAAAGCGCCTATCTCTGTCACACCCTTTTCTGGGGCACCATCAGATTGTCTATCCTTGCCAGGTTGTATGTTCATATTTGATTCAGGCAGTTTGAAGTCTGCACAATTCCCTTGGTTACTGGTTGTCATGGACATATTTATTGTGGATGGTCGCTTTAAGGACTTGAAAGGGTCCGATAACCTAGAAGTTTCTGGAAGATGAACAGGTTGTGTTGACATAGAAGTGTCTTGTCCAGGAGTTGAGGGCACAATAAATGATGTCTGATTTTGAGAAGAGTCAGTCAACTCTTCTCTTCTTGCGAACTCATCTTGAGTTTGTGAAATGGCCTGATTTGCCATGATGGAAACCATTGGCCCACCCTCCGTTGAATTAACACTGATGCCTAATGTTTGACTTGGTGTGGATATATTACTTGGTAATGGAGGCTGACAAAGGTCTGAATTAAGAGATTTACCTTTTGAATTGTTTTGGGCAGAGCTTACAGTGATCAGCGGAGGGGAACTCTCTGTAAAACTGGGTCTTGATTCTGTTGATCCGCATTCTCTACTGGTGCAAACATTACTGCTACTCACCTTATTCTGTTCAGTAGTTTCACTACAAAATGTCACACTGCATGAAGAGTTAACATGAACTTCTGATGAGGCAACTGACAAAGTTACAGCAGTATCCACAGAGCTACACTGTGATGAGAGAGCAGCACTAACCACTGAACAATTAAGCTGGGGACCAACATCTGGAGTAAAGATTTCTTTACTCAAGCTGCCACAATTTGTAGAAATAACCATGTTACCCTGAGTAGAACTTACAGTACTGACACTACTAACTGTTACATTGTCATGCAAGTGGACATCATCTATAGATTTTGCTTTAGTCTTTGAAACCTCTCCACCAGCCAATGTGGGCTTGGCAATAGATCCATTTACTGAAGGCGTGACAGAACTGTCCGCTGATTTTTCACTGGAGGAGCTGACACTAATGATTGCAGAACTACTGCAGGTGGAACTAACACTCTTTGGGGCAGGTTCTCTCTGCGTGTTAACATCATGATAAACTGTATCTTTATTTAAAGAACTAACTGAATCAACCCTTTTTGCTACAGTGGATAACTCAGAACATGTATCATTTGCAACAAATGCCTTACTCTTGACAGCAATTCTACGCAAACTTCGCCCATGTTTAGGTTCCTTTCGTTTAACCAATTTGGTTCTCCTAACTGAGTTTTGTCTGGTTTGATTTCCAGAAGTCCCACAACCTTTCTTTGGCAGAATTTTAACTGCACTGCCAGCAGCAGTTGATGGTACAGGTACAGAGGAGGGAAGAAGAGCTTCAGTAGAAGTGCTGACTTCTGAACCACACGTTGGAAGAGGTTGCACAGTAGTGTACGAAGGTGGAGTAATGGAGTATATCTGAACATTGCTTTGACTTGAGACCTTTGAAATGCTCTGACTAAGATTAGTTAGAGCACCTAAACAATTCATGGCAACATTGGAGGTGGGTTCCTCACTGGTGGGCTGAAGTATCTGAGTTACACTTTGACCAGATTGAGAGTTTCCCTTATCTGGTGACTTTGCCGGCTGCAGAACATAAACTTGTCCATTCACAGTGATAGTCTGAGGAGCTTGTGCTTGCAATTGGGTTGAGGGCCGTGGAAGAATATGTACCAACTGCTTTGTACCAGCTGCCTGCATGCTAGCTGTACAGGTAGGGTTTGAAGTGGTCGTTTGACTGGATAAAGTTGGGGTTGCAGTTGACACAATGGCAGTGTGATGACTCTGTGGTGCAGGTGTCAAAGTAGGTGCCTGAATTATGACAATGTGCTGGCAGGGTGTCTGACTAGTGACATCCTCTCTGAGAACCTGTGGTGCTGGACATGAGCCTCCCTGTTGCAGAATAACAACATGCGAGTTACTTGGAGGAGAGGAAGTCACAGCAACTGGTGTTTCCTCAGAATTCACCTGCAATAACTGCATTGTCTGTAACACTGGCAGTGTGGCAGCTTGTGGTTGAGGCACAAGGGCAGGCTGCGTTGGTGGATTTATGATTGGCTGAGCTTGAGGCACCACACTGAGATGCAGTTGAGGCACAACGGCAGACTGGGCTTGGGGCACCACTGTAGGTTGAGAATGAGGCTGGCATGGCAGAGCAGGCTGAACTGGAGTTTTAGGTTGTAGGGTGGGGTTGCAGGTGGTCATCAGAGCAGAGTTGAGTTGAGGTTTTGGTAATAATGCAGGTTGTGCCCGAACAGATGATTGTGGATGGGTCAACTGTGCTGTCTGTGTTTCAACAGGCTGATGGACCACTACAGCTTGGGATACAATGGCTGGCACTGATAAAATTGAAGACTGTTGTGCTATTGCTCTCTGAGGGCATGGCACAACTGCTGAATATATCTGAGGTCTTGGCCCAGATGGCTGAACAGGAATGCATGTTGGTGTTGGGGCTTGCAGTTGCACAGGAGCCTGTGGTTGCAAATGGATAGAAGCGGGTTCCTCAAGGTGTTTTGTCCCAGCTGAACATACAGAAAGTTGCTGAGGGTTATGTGAAATGCTGGCACCATCTGTGACGAGTGCCTGAGAGACAGGTTGAACTGTATTTCCTGCAAGCTGTAGTGTTGTCCATGTAGTCTGAGTGCTACTAGCTGCACTGGTTCTAAGAAGGGTAGAGCTTGCTGGTAAGATAGTGCTAACAGCCTGGATTTCAGTAGGTGCAGCAACAGGAACCACTGAGTTACTGATCACAACTTGAGGCAGTGAAGATAGGCTAAGCATATGCTGAAGTCTGAGAGGTGTGGTCGGACAGGTAGCAGAAGTGAGACTGGGGATTGGGTTATCTGGTTGAAGTTGTGGAGGTACTGGGGTGCTGACAACAGGCTGTGGACATACACCTTGAAGAGTAATATAATTCATTGGAGGGTTTAATCTTGGAGTAGCAGGCACCAGAGGAGAATACTGTTCCAAGACTGTAAGACATGGCTTTGATACAGCAGGAATAACAGTTGCTACAGGTATGTGGGAAGAAGCAGAGGAGACTACAACTTTATTTACTGGTGCTCCAATACCAACAGACTGACCTTTACCCAATGTAATATCACATGCAGGTTGGACAGTTACATCATTTGCCGGTTGTTTATCAAGATGAGAAACTGGATTTGGTGGAATGGAGACTTTGCTTGCGGGACAGGAGTTGTTGTCATTGGAGTAGACAATTATTCCCTTTGACATCAAGTGAGTTGGAGTGACTTTGGCTACTTTTGCACAGCGCTGCTTCCCTTTCCAGTGTATAGTGGGGTCATCCAGGAAATTGATGCCATTAGCTTTGAGGAGTTCAATATAATGAACACTTTCCTTGCGCAGGTCCTCCAGCTGGTGCCGTAAGCGCTTTATCTCTTCTGCTGCAGAGACATATTTAACACAGATGTCAAAATGAATGACTGCACATTAGCTTACAAAGAATGCATTGGCAGGCATTTAATTCAATACTTATCTTCATAAAACCATGTACCAATAAGGAATAAGTAAAATGATAATGGATCACATGTAAATGCACTTAAGTTATACAATTAACTATTGTAATTAAGTCGCCGCTCACCTTGGACTTTGTCTCCTCCATTAAGCAGCATTTCATCATTTTGTCGCTTTAGCTCAGTGATGTAACGAAAAGCCTCTCCCAGAATCATATTTTTACTCTATAAGAGTCAAGATATTACAAAGTGAAAACTCTGTAGAAACAATAAAAAAACAGCACTTTTAAAACTGTGCTTAGTTTCTAGTTCTATTACATATTTACCTGTTTTAAGGCCGGAGAGCAAGGCAAAAGTTCTCCAATCCGATTTATACCAGCATTGATTTTCTCTTTACGATGTCTTTCCACTGATGTTTAAGAGAAATAAGGAATAGCATACAAAATATTACTTTAAAAAAAATATTCATTAAATATTAAAATCAGATCAAAAACAGTTTGACTAATTTTTACCATAATGTTTTCTCACCTGCATTATGGATTTCCTTGTTTTTCTTCCGCCTAACATTTCACAGAAAATTATTAAATGATAAACAACTTGAGCTCATAAGTGAATAAAAATCAGTAAACATCAGAAAACTTCTACCTAATTAAACTGCATTCTTAATGAAATCACATAATTAAAAATGCATATACACATAATTAAAGAAAAGATTTATAAATATAAAATTGTAATGCTTTCCTATGAGAATCAGTTCATTAACATTAATGCACTGGGTATGATGACCTAACAATAAACAGCAATTTTTATAAGAACATTTATTCATGTATTAATGTTAATTTACTTTACACATTTGTTCATTGACATGTTCATTCATAATGCATTTACTAACATACATTTATACAACAATAACATTAACTTAGAATAATAAATGTTATAAAGTATAGTAAATTGTTACCTATTGCCTTTACTGCATTAAAATATTTAAATTAAAGAACATTAAAATACAGAACCTTACTGTTAAGTGTCACCCATAAAGCAAGCATAGCCCAAAAATTGTAAACTTAATAAAGGAATAATTCACTGGGTTCAATCAGAAGAACTGCCATGACATTCAATATACTATTTAAGCAGGAACTGATCAGTACCGTGGTGGTTTTGGGTTATTTGTTTGATTCTGTACTATCTCCGGCATCCTGGCACACTTTACAGCCTGTTCATACCAAAACAAATGAACAAAATCTTATTTGAAAAGAATGCAACTTAGTATATGCAAGGGGATATGCTGTGGTTGGGGGTAAATGCAAAATTACCT
The DNA here is from genome assembly GCF_001515625.1 of Sinocyclocheilus rhinocerous. Classification (NCBI taxonomy): domain Eukaryota; kingdom Metazoa; phylum Chordata; class Actinopteri; order Cypriniformes; family Cyprinidae; genus Sinocyclocheilus; species Sinocyclocheilus rhinocerous. The sequence goes on from NW_015627632.1 coordinate 193,821, forward strand.
TCCAGCACTAAGCATGTAGCTATAATTTGTGTGAGCTCAATGTTGGAGACCATAGATACAGGCACTTATATGCTCTATAAAAAACTGCAATAAAGAGAAGGGAAAATAATTGATTTTAATTCTAGATAATGACATATATGACATAACTTTACATCAACGACTCTTGTAGGACTGTGAGACAATGCCATTGACAGCTTGCCCTCTATATTCAGCACAGACTGTCACTGACTCTTTATTTTGACATGTAGGAAGTCTTGATGCATTAAGATTAAATGAAATGAACACTATTTACTAGCAAGTCCTCAAAACAGTTAGAGGTTAGCAACACAGACAAAATATAGACTGCACCTAACTTTAGAGTATTAAATCAAAATACCAATGCATGTAAATACAGTACAAGAAAGCCACTTTGACTCGCCTGTCAGAACTAGCATGTAAAGCTCTTTAACACTGAACTGGCTAACATAGTTAGCTTGTTAGCTTTGAAATCTACACTATATCTGTGTTGAGCTCTGAGCCTGAATAGAGCAAATAAATACACCACAGACGGAGGAGAACATAGCTAACTGTACACATATTACGATGCAACTTTTTAGTTGTCTCCTTTTATATGCCCTTAAGGTACAAAGATGGCTTGAGTGGTTAACTGGCAGTGAGCTAACAAGACTGCTAACACATCACCATGGTTTTCGATTACTAACTGCATCACTAATCTCTTTAACACAACATGTCAGCAGGTCTGTCACTTTAAAAAAGCCTACCGACTGCTTGTCCATCCTTTGAGCTGACGATATCCCCGTCAAAACTTTGATCCTGAACAATTCACTCCATCTCTGACCTAGCATAAAACTGCCAGTCACAAAACAGTGAGGCGGGACTTCCGTTCTGTCCAATCATAGTGAAGACGAATGAGATTCTATCCAATCAGATCACGAATCCGTGCAGCAGGGATGCAAAGTCCCTATTGTTGATGAAGTCATCGGAAAACGCACACAACGCAGGAGACGTGAATGTTTGTTGTTAGTGGTGTCCCCAGTCTTGTGGACTTTGTAACCACAAATTAAAAAAAAAATTTTTTTTAAATAAAATAATTCTTTAAAAAAATCTCAAAATAATATATATTTTTAATAAAACAAATTTATATATAAAAAAAAGTTTATATAAAACATTGAATGCAGATTAACATTAATGTCCACAAAAATAATGAAAAACAAAAAATAATGCAAATAGTAATTTTTATTTAGAGGTTTAAAAGTCATACAATATAGAGCTCCAGAAAAAGATAAAATTTTCCAAATAAAGGAGGAACAAAAACATGCCTTTACTACAATGGAGAGGGCATGTCTCCCCTGGCATGCACTGAGTCAGGGCTTTTCCTGGGATCTGGGTCTGTAAGTCCTATAAAACAACTTGTAGAACTAACCTGTAACACTCCCACATTGTGTATGTGAAATAGGTGGTGGTCAGTGAACATCACTGAAATGTAACTGATGTATCGTGGGAGGATTTATTTCTGCTGCAGTGAGAAGCTAGGATTCAAATGTAGAAACCCTCAGGCAGGTAATGGGGGGGGGAATGAAATGTTCACATCAAAAACACTAATAAACTAACTTCAGTCCTGGTGGACTAAAAATGATTAGAGACCACATTCACTGTAAACAATGCAACCGTCAAGGCCCATAAAAAGCCATTCCTGTTTGTTATCTGAAGCCTTAGCATCTCTCCAGCAGCATTACTGCAAACCCTAGAAAAAGCCCAGACTCAATCCACAAATTTTTTTTTAAAAAGAGAGAAAAAAAAAGATGGGGATATTAAATAATGGGCTGAAAAACAAAACATTCATAAACAAGTGGAGTTTACTCCTCTTAACGTCCTCCTTACTAAAACAGTTGTACCACTCTCTTGTTCGAGGGGGCTCTACGCTCCATTTCCTCACTGGTTTAGCCTCAACTCAGACTGAGGCGGCTGACATCACAAGGAGACATTGCATCACATGCAATCCTCCAGCACTGCATATTGCCTGTATGGTGAAGCAGGAGGTCTCACCCACCAGTAGATTCCCTTGCCGTGTGTCCAAGGGCTCAGGTGGCGGGGTGATGGATTTCTGCGGATCCCACGTGCCCCTAAGACGATTCAAACAATCACTCCAAGGTTGCCAGCTGGGGCGCATCGAGTCATATTTTAAAGACTTTACCTCTTTAGTTCTACTGTTTTGTCCAAGCAAAGCTATGTCCCCTTACCTTAAACAAATCTAAAACAAATGCAAACAGTATTCTTTGAAAACATAACCTTCACCATGTCAGATCAATAAGTCGTCAGCAGCTTTTTGGAGCACTTACGGATTCTGCTTGAAAACCTCCATGTAATTTCAACTCTCTAAATTATGAAACAAAAAAAAAACAAAAAAAAAAAAAATTGAGGGGGGACTAAAGCTTTTGCACAATAAATGCAGCAAATATGTCATTGACTTTTTCTGTTTAAAATGTCCTCTGAAGAAAGTGGTGAGTGTCAACCCTGGGGCATCTGTTACAGTTCCATTTGGGGGAAGAGACCAATCTGGTGTCGCGCTTCGATCCCTAGTCGGCTTTCTGCAGCTCTACTGCTGGGGGCGCACATGGGCTGCGCAGGCTTTTCTGAAGAACGTGGGCATCTGCTGGCTCTATCCTCTTGTAATAGTTCTTTTTTGTCTCGATGATCTCAAAGCCAAATTTCTGGTAGAAGTCAATTGCAGACTCATTGCTGATCTGCACATGACTGTGGAGACATGAAAGAGAAAGCAATACCATTACTTTAGCATAGAGAAGACTCCATAAATATTCAGTCATTCATTTTGCAGCAGACTTTATATGGTTACTTGAGAATCAACATTAAACATTATGTGAATGAGACACAGATGGAGGTTTCACGACAAATAAAGCACAAGACTGTCTTAAGACTCACAGGTAAATGTTGTCAAAAGTGCCATCCTTCTCACAAATGTTCAACACATGGTTCAGCATTTTTGTTCCTTCAAACAAACATGGCAAGATAAATATCAGTAATGTGAAAATGTGCAAATAACAAAATTCAAACATCACTGCTCTAGCGGATTATACAAATCTTCATGTCAGGCATCACTCAAAGACAATAATCTGATTATGCAATTATGCATTCAATCCAAGGGAATCTGACCCCCTTTCTGCCCTTTGAAAAAAACGAGGACACACAAGCACATAAAACGTCCAAAAAAGTGATCTTACCAATGCCAAGTCTGCGGTAAGGCGCTAGGCAACCCAGGGTCATGATGTAGAGTCGCTTCTGGTTCTGAGAGTGATCCACTCTACAGCACACGGCACCAACTGCGATGTCGTTGAAATACGCTGTAAAAGGTTCACACGTTGAGCAGGAATCTATTTACACTACTGTCCAAAAGTTTGGGTCAGTAAGTTTTTTTTTTGTTTTTTTTTTGGAAAGAAATTAATACTTTTATTTAAGTATTAGGACACATTAAATTGATCAGAAGTGATGGCAAATATATTTATAATATAATATATAACAAACACAATTTAGTTCATATAACTGCTATTTTTTTACTTTCTAGTGTGTTTTTTTTAAGTGTTTTCAACTTTTTTAATAATTGAAAATCTTTTCTGAGAAACAAAATTTGCATCTTGATGATTTCTGAAGAGATCATGTGACACTGAAGACTGGAGTAATGGAGAAAATGCAGCTTTGCCATCACAGGAATAAATTACATCTTAAAATCTAATAAAATAGAAAGCAGTTATTTTAAAATATACTAATATTTGATATTACTGTTTTCACTATATGTTTGATCAAATAAATGCAGCCTTGGTGAGCATAAGAGACTTTCAAAATCATTACAATCTTACAAACCCAAACTTTTGAACAACATTTAACATTATGACTAATATCCAAAGAATCAACAGGATGTCACAGAAGCTTTGTTTCTTACCTAGCTTGGCGAGCTCTCCTACTTCAAGAACATCTTTGTAGAACTTGTCATTGTAGCTGACAGGGAAGATCACTTGGTTCAGACGCTTCAACTGTTTAATGTTGTGGGGTGTAACGTCCCCCAACTCGATCCGGCTACTAGAACAAAAGCAGAATGGTCAACTAGCTGTGCACAGATGCTACACATCAGTAAAGCATACAGTCTCTAAAAATAACACTAATACAGCTTTACTAGTAGGAATACACAATAAATTGGTACCATATCAGTTATCAGTCGATATTGGATATACAGCAGATGGATGCATGTTCATAATTTTCCCTATTTTAACATTTCATTACCTTTGGCATCATGTAACGGTCACGTTAAGTAATTTAATAACTGTAATTTTTAGAAAATCTCAAAACTAATATGCAGTTTTGTATTCTATCAAAATGTGATGACTAAATTACATTTAAAGTAACTGATTTATTTTTAGTTTCTTTTTTAATTTAGATAAAATAGTATAGAATTGTAATATCAGCCAAAATCTTTTTTTTTTTTTGCTTATTCTTTTTCTTTCTTATTTATTTTTTATTTTTTTAAATATCAATGCATCCCTATTTATTATTTTCTTTCTAGTTGGTGATATCCAAACGGTGCACTCACAAAACATTTCTTGGGTCAACTTGACAGTAAACTAGCAGTGTGTAAAGTTGGTATTTATAGGAGGTCAGCATGCTGAAGCCCAACACCAGCACAACAGCTGCTGGTCATGTGCTCACTGCTGCCACTTAAACAACCAGTATGTGGTGAGGTGACAGGAGAAAAACATAGGCCCTAAAAGTGGTTTACAGAGGATGACCATTACATTACACAACAAAACCTTGTGATTCCCAATCATCAACTAAATGCATTGCAAGCTTGAGTGGAGATAAAGTCTCCCATTTTTGGGTAAATCATGACAGTGTTAAAACTGTGGACCCCCCCCCCAAAAAAAATACACATTTTAGATGGTTCTCTAATCAAACACACTTGATTCACATCAGAGATCTGTAATGGGTGTGTCAGATAAATGTGTACTGTTGGAGGCCCTCCAAGAACAGGGTTGGGTACCACTGTGGTAAAGATGTAAATTTTAAACTGAATTTAAAGCGACACTTAAGATGAAGGGTATTTAAAAAGAATTAGACAGTCAACGCCACTTAATTTTATCTTTAAACATGGTCAAAGCAAATCACTTATGTGAGATATTAACGCATCAGTGTCATAACGCAAAATTGTCTTATACATTTATTACAATATATGTATTATTTATACGCCAAACTTCAAGTAACAACCTTCATGAAGTGTCATGTTTTCAGTATGCTATGCGGCTAAGCTCACTCCATCACGTGTGTCCCATCTTTCCACATTTACATCAAAATATTCACACATATGAAAATTAACATGATAGTAACAAGCTTTAATGGCAAACTAACGGCCTCAGGATCCACGAGAGATCATTTCATAGGAACATAAACGTGGCTGGCTAACCAAGGTAGCAACTTGAACACTGACTCAACATTTTCGGATTTAGATTCGACACACGATCCAGTTTGGCACGGACTTAAATCGTGCCATTTTTACTGGCATATGGTTTAATCTGACACTAGATTATATGAGGCATTTTAAGGCGTTTTCGGAACACGGGAGAAAAAAAGAGACGGCAATGTCTGAAGGCTGGGAGTGAAAATGCGGCGCAAATGTCTCTCCTCTACATTAAGCGCGCAGAGAGCTAGCAGCTAGCATTAGACCAACTCCACTCTGCCCCCCTGCTGGAAAAAAGAGAGAACAGAGAAGGGAAAACTTTACTTGAGATGAAAAGACCCTTCGTAGTTGTTTACTCACCCTTTCATGTTGAAGAAAACACGTTTGTTGTGAGGGATACAGGGGCAGTTGGCGGTATTTGGCACTCTGCCCCCCTGCTGGAAAAAAGAGAGAACAGAGAAGGGAAAACTTTACTTGAGATGAAAAGACCCTTCGTAGTTGTTTACTCACCCTTTCATGTTGAAGAAAACACGTTTGTTGTGAGGGATACAGGGGCAGTTGGCGGTATTTGGCAGTCTAAAGGGGAATTTGGGCAGAGTTTGGGATGTGATCCCCTCCACATGTATGCTGCTAGCACACTAGCTAAGCAGTCCGCATTTGCCTCTGTGCTGTGGCCGAAGGTTGCCAGGTCTTTTTGATTAAATCACCGCAAACAACATAAGAACCTAATTAAAAGATTTTATAGTTGTTTTGAAATATAACTCATTTACTATAATAGGTAATGTAACGTAAATAGATATAAGCACGCATTTAACCCCTGGAAAAGGGGTTAGGATTTTAAAGTTTAGGATTTTACATCAGTAACTAGTCGATGGCTGATGAAACAGAGGATTTGGCAACGCTAGTTTTGGGAGGCTGCTTCTGTCAACCTTCACCATTGACAACAAGCAACAGGAAACAGAAAAACGGGAAATTACGTTTTAAAATTTTATGCCCTGAAAATACAAGTCCTATTTTAATCCAAATAAAATAATCTGTCGACGAAATTGAATGTTTCTTGAAAAGAAAAATGTCTTTGTATCAAAGTCCCTTGGATGTAATGGCTGCTCTTGTAATCCCTGTATACATTCTAATAATATGCACAAATTAATATGATTATGAGTAAATAAAAATTAAACTGAATGAAACATTTTACTGTTTATAGTCAAGGTGTTGACTTTTACATTTAGAATAACTTAATTCAAATTACATTTAAACATTTATATTTAAACGTACATTAAAGATTTTTACACTGTATTAAATTTTACACAGTAACTACAGTGTAGTTACTTCAGTGTGGATGAAAATTCTGCCTTTGAAGTACAGATATATATCTATATCAGATATATCCCTGCTGCTGGATGGCATAACTACACAATCTGAGTGCAAATAGCATCATTCTCTATTGACGGCCATCAAGATAGTTGTTAATAAAGGGCTTTTTTTTTTTTTTTTTACAGTATATGCTTGGGACTGTGAGTATTTTTTTTATAGATTTACACATCACAAATGTATAAAAACAGTTCAATTACTGCTTTGTTTAAAATGTCTTTATGATAGCTGAAGTGTAGTTATGAAGACAATCACATTGCTGTATGGAAGCTCATATTAAAGCCAATAGCACACTACAACACTATAGGCCTAAATCATCAACCCCATTTTTAATGATTTAACCCATATTTAATAAAGACTTTTTATTTCTAATTTAAATTAATTTATTTTTTAATTAAGCATGTTACTCTTATAAAATGTTAAAACAAAAATGCATTGAAAACATGTAATCTAAAAAAATAAACACCAAAAAATCTGAGCGTCATGCATAAAATGGCAAAGTCCTATTATGGGATACATATTTTGTGTAGTAGGCACTATTGACCAGCATTGACAGGCAGTATTATATTGTATTGTATTGTATTGTAGTATAGATTTTATGCATGTGTTTTAGGTTGATTTTTGTACCTCACAAGGTAATTGTATCTCAGAAGGTAATGATGATAGTGATAGGAGTGCATCATAAAATGGCATTGTAATAATTGTAATAATATTTTATACCCTTTTAAAATCCATTTTGTAGTTGTTTATCGACCCCCAGGACCACAAGGTAACTTCGTGGAAGAATTAGATGTACTGCTCTCAACCTTTCCTGAGGATGGTACTCCCCTTGTTATGCTTGGAGACTTCAACATCCACCTAGATAAACCTCAGGCTGCAGACTTCCTCACTCTGCTTGCCTTTTTTGATCTCAACCGAGTGTCAACTACTGCTACTCACAAATCAGGCAACCAACTGGACCTTATTTACACACGACACTGCTCTACTGATCGTGTGATCAGGTAAATGTCTGACTTCAAAGGTTCACCATCAAATCTGAGGAAGCATATTGAGGTAGCAAAGTTGATTTTTCTCCCAAAAAAGTTTATTCATTACTCTTTCTGTTTTGATAGAACCATTAGCTGTGTAATATATTGACTGAATATTTTATATTGGTGGTACTTTCTGCTCCACTGCTTTACTCCACTCCACTCTTACATCTTTCTGCTTCTGCTCCACTCTTACATCTTGTTTATACACTGTCTGCCCCTTGTCTTCCAGGCCAGGCCGTACCACCCATTCTGCCCCTGGTCTTCCAGCCAGTTCTATCAAACCTTTACAATTAATCCAGAACGCAGCAGCAAGATAAATTTTAATGAGCCGAAAAGAATGCACGTCACACCTGTGTTTATCAGTTTGCACTGGCTGATAGCTGCTCACATAAAATTCAAGGCATTAATGTTTGCCTACAAAACCATCACTGGCTCTGCACCCCTTTACCTAAATTCATTACTTCAGACTTAGGCCTATGCAAGTGAACGTCGTTTTATTGTGCCATCCCAAAGAGGCACAAAATCACTTTCTCAGACTTTTAAATTAAATGTTCCCTCCTGGTGGAATGACCTGCCCAAATCAATCCCAGCAGCTGAGTCCTTAACCATCTTCAAGAAACGACTCTTTTGTTGATTTTGATTGCTTCCATTGTCCTCATTTGTAAGTCGCTTTGGATAAAAGCGTCTGCTAAATGTCTAAATGTAAATGTAAAAGAAGTTGTTGAGGACCAAGAAGGATAGAGGCAATTAGGGTGAGGGCAGTGATGAAGAATAGGTTGTTGTGGAAGTCAGGCATTTGTGATCCATACAACAACCAGAGGTCAGGAAAGATGCCAGTGTCTATTGGCATTGCTTTTCTGACAGGCAGGGATGCTCTAATGATGACTGCACACGTGTGGAATGTGTGGGGTACACTGAAAAAACTTATTGACTTTCGCTTCACTTGATAAGGTCATGTAGAAAACAAATTTTGGAAAATGATTGACTCCTAAATATATGTAAAATATAAAGTCAATTATTTTTTCAAGCTGTGAATTCACAATTAATTCCATAAATGGTTCTATATGAAATAACAATTTTAAGCTGTTAAAGGTATAATGAAACATAAAAGAAAAATTTTTTTTTAATCTTTCGATTTCTTCCATTAGTTCTTTTATTTCCTCACATTTCACATTGCCAGCTGCTCATAATGTATTTTCATTCCGTTTTTCTTTTATTTAAACTCTCTCTTTTTTGCTCTCTCACTCTTCTCTCTGAATCTTTCCATCGCTGTCTCTCCTCCTCTTTCTTTTGTCTTTCTTCTTCTCGCTCTCTCTCAGATTTCTTTCTCAGTTCCTCTTGTTTTTCTCTCAATTGTTCCTCATGTCTCTCTTTTCTCTTTCTGTCCTCTTCCTCTCGTTCTTTCATCTGTCTTTTCTTTTCCTCTTCCCATTCTCTCTGCTGTTGTTTAATGTTCTCTTGAATCTCCTTTTTGTCATTTTCATGATCTTTTATTCCTCTTTCCCATCTCTGTCTCTCTTCCTCTTCCTCCCATTTCCTCTTTTGTTCCTCCAAACGTCTCCTTTTAGTTTCCTTTTCCTGTTTCTTTCTTAATTCTTCAATTTCACGGTTTTGCTCATCTTTAAGCTTTTGTTGATCTTGTTCATATTTCTCTTCTCTCTTTTTATCCTCCTCTTCTTTTTCTTTTTGCTGCTTTTCATGCAGCGACCTCTGGTTTTCCATCCCTCTCTGCATCTCTTCAACTTTTTGGTCATGTTCAATTTTTTGTTGTTTTTCTTCAACTGATCGTTTTTGTCCTACACCTCTCGCCTTTTCGGCTCTGCCTTTTCTTTCTCTTCAAACTGTTTTCTGAGTCTCCTCTTTTTCTCTGAGCTGGTTCTCCATTTTCATTCTTTCCTCATCTGAATTTATTTTCTCTTTCTCCAGTCTCTCCATCATGTTTTCCATTTCCATGTAATATTTTGCCTGTATTTCTCTCTCTTTTTCTTTGAGGATTTCTTCCATTCTCTTTTTAATAGACATCTCTGCGTCCTCCAAACATGGTGTTTGTGAAATATTGCCCCTTATTAGATTTTTTCACTTCTTCTGTTGTATTAAAAAGCAGAGTAACTTGTGTGTGATCTTCCTTGTCTCTGTTATTAAAAACAAAAATCTGTTTCCACAGTCCCTGATCAATTTCTTGAATTTTGCATTTTTACTTTTCTCTACATATTCTTCTATTGTTTGTTGTATCAGGTCATCACCTCTAGTGAATAGCACAATGCTATTTGTATATTTCCATTTCCAGTCTTTCCAATCAGCACAGTTCTTAAAAAGCCTGAATCTAATGGTGCAACTTCACCTGAAATGAACAATTATAGAATTTGAACAAATTGAATACTTAAGAAGTTAACTACTTTACCACAATTACATAACAACGACTAACACCACATGCAAATTATCATGGCATACAAGTGCATCATTTTGAGAAATTATAATTAATAAAAACTTGAACGTGACATTACATTTGTATGCATTTGTTTTCTTTTCATGGTCTAATCTAATCACGCCTCTCCTGTTGCCAGCTAGCACATCACTGATAGAACACTGATGAGAATACTGCTTCTGAATAAATAATAGTTAACCCGCAATAAATTCCTTCTTTCTCTTTGGACAAGTAAATTTTTAGGGCTTTTTACAAGTAAAGGACCAGTATAATGATCATTACATTGAAAAAAAAAAAAAAAAGATGCACTGTAAATTAAGGGTCATTACTTTTCAGAGTATTTGTATGAAATGCTTTTGCATTTCATGTTGTTTGCTAGTGCATCCTTCCCCAGCAAGACAATCCTCAGCTCATTCACTTAAGCACAGAACACACACACACACACACACACACACACACATATCATGCAATGCCAAATCACTGTAACACCATCACTGAAAAATCTAAATCAAATATGAAGCATTCAGACAGCAATAATGTCAGAATTAACATGCATTTAAAAAACAGATTTCACACAAGACTACAACACCATCACTGAAAAATCTCAATCAAATATGAAGCATTCAGACAGCAATAATGTCAGAATTAACATGCATTTAAAAAACAATTTAGACCGAAAAAAGACTTTTGCATTCTACATATAATAATACATTTACAACCAGATTTCACACAAGACTACCAAAATAGTAATAATGTGAGAATATCGTACCAAGTACCAAACATAAGCACTCATATTTATAAAGATAATAAAGTGCATTAATAAATTATTTAAATGAATTACTTTGACTTACTGTTCAGATGGTCAGCATTTAGACTTTCCCGCCTTATAGGCCCTAATGTAAAACACACAGAGAAATGCTTCTGTTTTTGTGTTGTAACTGCATGTGTATGTGTTATAAGTGCATTGTGTAAGCAATAATCATCATTGTGGTACACAATTAACAGACCATTTAAAACTGATAGTTACCAGGAAACATAGTTGAAATAGATTTAAGATTGTGATTGTTTCCTTGTTGTTGTTGTTGTTGTTGTTGTTGCTATTTTTAAGACTTACGAACACACACTTTGATCAGTGACTCTCTGTTTTTCCACATAATTCTGTTTCAAATCTAGACAAAACCAACATATAGCAAAATAAACACACAATAAAACAAACAGCTCATGACCTGAGACAGATGTGTCTGATTAGACAGACATGTGCACTTTTGGGGAGACTCCAGGAACAGGTTCGTGAACCACTGCCATAAATGAACATGAGTCTTAACTTCATAATCTACATGTTTTGTGGGGATTTTGCCACTGATTTTGCCAAATTCTCAGCCTTTAGAAATGAAAATATTTAAGTGTGAAAAAGAACGATTTTTGCTTGTTTGTTGGATATGTTATAGAGCTATCAGACACCAGACTAGAGGACAATGCACAAAGCATCAGTAAATCACAGTAACACTATTTCAGCACACAGTAGGGGGCGATACAGAGTTTTCTGCGCACGCTGTTCACTCTGCAGAGGGAGAACGTGCTGTGACGACAGCAAACGACAGCTCTCGACTGAATGAAGTCAGCTGACTTTTCTCGTTCCTCACGTCTCATCTCACCAAAGGATCTGGACACAGGACTGTCTCGGTTTTTGAGGTATTTACTAATCTTTGAAATGATAATCATATAGATTTTTTAATGCTTGAAAGCATTGTATTGCAGAAGTGTACTTGTTAGGTTTATCAAGCAGAAAATATGATTATATGATTTTCTCAAATTCTCTTTGTAGTTTTTTCTTTAATAATCATATAACAGCGTCAGCTTATTTTACTGCTGTACACTGTCTTGTGTCGCCGAATCATTGCTCGCTTCGCCTCTGCATGCAGCTCATTGGAATCGTTAGATGTTTATTTTCCCTGCTGCACTGGAATAACCCACTTGGATGCTAAACAGATTGCTGGAGAATTTCAGTATATTATCTATATGATGGATTTAAGTGTTCACGAACACATGAGATGGATCACATTACTCGCTTTAATTAATGGGAGACAAAACTTACCTTAGATTTTCAGCAAAGGTCAAATTCTATCAGCAGCTTCGTGATCATGTGATCATGCAGCATCTCTTCGCAGCTCGATATCCAGTGCGTGCAACAGCTACAGGCATTAAACGATCTTTGAATACATCTGGAGAATATATATTTAATAGCCTTTATTTAGTCCTCTCATCTTTGTCTCTGTAGAGATGATTGTATTTGGGCACTGTGATATTTGATACCCAAATAGGCAATAAGTTACGTCAGAAGGCAGCTCACTAGGTTTTGACACACAACGGCTGCCTGCTGTTTTCCTTTTAACAACAGCATGCTAGGTTTGCAGACCACATGTCTTTAAGGATTTTTCTGTACTGACGGAACTGTGGTCAAAATTCTGATCTGAACATACTTCATACCAAATGGACCATTTGTCCCCAGTAATCCCAGATAAATTCACAAAAACCTGGAAGTTAGACTGCTTCCTCTTGAGGTTTTGAATAGCAAGAAATATAGTTGGCTATTTTTATGAAGGAAGGTGTCAGTGTCATGCATTGCGTTTACAGACCATATCGGGTGTTTAGTTGGCTGGTTCTCAACGAAAAATGATTTGATCTGTCATAAATTGCCACTACAAAACACCTTTTTTTTTTTTTCCAGATTTGCTCAACTGTCTGTTTTCCCAACTTCCTCACATGGTTTCTGTTTTACAGTCAGTGTCATGTGCCCTTGGCCATGTGACCGTGTTCCATGTTTGTCCTGCATATACATGTTGTATAAATGGGCTTTTTACACAATAGACAGCCTCCTGTCCTGGAAATTGCTATTATTACTACTGCAAATCATTCTGATAAAAATATAAAATGAAAAATAACAGAAAAATAATACACTAAACACACTTATACATTTTTAAACATATTTAACTATATGATGGTACCTGTATATTAATATATAAATGAATCACAATAATCATGTGCAGCTTGTGTATTGTGCAGAATGTTCAGAAGTGTAGAAATAAGTCCAGAAAGTAAGTTTTTTTTAAACTTCATTTTGTATCAGACACATTCAAAATGGACTTCTCCAAGCTTCCCAAGATCCGAGATGAGGAGCAGGAGGGACAATTTGGATATGTGCATGGCGTATCTGGACCTGGTTAGTAGGAATTCAGATGTCAGTTTTTATTTTATTTTATTTTAATATTTTATTTTAATTTATTATTTTGGATTATTATGTCACCAGAGCTTTTGGTGTTTTATTTAATTTAATTTAATTTAATTTAGATTTTTTTTTTGTGTCATCTGTGATTTGGATTTTTTATTTTTTTTATTTTATTGATATACATTTTTAATTTATATTTATTTATTTTGTATTTATTTAGCTTTTGTTAATCTTTAACTATTCACAAGTAATTTTTGAAGATCCCGTAACTTACTCACTAATTGTGTTGTAGTGGTGACGGCCTCCAGTATGGCAGGAGCTGCCATGTACGAGTTGGTACGAGTGGGCCACAGTGAGCTTGTGGGGGAGATCATTAGACTGGAGGGTGACATGGCCACCGTTCAGGTCTATGAAGAGACATGTATCCTATTCTAATCTTAGTACAGTACATACTTTCTGTGGTTTCTGTTGTACGCAGTGCTTAGAATCGATTAAATAGTATTGTAGTGTTCCTGAGCTTTCATCAGCTGGTGTGTCGGTTGGTGACCCTGTCCTGCGCACAGGGAAGCCCCTCTCTGTGGAGTTAGGACCAGGAATCATGGGCTCCATCTTTGATGGTATTCAGCGTCCCCTCAAAGACATCAATGACCTCACACAAAGTATCTACATTCCTAGAGGAGTCAACATTGGTGCCCTTAATCGTGATCTGAAATGGGAGTTCTCTCCATCCAAGAGTGTGCGAGTAAGTGAAAGATTAGTTTTAAGTTAAGGTACAGAATTATTGATGTTTTACAAGTTTAGTTTTGGTTATGATGGTTGTGATGTTTTTCTTAGTTATTAAAGGATTTAACATCCTTTCAGATTCCAAGAAGGCAAATTACTTAGCTTTAAGGGGTCATATCATGAGCATATCAACATTTTTTGTAAACTTTTGCAATTTAAAAAGGTCATTGTACTATGAAAATCTGGGAAACATGACAGTTTTTGCTGTTCCTGGCTGTATGTAGCACCTACTGCTCTGCATATTCTTATTAAGGATCCCAAACAAATGTAGGCATCACAACATAGTTATTAGTGGACATAAATGAAAATAATTGTAGTAATAATAATAAAAAATGTATGATATGACCCCTTTTAAAGGAACTGCAATGCAATCAGGTGATTAATCAAATGATAAAATGAATGATTTTAAGCTGTTGTTTCTGTGTCCAGGTTGGCAGTCATGTCACTGGAGGTGATATCTATGGTATGGTGTTTGAAAACTCTCTTATTAAACACAAAATAATGTTACCACCAAGAAGCCGAGGAACTGTCACATATGTAGCACCAGCTGGAAACTACGATGTCTCGGTGAGGTTAAAAACATGTACATCTTTTTCAAAAACAGTAAAATGACAATTACTGTGACAGAAGTTAGTTTGTATGTGTGTGTGTTTGTCAGGATGTGGTGTTGGAGTTGGAGTTTGAGGGGGTAAAAGAAAGATACACCATGGTGCAAGTGTGGCCCGTGCGTCAGGTCCGGCCAGTCACAGAGAAACTTCCTGCGAATCACCCTCTGCTGACTGGTCAGCGGGTACTGGACGCCCTCTTTCCGTGAGTCATGCTGTGTGAAATGATTCCATAGGAAACAGAATAATATAAGTTTTCTATTTAAAAATAAAAAAAGTAAACCCAAAAGTAATTTTTCTGAATAATAGGCTCAATTTTCAGATGGGCAAATCATGCATTTCTAAAGCTCAATTTTCCCCAAAGGATTTTTTAATAATAATAATATAGGACTTTTCATAAACATCAATCAACAGAAATGGGAGTGATTTAAATAATTAGTTAAAAAAATTATAGGGAAAAAATGTAGTGCAGTTGTAGTGCTGTGAAAGCAGATATACACTTCCGTTCAAATGTTTGGGGTGATTTGTTAGTGTTTTTGAAATAAGTCTCTTACTTATTTCTCCCATGTGCTCCCCAAGGCTGCATTTATTTGATCAAAAATAGTAAAAACTGTAATATTAAAAACCGTTTGATAAAAATACAACAGTTTTCTATTTGAATTTGAATGGTAACTAAATTTGAAATAACCGTTTAATGGTAAAGCTGAATTTTCAGCTGCCGTTACTCCAGTCTTCAGTGTCACATGATAATATAGGACTTTTCATAAACATCAATCAACAGAAATGGGAGTGATTTAAATAATTAGTTAAAAAAATTATAGGGAAAAAATGTAGTGCAGTTGTAGCAAATGATCCTTCAGAAATCATTCTGATCTGCTGATTTGGTGCTAAGAAAACATTTATTGTTATCAATGTTGAAAACATTTGTTCTATTTAATATATTTGAGAAAACGTTGATACATTTTTTTTCCAGGATTCTTCTAAATTGAAGTCTTTTGAAGCATTATAAATGTCTTTACTGTCACTTTTGATCAATTTAATGCATCCTTGCTGAATAAAAGTATTATAAAAGTTTTTTTAAGAAAACACTTATTGTTATCAATGTTGAAAACATTTGTTCTATTTAATATATTTGAGAAAACGTTGATACATTTTTTTTTCAGGATTTTTCTAAATTGAAGTCTTTTGAAGCATTATAAATGTCTTTACTGTCACTTTTGATCAATTTAATGCATCCTTGCTGAATAATAGTATTATAAAAGTTTTTTTAAAAATCCCAAACTTTTGAACAGTAGTGTAAATGTCTGATAGCTCAACAGTTCTTTCAGCGTTGACTGTTTGATTTCACAGGTGTGTGCAGGGAGGAACCACAGCCATCCCTGGTGCTTTCGGTTGTGGTAAAACTGTGATCTCTCAGTCCCTGTCTAAGTACTCCAACAGTGATGTCATCATCTATGTAGGCTGTGGAGAGCGTGGTAACGAGATGTCTGAAGTACTCCGAGATTTCCCTGAGGTGAATAGCACTGTCGTTGTACCAACAGCACAAACACTGTAATAGATGATAGGGTGACTGACAGTTCTCTTGCCCTATAGCTCACCATGGAGGTGGATGGGAAAGTGGAGAGCATCATGAAGAGAACAGCCTTGGTTGCCAACACATCCAACATGCCCGTGGCTGCCAGAGAAGCTTCCATTTACACAGGTTTGTTGAACCTTTGATGCAAAAATAATGTGTGTGCTTTAAAACCTAGCAGCTGTGTGTCATCATTAATGGGTCTTTATTCCATCCAGGAATCACGCTGTCTGAGTATTTCAGGGACATGGGTTACAATGTGAGCATGATGGCTGACTCCACCTCTCGATGGGCAGAGGCTCTGAGGGAGATCTCTGGTCGTCTGGCTGAGATGCCTGCTGGTACGTGTGCTGTGACCATCTCAGGTTTTTAAAAATCCCAAACTTTTGAACAGTAGTGTAAATGTCTGATAGCTCAACAGTTCTTTCAGCGTTGACTGTTTGATTTCACAGGTGTGTGCAGGGAGGAACCACAGCCATCCCTGGTGCTTTCGGTTGTGGTAAAACTGTGATCTCTCAGTCCCTGTCTAAGTACTCCAACAGTGATGTCATCATCTATGTAGGCTGTGGAGAGCGTGGTAACGAGATGTCTGAAGTACTCCGAGATTTCCCTGAGGTGAATAGCACTGTCGTTGTACCAACAGCACAAACACTGTAATAGATGATAGGGTGACTGACAGTTCTCTTGCCCTATAGCTCACCATGGAGGTGGATGGGAAAGTGGAGAGCATCATGAAGAGAACAGCCTTGGTTGCCAACACATCCAACATGCCCGTGGCTGCCAGAGAAGCTTCCATTTACACAGGTTTGTTGAACCTTTGATGCAAAAATAATGTGTGTGCTTTAAAACCTAGCAGCTGTGTGTCATCATTAATGGGTCTTTATTCCATCCAGGAATCACGCTGTCTGAGTATTTCAGGGACATGGGTTACAATGTGAGCATGATGGCTGACTCCACCTCTCGATGGGCAGAGGCTCTGAGGGAGATCTCTGGTCGTCTGGCTGAGATGCCTGCTGGTACGTGTGCTGTGACCATCTCAGGCATGACAGCAAATATTATAAACTACAATTTCTGAAGTAAATTTATGTTTGTTTGCTTGTGTTCACAGATAGCGGTTATCCTGCCTATCTCGGAGCACGTCTGGCCTCATTTTATGAGCGTGCTGGTCGAGTTAAATGTCTTGGCAACCCAGAGAGAGAGGGCAGTGTGAGCATCGTGGGAGCGTAAGTAGATCTTTTGGATGCTTTTTCTTCTTCAGACTCC
This sequence comes from Sinocyclocheilus rhinocerous, assembly GCF_001515625.1. NCBI lineage: Eukaryota > Metazoa > Chordata > Actinopteri > Cypriniformes > Cyprinidae > Sinocyclocheilus > Sinocyclocheilus rhinocerous. The sequence continues at coordinate 211,559 of NW_015627632.1, forward strand.
ATCATTTGCTTGTTTGCTTTGGTAAGGTTTTGATTTATTATTTGTGAATGCTGTTGTTAACTGTTAATATGCATTGTCTGCAGACTCACTTGAAGCTTTTTTTTTTGTTTCGTTTTAATTGCAGTGTGTCTCCCCCTGGTGGTGATTTCTCAGATCCTGTGACATCTGCTACTCTTGGTATTGTACAAGTATGTGAAGTTTTCCTTCACACTGCAGTCTTAACACACTGGCTCATAGCAGAATAACATTATTTGTTCTTCTTCCAGAGATAAACAGTCTAAAAAGTCCTTTTTGTTATTGTAATCCTTCCTCTCTTTCCCTCTTCCAGGTGTTTTGGGGTCTGGATAAAAAGCTGGCTCAGAGAAAGCACTTCCCTTCAGTGAACTGGCTCATCAGTTACAGTAAGTACACACGAGCACTGGACGAGTACTACGACAAGCACTTCCCTGAATTTGTACCACTGCGTACCAAAGCCAAAGAGATCCTGCAGGAAGAGGAAGACTTGGCCGAGATTGTGCAGCTCGTGGGGAAGGTGAGTTTGTGGGTTCATGCATGTTTACTGTTTGTATACATCGCTTTTTGTGGTATTATTACAGGTATTTTTCAGTGGTAAAACACATTTATTTTTTTAGGCATCATTGGCTGAAACGGATAAGATCACGCTGGAAGTTGCCAAATTAATCAAAGATGATTTCCTGCAGCAAAATGGATACACGCCTTATGACAGGTATTGAACTGATTGAAGCTGAGGATCATTCAGCTGCCTTGTCACATGACCTGTGAATGTGACGGTATGGGTCTAAAATGCTAAATTTCTCATTTTCAGGTTCTGTCCGTTCTATAAGACAGTGGGTATCTTGTCCAACATGATTGCGTTCTATGATATGGCACGTCATGCCGTAGAGACCACTGCACAGAGCGACAATAAGATCACCTGGGCCATGATCCGGGAGCACATGGGAGAAATTCTGTACAAGATCAGTTCCATGAAATTCAAGGTACAGGATGTAAACATTGTTTGTGTTTTGATAAAATCAATCATGCCTTAATTATGTCTAAACCAGTGGCTTTTTGCCTTCAAGCCACTTTGATAAAATTATTTTAACAAGTTATTTTATGTAATAAAGTAAACTTGCAGCCCTCTTGGAAGTTTGCTGAGGTTTCCAACTAGGTGCCACTGCTCTACCACTTGATTTATTATGACTTCCATTGTCTTGGTTTGCCAATAGCTTGGTTCCTCTTTCATAGTGATCATTCACAAGTCTTGTGAACAAGCCAAACAGTGCAATTTAATCACATTATATGGCTAGAGCTTATTTTTAAAGCTGAAGTGTGTTCTTTTTGTGAAGACAAAAATACTTTCTTCTATCCCAACTTAACATGTTGTCAGCTATAAGTATTCTATTCGTTGACTGGGATAGTTTGAAAAGACTTACACATTTAAAAAGAAATGACACTTCATTTTCAAATTTCATTGTTCAATACAGCTATAAAAATATTGTAATTATGAATGTCTTTCAATGTCTGTAACTGTATTTCAGGACCCAGTGAAAGAGGGTGAGGAGAAGATCAAAGCTGATTATGCCCAGCTCCATGAAGACATGCAGAACTCCTTCCGTACACTGGAAGACTAAGAGTCTGTCCTTAGCCATCATTCTCAGGACAGGGCAGCAGAACCCCACATCCCCACAAACGCACCCAGTCAATGTCCTTTTCTCTTGTCTTATTGCTGTCTAATACATACCACTGCTTTTTTTTCATCTTGTGGTGTTATAGATGTTATAGTGTTCTTGAGGTGTCTCCAAACACCTTTGTTTGTGCGTGTGTGCGCATTTGTGTATATGTGCAATCTGTATGATCTTCTTCAAAGCCTCTGCTCTGCCCCAGTTCTTTATATTTTACAGATCATCCTCTCTATAGACATAGATGTTATTAAATAATTTGATGTAATTATTGTGATATTTTTATCTGTACAGAAGACTGGAAGACATGACTTAAGAGATTCACTGTATTTACTGCTGGAATATTTACTGTTTAAATAGTTATCAACATATTTCTTGTTGTTTTTGGTATGGATGTTTATTGCAGTATTGTCCTGTATATTTCTTTGAGGACATTTCCTCTTCATTGCTCACATGAAAATGTGTTTGAGTCCTGGAAAAATATAAATAAATATTGATGAATTTACAAGTATTGTGAATAACTGTTTTTAAGTGGATGTGTTTTGGGTTCTGCATTTTTAAACAAAATGCTTTTTAGTAGTTTGTTTTAACCAAATATATTTGGTTAACAGGCCTTCAGCCTTTTTTTCCCCATCTTTGTTTGCATAAATGTTTGATCCTTTTCAGGTAAAATTTGAGCAAGCAAGATTATCATGGCTATTAATATGAAATATGTGGAAATGATTCCCCCCAAAAATAGAAAACTGGTTGCCCTACTCTCGAAGTTTCTTCTTCTATTTCTCCAAATGAAGATGTTTAACTGGCTACCTTGGCTTAGTCATGTGCTCATCATTTTACACCTGTTTTGAGGTATGTATTGTGTAAACAGTGCTTTAAAATTCAGTTGGGCGGTGGTGTGTTTGCAACCTTTTCATCACTCTGTAGAGAGTAGTTCCTCAAGTATTTCTAGCTTTGTGCAAGTCATTGTGTAGCCAAGAACAATGGACTTCTTACCAATATCATATGATCTGGCATATAAAATGGCATATCATAAAAGCAAATAATTATTCCCCATTTTATAGGATAAAATAAACTGTTTTGTCATAAACTTACATCCATTTTAACATCTTGATTACAAATGTAGCTATTAAGATAGGAATGTCTCTGATTTATCTGTACTATTCATCCAAACACTCGATGGGTCCATTTTCATGGCAGTTACACCTTTCTTCCATTTCTTACTCTTTAAGTTTGGTTTGTTCTCAGAGGTTGAATATTATGTTCAGGCAGACGTGTCTGCATTTGTGTGCAATCTATTTACCTAAGTACATGTGCATATGAATGATGTCAGTTTGTTTAACTGGTCTTACTGCATTTTCTCATCTTGAATCTGGAATGTGGATGCTCAAGTTCCCTGCCCTCGCTTCTTGTCTATTCAGGACTTACACTTTCTAGTCTTCTCTCAATGTGCTGCATAAATTCCCATAACTAACTTGTGTCTATGATTTTAGGTTTGTTTGACTTTACTGTCTTATTACACATCATATTAAATGTCATAGATAAATCTAGCCTTAAACTGATACACCCACTAGTGTCTGAACCCTGATTAACCAACATAATGTAGTCTTTTAATATTCTTTCAATAAAAATGGTATGTGCCTGAACTGATGCAAGAGCGCCATAAAATATTATGTTTGTTTACATCCATAATCAGTCTCAGTATTTCACAACAATTTCTGTTATTTCAAATTGATGTATGAGTCGAAATTATGAGAGGTCTACTGTTGCTATGGTTACCCCATCAGGCGAACGCGATTTGTTTACAGAATTGAAAATATGTGCCCTTTTATCAAACTTTTATGGAAATTCCATTTTTTTATATAGTTACATGCTTATAAACATATATACTTTATTTGTAAAAAGAACAAGTATTTTCAACAGAGCTGAATATAGCTTTTTTTTTCATCTTGTGGTGTTATAGATGTTATAGTGTTCTTGAGGTGTCTCCAAACACCTTTGTTTGTGCGTGTGTGCGCATTTGTGTATATGTGCAATCTGTATGATCTTCTTCAAAGCCTCTGCTCTGCCCCAGTTCTTTATATTTTACAGATCATCCTCTCTATAGACATAGATGTTATTAAATAATTTGATGTAATTATTGTGATATTTTTATCTGTACAGAAGACTGGAAGACATGACTTAAGAGATTCACTGTATTTACTGCTGGAATATTTACTGTTTAAATAGTTATCAACATATTTCTTGTTGTTTTTGGTATGGATGTTTATTGCAGTATTGTCCTGTATATTTCTTTGAGGACATTTCCTCTTCATTGCTCACATGAAAATGTGTTTGAGTCCTGGAAAAATATAAATAAAAATGGATGAATTTACAAGTATTGTGAATAACAGTATTTAAGTGGATGTGTTTTGGAATCCTGCATTTTAAAACGGAATGCTTTTAGTAGTTTGTTTTAACCAAAAATATTTGGTTAACAGGCCTTTAGCCTTTTTTTCTTTTTTGCGTTAATGTTTGATCCCTTTCAGATAAAACTTGAGCAAGCAAGATTATCATGGCTATTAATATGAAATATGTGGAAATGATTCCCCCCAAAAATAGAAAACTGGTTGCCCTACTCTCGAAGTTTCTTCTTCTATTTCTCCAAATGAAGATGTTTAACTGGCTACCTTGGCTTAGTCATGTGCTCATCATTTTACACCTGTTTTGAGGTATGTATTGTGTAAACAGTGCTTTAAAATTCAGTTGGGCGGTGGTGTGTTTGCAACCTTTTCATCACTCTGTAGAGAGTAGTTCCTCAAGTATTTCTAGCTTTGTGCAAGTCATTGAGCAGCCAAGAACTATGAACTTCTTACCAATATCATATGACCTGGCATATATAAAATGGCATATCATAAAAGCAAATAATTATTCCCCATTTTATAGGATAAAATAAACTGTTTTGTCATAAACTTACATCCATTTTAACATCTTGATTACAAATGTAGCTATTAAGATAGGAATGTCTCTGATTTATCTGTACTATTCATCCAAACACTCGATGGGTCCATTTTCATGGCAGTTACACCTTTCTTCCATTTCTTACTCTTTAAGTTTGGTTTGTTCTCAGAGGTTGAATATTATGTTCAGGCAGACGTGTCTGCATTTGTGTGCAATCTATTTACCTAAGTACATGTGCATATGAATGATGTCAGTTTGTTTAACTGGTCTTACTGCATTTTCTCATCTTGAATCTGGAATGTGGATGCTCAAGTTCCCTGCCCTCGCTTCTTGTCTATTCAGGACTTACACTTTCTAGTCTTCTCTCAATGTGCTGCATAAATTCCCATAACTAACTTGTGTCTATGATTTTAGGTTTGTTTGACTTTACTGTCTTATTACACATCATATTAAATGTCATAGATAAATCTAGCCTTAAACTGATACACCCACTAGTGTCTGAACCCTGATTAACCAACATAATGTAGTCTTTTAATATTCTTTCAATAAAAATGGTATGTGCCTGAACTGATGCAAGAGCGCCATAAAATATTATGTTTGTTTACATCCATAATCAGTCTCAGTATTTCACAACAATTTCTGTTATTTCAAATTGATGTATGAGTCGAAATTATGAGAGGTCTACTGTTGCTATGGTTACCCCATCAGGCGAACGCGATTTGTTTACAGAATTGAAAATATGTGCCCTTTTATCAAACTTTTATGGAAATTCCATTTTTTTATATAGTTACATGCTTATAAACATATATACTTTATTTGTAAAAAGAACAAGTATTTTCAACAGAGCTGAATATAGCCAGTATCGAGGGGTGAGAACCAGAAGGGCGTAAGTGACATTTTTGGTGAAATGGAGATATATATATATATCAAATGAAAGCTCTTAATAAGATCTTTCTACTGGCAAAAGTACGGTCATCCATGAGTGTACAAATTTTTATTATAAACAATTTAAGTCAGTACACAAAGTCAGATCAAACTATGGTAAAATTTTTGTTTTGGCTCTCCTGTAAAGTTGGTGAAATGTCACTTACGCCTTTCTGGTTCTCACCCCTCGATATGTAGGTTACTATGTATAATAAAAGTAATATATGTAATAAAAATGACAAAACTAAGCTTTAATTAATCAAATATCTAACGTTAAGCCTACAATAAATTAATGATATAATAATATAAATATAAATAAATGTATAAAATAAATATTTTGGCAACTTTTATTTATTTTGTATGAATTATAAGTGTCATACGAAGTTCAGATAAAAAAAACAAAAAACAAAAAACCTGAAGAGCCTCCTTGGTGTCATACGTAATATATGCAAATACAAAGTGTGCTTTGTTCTCAGCGGCGAATGGCACGTTGCTTCATGGGCTGGTAGAATCTGACTGTTCACCTGTTGCCAGGTGTGAGTAGGACGGTCGTAACAACCGAGACAGACGACACCGCAGCATGCCAACGACATGCAACGGAATATCTGCGACGATTGAAGCCCATGATAACTTTCTTGCAAGCCCAATTTGAAAACGCCTGGATCTCACATAACCAGGACACACGGAACAGGACCTTCTCTGGTATGGATTCTATAGGCTATATGAGAATAAGCCTTTGATAAGTCTTTTTTCATATACTTAGTCTTTACTAAGTTTTTTTTTCTCTGAATGTTCTTTAATGTTTCTGTCAAGGTTCTCTATTAGCATCTGTGGTTCAATGAAGAAACTTCCATTGCATAAAAGGTTCTTTAATACAATAATTAGGTAATTATAATGTTTGTTACAATAAGAAAAAATGATTAATTTAAAGGTTCTTTGGGGAACCTGAAATGGATTTTAATGGCATCGCTAAGAAAATAGAAAAACTCTTTTTTTTAAAGAGTGAAGAATATCTGCAAAAGAAAATATTTTCTCCCAGTAGCATGTTTTGTTTTAATTTGCAGAAAGAAATGATTTGTAATGCTGTCAAATAAAATAAGGTATTTTAGTGAGCTTATTGGTTTTGTTAATAGCCAGTAGATCAATCTGACTATTATTATTCAAAAAGTGCTTTGCGAAATTACCTTTAACAAATCAATATAGAAGCCACTAAGTTTTACTTCACCAGGTGAAAGACATGGCCCAAACACCTAAACAAGTGACGGCCAATGAGCTCACACAGGACAACAGTCAATCTGTGGAAGGCAAACTGAGCTCAGAAGAACAAGAGGTGAGATTGAATATGCTGCATGCTTTTACTTAGATTACATTGGTAGAGGTCACATGGCAGCACTATATTAACTTAATCTTTATCAGATTAATATTGTACAGTTTGATGTACTTTGTCCTGCAAAAGATTACAGACACTGTATCATGATGAGATTACGCAAATGGCATTGATTGCTACAGTAAGTGTTGCGAGATATTAGTAAGCTCTTGGGCATGTGAAATGTGTTGTTCCTGGGAGCATGCACCTTTTATAGTATCTATTTCACAGAATCACAAACAATATTTGACAACTTTATTTATTTATTGAATTGCTGTGATTTTACCTCACAGGGCCTGGAAGTCAGTGGGCAGTGCATAGCAGCACCTCAGTCACCTGAAGCATTGCTTTACACTATTTATAAACAGAGGAGTGACGAGTTTCGGAAGTTATTCAAAGAGGTGCCTGAATCTGAGAAACTAATTGCAGGTGAGACTGATAGAAGGAGACAGAGAAGTAAAACCCTAACCCCAAACAAACAAACAATGTAAAAATATGCTCTACTGAAAATGTTTGTTGGCAGAGCCACAATATTTGTATAACCATATTACATGTTGTTTGAATGATCCATCTTTTCCCTAGACTACACCTGTGCTCTCCAGAAGGATATCTTGTTACAAGGACGCATCTACCTTACAGAGAATTGTTTATGTTTCTACAGTCATGTTTTTCGTGGTACAAAAGTGAGTTCCACAGAAAGATTATGTTATGTATTCACTGTACCTCTAATACATGCTATGCCTCTATCTATATACATACAGTGGGTACGGAAAGTATTCAGACCCCCTTAAATTTTTCACTCTTTGTTATATTGCAGCCATTTGCTAAAATCATTTAAGTTAATTTTTTTTCCTCATTAATGTACACACAGCACCCCATATTGATTGAAAAACACAGAATTGTTGACATTTTTGCAAATTTATTAAAAAAGAAAAACTGAAAAATGCTCAGTATTTAGTAGAAGCACCCATTTGATCTAATACAGCCATGAGTCTTTTTGATGCAACAAGTTTTTCACACCTGGATTTGGCGATCCTCTGCCATTCCTCCTTGCAGATCCTCTCCAGTTCTGTCAGGTGGGATGGTAAACGTTGGTGGACAGCCATTTTTAGGTCTCTCCAGAGATGCTCAATTGGGTTTAAGTCAGGGCTCTGGCAAATTTAAGGGGGTCTGAATACTTTCCGTACCCACTGTATAATGAGCCTAGCTGAGATACTTCATTAGTAATTTCAGTTATGGATTCCATTGCTCTGCTTTAATAAACCTAATAAACCTGATTTTGTCTTAGATCACAGTAAATATGCAGGATATCATCTCAATATTACGTGAGAAGACAGCGAAATGGATACCAAATGCCATCCAGATCAATACTAATTCAGAGAAGGTAAAGTTCAGAGATCAAAGGTTTTACATTCTTGCTTTTTCCTATTTATGAAGATACATGTATAGGATAAATTAATTTCTTACAGAATATATATATATATAGGAAAATATATAATATATACTGTGTATATATATATATATATATATATTAATATATATATTGTCATTTTCCACAGTTGTTCTTTAGCTCATTTTCAGCAAGAGAGAAAAGTTTCCTGGGTATGTTTCGGCTTTGGCAGAACGTTCTAATGGAGAAGGTGATTTCTTTCTTTCTTTTTAACATTTTCCTTTTTAACCTCACTATCGTTGTTTTAGATTATTTAAATATTCTTTATATTTACATATCTTCTAAAGTATATTACCTGCTTGATGTACATCACTGTACATTTTTACTCTACAACAGGTTATTCTGAAATATGATCTGAAATAGATATGTAATAGGAACGGGGATGCCAGAAGCAAACAGCATATTCTCAAGAACCCTTCCATTATCAGTTTTACAGTGTTTAGTCAGTCTTAATTGCTGACACAAACTATTTCTTTGTAGCTTAGGGTGGATACTAATGTGGCATATTAATACCATATGAGGAAAACAGACAGAATAATACTCTATAGACCTATGGTCAGGGATATGCTTAAGTGTAAACAACCTAAATCTGTAGGGCACACTTGACAAGGCAGCAAATAAATGTATAGTTCATTGACCCCATCGAGGCGTGGCTTTCTTCAACTGAAAACAGAAAATAGTGCCTCTTTCCTTACATGCACTAGGAACTGCAGAGCTGAAATGACATGAAAATTAGTATAGAGATATGATAAACGAATAAAGCAGATATGCTGTTTAAGGCAATGAATAGCGCACCACTAGACGGCGCAGTTGTAGCCTTTCGTGACTTCCTGATTTCAGCATGAGTCGCGCGCTACACGCGCTCAGGTTACTGGCGTTCAGCAGGTAGGTGACGAGACGGAGAGACTTTACCCACCGTCAAATTTTACGTATAGTTGAGAATATATTACACACTGTGCTACTTCTTTAAACATGTCATGTAATTGTAAATAGGTGGGGAATTTTTAGAGCTTCATGAATCCATAAAATGTATTCGCGTCAGTTTGTTGTGTTAATGTGTCCGTGCCATACGGCCTTGAAACTATGGTTTGCTTTTCGTTGTGATGGTTTGGCCACTTTTTTTTAAACCGACGCGAATGTTAGTCAACTTTATACTTGAAAGTCTTTTTTCATATGGGTTTTATTGGAGTTTTTCAGCCACATTTTGTCGAGTAACTCTTGCCTGTGTCCGCTGATACGGTCTATTTACATTTACAATGTGTGTAGCTAAAACATCGCTACGCCTTATTTCCATGGTAACCGTAGTTTTCGGCAATCTTCCATCGTTACGACTGCGTATGGAATTGGACTGAAAAGGCAAAAAAAAAAAAAAATTATATATATATATTTTTTTTTGGAGGAAAAAAAATCCACCTTTTTTTATTATAGCACTGTACTGCACTTTGGCTGATACTGGCTATATAGTATCTATTTACATAATATTATTTGCTTGTTTTATTATTTTGTTTTTAAACAAAGGGTTGTTTATTACTAATATTTTGTACCAAATAACGTCAGTGTCATTTGCCCTCCCAACATATTTGCTCCCTGGTCAGTGATGTGTGAAGCAGGTTAGGGCTGTTTTATCTGCTGTTTTAGATGAACATCAGTACAGGAACTTGAGTTTTTTTTCCAACGTGCAGACGGGAGAGGCGGAAACATGTGAGTGTACATTGCTCAATGTAGCTTTCCTGTCTTGCAGAAACTGACCAAGTTGGAGCTGTTGCAGATGGTTAAGCAGCATTATGGCAACGATTTAGGATTGAGTCATGATGAAATGGAAAGCATTCAATCATCAGTAGATACTGTCCCAGCTACCGTGCCCAGGTTGACTACACACATGTACACACACCCGATCACATCTAAACATGTTAACTCCTGTTTGGACAACTGAGAGATCAGTTACTTGGTTTTAAGGTCCCATCTCTCTGTTGCAGTCTGAATATGCGTGGAGAGGATTACACGGGGAGACCAGAAAGGCCCACATCGCTTCGTCTTCCCCAAGGGGAGCTGAATTCTTATGAGGCCACCACACCACAGGGAGACGACACACAGTCTTCAGTTGGACTGCAAAGCATGCTCTCAGCAAATGGAGGGGTACGTTGACAAATATAGTTTCTTTGGCAGATGGATTTTTCTTAAAATTGTTTGTATAATGACTGGTAGGGTTGGGTGATACAGTTGAAAAAAAATCTCAATACATTTCAGTCTTTAAACTATAATGTAGTTGACAATTTTATTTAAGAACTTGTTTGAGATTTTACCAGATTTTTTAATTTTATTTTTATTAACATTTATTACCTACCTACAAAAATATAAAAAAAATTTTTTTTATCAAATATCAATTTTAAAGATTGTATAGAATTATTTATTTATTTATTTTTATTTTGTTTGTTGGTCAAAATAATATTGTATATTTTATGTTGTTGTTATTAAGATTATTCAACAAAATCACTGTGAATATATAGTCAGTATTCTATCAATGGTCAACCTGTCGAATCTTTTTGTACTCTACATTTGATTCGCTTATAAAGATTAAAGAAAGTACAATGTCTTTGAAGTAGAGCTCATTAATGGCATGTTCAAAGTTTAAGGTGTTGAACTTGATATATGTATCAAACTCTCAACAGGACGACACTCTCAGTACCCCGTCCCGTCAGCGCAGTCCAAATCTGTCATTAAACCGCTCAGGGTCTGAACGAGTGTCTAAACGCTCCTCTCTCTCTCTGGATCTAAATGCCAATGAAGACCAGCTCTCTGATAACAGCAGATCTGACAGCCTGGAGGAGGGTGAGTTGTTTGTGTGTGTGTCTTAGCTATGTCTCATTCCATGGCTGTTTTGATGCATTTTGTTTACGTCAGTATTGATTTCTTGTAGTGGAAGAACATGAGACGGCGTCTCCCGTGTCTCAGGGAAGGCTGTTTGTGAACCGGGTCTTTCACATGAGTGCCGAGAAGATGTTTGACCTGCTTTTCACTGATTCTAATTTCATGCGGAGGTTTATGGATATCAGGAAGATCATAGGTACGTTTCTCTTTCCTTTTACCTCTCTTACAATCATCAGTCCATAGATGTGATTGGTAACTTTTCATTTCAGCATGTAGTAGACTTTGGTCCTCCAGAAATATTGTGTTATATTTTTGCCAGTGTTATTCATGCACTATTATACTATTTATTAGGGCTGCAACAACTAATCGATAAAATCGATTATTATCAATTATGAAAATCATCGACAACGATTCCCATTATCGATAAGCCGGGTCTGCCCACAGTGCACGTCCAACTTCAGCCGGTCGCGTCAAATTACGCGATAATTTAAACATATGTAAACATGTGGACTGCACTAAACACTGTCTGTTAACTTTAGACCAGTGGTTCTCAAACTTTTTTGGTTGCGCCCCCCTTTAAATCCATAAAAAAAATCTTCCCGAAACCCCATTCCACCTCAGACTACCAAATAATTTCACTAAACATTATGACAGTGAATCTCAACTTTTTGGCGTACCGGACCCCAGTCAATTCAGAACCATCCTCAAGGACCCCCAGAACAAAATTGACTCATCCATGTATCATTTGTGTCTTTCTCTCGCCGTACTTTGATGTCATACACTGATCGATCTTCAAGTCGTACACACACAGGCTTTCCTCACCAACGACATTAAACACCATGTCTACACCGTACGCGAGCGGCAAAATACAGTAGAACCATTATAATCAGTGACGCTGTGTACACTGGATGCGACACGACAAAACCCGACATTAAACTGATGCCTTGTTCTATTTATGACGTACTGACACAACGTTAAAATGATTTGCAA
>NW_015627632.1:223945-233876 GCF_001515625.1 Sinocyclocheilus rhinocerous
CAATTCAGAACCATCCTCAAGGACCCCCAGAACAAAATTGACTCATCCATGTATCATTTGTGTCTTTCTCTCGCCGTACTTTGATGTCATACACCGATCGATCTTCAAGTCGAACACATCTCTTTACTCTCGCGTGTCATGTGACCGAGTGTAATCGCAGCCGCTGCGATTGAAAAATCGCGTTTTTTCATATCGTGATATTATCGCAAATGCAATTAATCGTTCAGCCCTATAATAAAGCCTCACACCTTATTAATATCATGCTGGAAGCAAAATCTGATAGGTAGCTCTTTTCGCTATCGAATTATGCTACCATCTGTTTTAATGGGAGGTAGCAAAATCTGACAGGGTAGCACAAATCGCCAGAACACCGTCACAGTGGGCACGTGCGTCAGACAGACAGAAAAGAGAGACAATAAGTCTCTGAAATATCTGTTGTTGAAAGTTAAATCGAGGTTTAAAGGTAAACATGCATTGCGAGTATTTTATGAGTGTAGGAACTGTAAGGGGATAACAGCGTGTAGTTGTCTGAATATAAATATCAGACGCTTCATAACCGTCTATTACAGGATAAAGAAATGAGACGTGACTGTGATCAAAGTGAACGTGTTCCTGCAGAACATTAATCTTACCTATTGGTTACAACTGAGTTTGTGATTTTATTCGTCTTTATCATCTTTATTATTTTAATTTTTAATGCAAAGATTTAAACTATATACATATGTAACTATATACAATGCTTAAATTTATAAAAAAAAATGTATGTAAGGTTTTTAACAAATTATGGTTTGTGCCACTGCTGCTCTAAACTAACAGTACTGGTGATTACCAAAATCATTTTTTAGCTTTCTGTATTGGTTAGTCCTCCAATATGCATAAGCTCTTTAGTAACAGTAGTAGGCTATTTCTAATATAATTATTGCTGTTATCTATGAAAGAAAGGCAGAGAGCTTTATAGTGTTTTTTTCTTCAGATACCCAATTACAGTCAAAAAGTGCATAAACAATGCTAGCAAGAATGCAAGCTGTTATGAAGGGCATAGGAGGTCTTTTTTATGTGAATAAATACTATTTAGTTGTTGAAGCTTATTTGCCCAATAAATGACAATAACATTTTTTGATTTAAACAATTTTTTTGACGGATTCCTAAAATGTTTTTTCTCTTTATTATGGCAGGTGGTCTAATAAATTATTAAGCACTGTATGTTTTCATAGCATTCAGTTGGAACGTTTGTTTGAAGGACATTGGGCAGAATGTGGAATAGTGTGTTTTTTGTAAAAAAAACGAGAAAAAATAAATAAATAAATAATCGACCAACTAATCGATCATCAAAATAATTGTTAGTTGCAGCCCTAATTGTAAGTTAATTGCAAACAGGTCTAGCTCACCAACCAACACTGCATTTAAATGAGTTAGATGCTGGGTTATTGTACATTGGGCAGAATGTGGAATAGTGTGTTTTTTGTCAAAAAAAAAGAAAGAAAAAATAATCGTTAGTTGCAGGCCCTACTATTTATTAAAATGTTGAAAAATAGTAGTTTTTATTGATACATTTTTTATTTATTTTAACTTTTAGTTTTAGTCATTTTGTTGTTTTATCATTTTAATATTTATATTTACCTTTAATTTATATTTATTTTCAGTTATTGTCCAAGACAACATTTCTAAGTTTAAGTTTTTCATCTTGATTTATTTATTTATTTATTTCACTTACCAAAACAATGTTTTATAATATTGTAGTTTTAGTTAAAAATACCAACATTGGTTTTTGCGTTTATTGGTTTGCCATACTGTTTATAGTAACAAAAGTGTATTACCTGACAGGTGCAAGCTCTACCTCTTGGCAAAGGGAGGCATCTGGTGGTATGAAAAGGACTTTGAACTTCACCATCACCATTAGTAACCCCCTGATTGGCAAGTTTTCCACTGCCACAGAAACCCAGGTTAGAGTCACAACTTTGTCTTTGTTCCAAAAACTAGCGAATTGCACCACTGTTTGCTACCTATGCAGGAGATTCAAAAGTGACTTGTGATTTTTGTGTCAAACAAATTGTAAAAATTGTTGTACAAACTTATTGAAAGGCTGCGTTTCATTGGTTGCACTGTCAGCTAACATGCAGTATTTGGTTATGTCACATTTATATTTAGAGACTTGGTTAGCAGGAAGGAGCTGCAGTTGTGGATCACAAGTTTCTGTGAATTCTGAGGGGTGATGGGTCCTTCCTTTGATTATTTTTGTAATATTTGCACCTGTTGTTGCCACTTTTATCTTGCAAATCTGACAAATCGCTATGTCCAGTCCAGTCTAGTTGTCTGTGCTTTGTCAGTTGTTTTTGTGTGAAATTAAATCCATAAAACAATAAATTAGTTTGCCAGAACCATTTTAACTGAATTTCACATACATTCTGGCCTTTCAGCTCTTAGTCTGTGATGCAAAGAATAGTTAAAAAATATACCCACTGTTTTGTTTAAAACAGTTAATTAGGCAATAAACAGCTTTTGTTTCCATTTTATATTATGCAACAATTAACTTTTTTAACAATAAAATGTCTGGAGGCGTGCTGCAATTACAAATTCAGCTTCATCCAGTTATTTGATCTAATCGTGACTGTTTGAGCTAATTGGACTTTAAAGTTGATGCAATAATCATGTTTTTATGCAGTAATGACCTGCTTAATGACTGTGGCTACATTCATACAATGAATGTGTAGGATTGACTCTCAAATTGTCCTGTACATACAGCAGTGCACAGGATTGAATAATGTTGCATAATATCTATATGGACACGTAACCAAAGTCAATATAGCCTTGATTAATGCCTTTAAACATTGCTAGTAAATATTTAGATTTTGTCTGGTGTCTTTAAAGATTTCATTTTTATATTTGCAAATATATTTGTTTATGGTAATAGATATAAACAGTTATAGTCTTAAATATTTAAGGTAGTCACTTTGTCCAAAATTTAAAGGAGACTGTGTATTTCAATTTCAACTAAACTGAACAGAACCATATTTAGCAATCCAAACAGGACTGACATCTGTATTGTGCTGCTGTGTAAATTCATCCTGTGTATGTGGAATATTTTCTGATTTCTATTTCTTGTGTATTTTAGACACTATATAAAGAGTCGAGGGAGGGTCAGTACTACATGATAGATGCGGAGGTCTACACACATGATGTACCTTACCATGACTACTTCTACACTCAGAATCGCTACTGTATCATCCGCAACTCCAAGCACAAGTGCAGACTCAGGTGAGCGGTATCCTTATATCTGTACGTCTAGCCGCTTTCATTTTGACTATAGCACTGAAATCTCTTGATGTAAGAGCCATTTAGTAAATAGCTGAACTCATGATCTCTCTGTGCAGGATTTACACTGATGTCAAATACAAAAAGCACCCATGGGGTCTTGTTAAATCCTTTATCACAAAAAACTCCTGGAGTGGCCTAGAAGACTACTTCAGACACCTTGGTTGGTATAATGCATTTTATTTTTACTTTCCCTAACCCTCTATTTTCCCTCTTTACTCATTCGTTTAACTTCTTGTAGATTGTGCCCATTTTCTAGATGACTGAATGTCACTAATTATATCATGTCACTGTTCACTTCATAGGGTTCACAGGGTTATTATAGTTAGGCTATATATAGAATACAACTAAAACCATAAAAAAGTGTTAATAAAATAGAATTAAAATAGAATTAACTAAAATAAAATAAAATATAAAAACAACTTAAACTTTTTTGTGTTACTTCTAGTTCCCAAGTCAACATTTCTCATGTTCATTTAGTTTAACTTGATGTACTAAAATAATTAAAGCTAAAACTGAAATAAAAATGATAGACATATTTACAAAATAAATAAAAAAAGACAAAAACATACTAAAAATGTAACTAAAACTATAAAATTAAAATTAAAACAGAAAATAGAATATATAAACTCTTTAAAATTATTAATTAATATGAATAAAAACCTATAAAAGTACAAGTAGCACTGCTTTATAGTGGCCCAGTCTGCAATCCATTGCCTCGTCTGAGTCTATATATCCTTCGCTACAAATCAAAACAGAACAGCGTATAAAACACTTCAAAACAAAATAACAATATAAAGCTATAGTCCAAAACTAATATGGATCAATTAAAATGAGCAGAACTGCAGGCTCTGCTCAATGTTTTTCTTATCGACTGGGAAAAAAAACAAAAAAAAAACTTTAATTTGACCCTCTAACTCTAGCACTTTCTATTCTATTTTAATTCTACTTTATCTATATTTATCTTTTTTTTTTTTATATATAAAAAAACTAGCTATTTTTTCTATTCTACTTGTTTTTCTTTGTGTGTGTGTGTATATGTGTGTGTGTATAATATATATATTATATTATATACACACCTTGCTATGTGTACTGCGTTAGGCTAACCCGAGACTTGTCATTTGCACTTATATATTGTTGCTCTTTTGTTAGTTTTGACTGCTTTTATTGTCCTCATTTGTAAGTCGCTTTGGATAAAAGCGTCTGCTAAATGACTAAATGTAAATGTAATGTAAATGTAAATAGAAAGCTGGCTAATAGCTTCTCTACCATGGGATGTTGGATTAGGGAATTAAAAGGGTAATGAACATTAGTGACCTGATCAGAGTGTCTAGGGAGGGCTATTAGCAGCATGGATGTGTCCGTTTCCTATTGGTGAAATGCATCAGTTAGATCCGTTGCCTGCAAGGCCATTTAATTACTAAACTACAGGGGTGCCAAAAGCCAGATCCCTAATCGATCCACTGACCTTAAAATAACAACTCTGGACTCACAAATGAATGCATTTTTAATGATCTTCACCTCACAATGCACCTTCCAGAGGCAGAGCTGCTAGAAGAGGAGGCAGAGTTGACTCAAGGAAGCGGAGATGCTGGAAAGATGGGTGGTTTGCGGAGGAGGCGAAGAACTTACAGTCGCACCCTACAGGAACACATGAAGCCAGGGAAGCAGTACAGTGCAGACTTAGATCAGCAGAGAGACGACACCAGGGGTATAAATATATGTATAGTTTTAATCTCTGAATCCAATATCTCTGCTACTGGCCTTAAAATACTGATTAAACCACCAGAAATAGTTTTAATACCAATAAGATGTTTATTTTGTGGCCTATGCTTTTTAATATTTAAGCAAACATTGAAGACATTGTGTATTAGACTTATAACAATTAGACTTACATTGCATGTTACATTATAGGTGCCATGGATATAAAGAACACGCAACACAGATGGAACATCACTTCGATTGTGTTTGGGATGAGCTTAATGTAAGGCTTCATTCACACTATAAGGCCTGCTTCACACCTCATACACACAGTAAGCTTGGAGCTCTGACATTGACAGTGTTTCTGCTGCGTAACAGAACCACAAAAGATTCTAGGTTACAACATTGAGTTTTTCCTCTAATTACAACCTAAAATCATAAAATGGTTGTTAGTTGTTAGTTACTATTGATTTGCATGAGGAAGGTGAGCACATTTTCATTCAAATGGTAAATAATCTACACCAAACAGAATTGACTGCAAATTTTAGCAATAAACAATATGTTTTCAGTAAGATTTAATGAATGGAAAGTTGTTTGTTTGGAGCCTAGAATCCCGTAAACTTTCACTGTGTATTCCATACGTTGCTATTTTGCAAAAGATTGCGTTGATAAATGGATGAACAGTGCATGTTCTCCCTATTTTCTGCTGTGTTCAGTGTGCTGCAGTGGCAAAAATAGAAAATTTGCTGTGTGAACTCTCCAGCCTTTTAACATGGTTGCCAAAATAAATATGTGCAGCTTACATCTGCAGTTTGAAACATGGAAGAAAAACTGCCAGTTTTAACCATGATGATTTAGAATTACTTAAAAACCTAATGTGCTTATGAATGTCACATTGTTTTGCCTCTCAGTCTTTTTGTTCTGGTGGTTCTGAACTTGGGGCTGTTCTACAAACTTTGGGCCATGGAAGATGTCGCTCACCGTATGTATCTGAACACCAAGCACAGAATGAAGGAGAGAGTAGAGTCCAGGTAAAGGCTCTTTCACATTGTAAATTTTGTGAATTTTTATGAACAAAACTGACTTCATGTATTTATGTAGTTTGGCACCTGGCCAAGGGCCTAGACAGGGTATGCCACACAGAAGTCGAGAAGAAGCACATTTACTGAGGGCAGTACTGCAGGACTCCATTAACCTTCTAGAACAGGTATGTTTGGGTGTTCTATTAAACACACCCTGCAATGGCATGTAAATGCAAAACAAACTGGTTGTTCACCATTACACATCAGTGAGATGATCCTTCCTGTCTAATTTGGCAGTTCTTGACCAGAAAAAGTTGGTCTTATGTTGTTAGTCAAAACTATAGCTACATACGGTATCTCTATTGGCTGAGAAGTCTCTTATGTGATTGTTTATTTTTGCTGGTTCCTTCTCCTCCACAGCTACGCAGTTCTCTTGTGGTGCTTCAGCAGACCTTTCAGGTGTACAACAGATCCTCCTCTCAGCTTTAAATGGCATTGAGTTTGGTGACCTGACAACACAAGGGTTTTCTTCCCATAAGACTTGTCCTCGCTGAGGAGTGTTGCCATAGGTACCGTCACTCCAGGGCAGGCTCGTAGCCATGTTCATCGTCTCTGGGCTTTTTTGTTATGGTTGGATGTTTTTTTTATTTTTCAGTGCTGTTTTTGTCTTGGAGGGGATTTTTGCACTAGTACACTCAATTTCGCGAGTTTCCTCTTGGATTTACTAACTTGACCTTGAAGCTGAAGGAGAGAAGCAACAGTGCATTTTCTCATTCTTCAAATCTGATATTGCTGAAGTTAAACATTAAAGTAACAACAGTGTATCAGGTTGAAGCACAAGGGCTTCTCACAATCATGTCCTGAAATGCTTGATGCTAATTTGATGGAAACATTTTTTTTTCTGGACTGCAACAGAAGCCTTATAAAACTAAAAAGTTTCAGATGTAATGGATTCAGTGCAGTTGCACAGGGTCTTAAATTATAAAGGGGGCAATGCAGGCCCATTGCCTCTAGCTCACTTTAAAGATCTGCCTAACATTTAGTCATGTGGCATTTTTTGTCTTGATTTAGATAATGTTCTTGTCTTAAGATCCCTCTAAGAATTTGTAAATGATTGCACCTTAAAACCTTATTAAAGCAGGGATCACTAAAGACCAATGATTATGCTTATTGAAATTGATGAATGCTTGTAGGTTTTGAATGTTTATCAGGATTTTAATAATGTCTAATAGTACAAGTTTGTGTGAAGATGATAAAATATCTGAAGTTTACTGTAAAGGATGAGTGGTCATGTTTGATGTTTTAAATTGTTTACACCCTTGGTCTTTAAAATATCACTTTTGTTCAAATTTTAGGGACCGTATTGTCACTGTGAACTAAATTTGTGACACATTTATGTAAATTATTTACATTGGGAAAAGTGTGGTAATTTATCAGAAGAGAATGTGTAATCCTCAAGCATTTAATTCTTTCACAGAAAAATATGTAAGGGGTGGATGTGTATAGATGTCTATTTTTTTCTGCATAGATTGAACATTTTCTTCTGATTTTTTTTATATTAATAAAATTTCTTCGGAACCTATTTATAAATAAAATTACCATGGCATTACAATGTTCAATTTGTGAAACTTATGATTTTGAGATTTTCTGATGTTAACCTAGACATGAAACATCACAACATTGCTATTCATTGCTATACGTTATAACTATTCGTCCATAGGGTGTGACAACACGCCCCCGAAAGTGCTGTCTGGGTCTCTAAAATAGATAAATATTACTGAAAAAAAGTTCCAAGTTTTTAGGTTTTAAAAGGCTGCAGACGTGCATACACAGCCCTTAATGACGTCACGTGCACGTTCTGTCAAGGAACTTGAAATATGTTGCTTTTTGTGTTTGTCGAGAAGCACAAAAAAGATTGTTACTAATACATAGTTATTCTCTATTTTAACTCTTGCCATTTTCAATTCAATGTCCATTAAAGGCGAAAAAGTGAGAGAGAAAAATCTGACTCTGGAAGCATCTGGAAACGGTATTCTCTGTAACAAACCATGGCCATTAAGTAAAGTTTATAATCGGAGGAAATGAAAGGGTTATGAAGACATTCGCCGGTCACATCTACATCCACAGGGCGGTCAAACGCGCGTGCTGTGCGCTGTTGCTGTTTATGTTACGCGACTTCCTGGTGCTCTCTGTAGTAAACCTCGTAGATTTGGGCTGCTTTGTGTAGTTTTTCTTGGGCAACTGTAAGTAATTTATGTGGAGTAAATGATTAAGTAAGCTCTGGTAGAGCAGCTGGGTAAAAAGACTATTCCACTACCGAAAATGAGACTGACAGCTGACGCTCACACTGAAAGTACTCCCTGCTGCCCGAAAGGAACTATTTCTACAGTATGAATGTTTTGTACTGTAAGTATGAAACATCGCATGCCACATGTTACGTCTGACATTTCACTATCAGTTTATTTACATATTATCGTGATTACTTTTGTTATATGACGTGTTCTCAATGGTCGTCAATCAGAACCTCATTGCTTTTATCTATCTATCTATCTATCTATCTATCTATCTGGAGCCAGTATTTATTTATTTATTTATTTATATATACATAGTACATACATACATACCCAAGGTCATGGGTTCAATTCCTAGTGAATGCATGAACCGATAAAATGTAGGACTACATTGTATGCAATGTATGTTGCTTTGGATAAAAGCGTCTGACACGGAAATAAAATAAGTTTAATGTTTTTTAATATCTTATTTTATTTTAGATCATTTTTATTTTATTTTAAGTCATAAAAATGCCTTTTTATGCTTTTTGGTTGTATATAAATAATGCACAGGCCTGGATGCATTAATCTACTTTTAAACGGATTCCCAAACCATTTAACATAATGTTACTCAAGCATGTGCAAACTATAAACCATAGACACCACATATACAAGAAATTCTTCCAGATGCTGCATCCTCAGGGACATTGTCCCTTTACATAAGGGATATTCTAGGACAGTGGTTTTCAAACTTGTTCCTGGGGACCCACTGCTCTGCACATTTTGCATGTCTCCCTAATTTACACACCTGATTCAGATCATCAGCTCATTAGGAAAGAGCTCCATGAACTCAAATGAGTGTGTCAGATAAGGGAGATATGCAAAATGTGCAGAGCAGTGAGTCCCGAGGAACAGGATTGAAAACCACTGTTCTAGGATATGCCAGATGAATGACCAATACAGTATACAATGTATATTTTTGTCTACCCATTAGTCAGCCACATAAATCTAATAAACGTGCAATTTGGTTTCCTCACAGGAATGCAATATCTTCCCCATTTTATCGACTGATATCCATCATGACGAAGAGATCCCGTCAAACACTAGATCAGGATGATCCTCTGTGCTGTTGCGAGTACATCGATCGTCGTGGCGGACGCAATCACTTGGCAGCATGTTGCTGTGACTGTGAGGATTTAGATGAGGCTTGTGACAGGTGAGCACTTTGGATTCATAGATTACTGCTTAAATGATTAAATGATGAGTATGATTTTTTTCTACTACTTTATGACTTTCCTACTACTTGTTTCACTTCTGTTTAAGTTTTTATAACCATTTCTTACTATGTGTCAGTAAGTTTTTTAGCATGTGTGGTTGGCAGTGTTATTTTTTAGGATTACTGATAAACTGTCATTTGATCTGTATTATTTGTATTTGTTATTTATTTTAATTTGAGTTAAATTATGTCTGAATTTATTATGTCTGTATAGGTCTTTTGTTAAGTTTTAGTTTTATTTAATTTGAGTTATTTTACTACTTCAACAAACTAAATGGAAATTAAATAATATATATATTGAATTTATAAATGTGTATGTACATATACAGTATATATGTATGTGTGTGTGG